>NW_008238452.1:415181-439883 GCF_000691975.1 Corvus brachyrhynchos | reverse complement strand
TCCCTAATAACAAAAATCTGTTTTTTATAATTACAGGTTTATTGTGTCCTTAAACCATGAAAAAACCAAAGCTGAATTTGGCAATGTATAGTGATTTTCAGCCTTACCATTTCAAACTAAGCCCAAGTAGACAGCCAATCCAATGTTTATGAAATCTGGGATGCGTCAGAGAAATACGTGCAATTAAAAGAGACTTCTCTGTATCACTTTATCTTGGTATTGCTTAAAAATATCACATGTGAAGCGCAAAGTTGACCTCCATCCTTCTGCTGCCAATTCCCTCTGATTGGAATGGGAAAAAATGGAAGTAGCAGCATCCACAAGAGTGTGCCTCTGCCACTTTTATCTCTGAATCACCACTTTCTTCCTTCAGTTCAACTACCCAAGTTATAGCAGAATAATTTTGTGCGCTTTGTGCAATACTGAAAACCTTTTCTGTCTCTCATTTGCATGTCTTTTGGCCACTTTTTTAAGCTCATAAAGTTAGAACAGTATCATAGTTTTGAGCTTCTCAGCAGTAAGGGAAAAAAGCGTAATATGGTCTCTGTTGGGTGAGCAAGGATGTAGAGGGAATAAAAGCAGCAAAATGTACAATAATTGCTTTAGGGCTTTATCTTTCTGGCTTTGCTGTGAAAAGACCTCACACAAATAAAGTGATTAGCTCATGTTACAGATCATTCCTAAAAAAACCCCAGAACTTCTCCAGCAACAGCTCACTTGAGATAGGGCTGCTTTTGGAGACATTTATTGTTCATGCATCACAAGTCCTCCACAAGTAGGAAAAGCAAAAAAAGAAAGTACATGCAAGCACTTTTTGTCCTTTCACAGAAAAACTGTTTGCACTGAGGTCTAAATAAGCCAGCTACAGGACACCCACAGCTGCAGCAACAAGAGAAAGATATGTTGCAAGCTGGTAACAACTGTGGGAAAATCCCTCTAGCAGAGGCTGAAATTTCATTCTTGCACAGGAAAGGAAGGTGAAGAAAAAGCTCCAGTCAATTGTCACTTCTAAGCAAATATAGAGGCAACTGTACCTACTAGATGCATATTTAGAACAGATGTTCAAGACAAAGGTCATACATCAGCATGGATAACAGGTCAATTTTATCTTCAATTTTAAAACATCTAGAGATTGATTTTATGTAATAGCAACAAGAGATGCAGTACCACTAGCTGTAGAGTGGAAAAGGCTGAAATATTTCTCATTAAAGTGTCAAACAAACAGAAATTGCTCAAATGGCATTTGGTCTGCATTTTACGAGCACAATGAAAACACAGGTTACTTGCAGGATTAATCACCATGAGAAAATATTTTTTTTTTATTGCTGGCTGGTATATTTCTCTATCCCATTTCTACATACCTATGTAGTTACCTTCTGAAATTCAAATTTATATGTTCCTTAAATCAAGTTTTTTCTGTTCAGCTTTTTTCAGAGTACGAATATATTGCTTTTTAATATAGGATGGGGCAATGTGTTCTGCCAAGTCTTTTCTAAGATTGTAATCAGTGCATTTTCTGAAGAGACTGATCTGTTAAGAGTGTTCTCTGATGTTGGATCAGTGTAGTCTTACGAACCTTAAGAGTACAACTTACATCCAAGGGAAGTGAACACATCACCTCCACCACTCCTGTATTCCATTGTGTGCAGTAACCAAACCCTGAAGAAATATTTACGACAGCAATTGGCTATGTTGCAAAATTTTATTTTGCCTCATTTAAGTACGACTAAAGAAATTAAATACTTCCAAAGCTGGTTCATTACAAGTTTCTTCTTTATTTGGTGGCTTAGAGACTCTGAGGCATAAAAGTACTCTCTGTGAATCCATGAGAAACAACTTTCCACTGCCGCCTCCTTGAAACAAAACAGCAGAAGCCAGAGAGACACGGCAACACCCAGAGGAAATCCTTACTTGGAACCACTTCCTTATCAAACAGCATTTGCTGTGGGCTACTGGCCCTTTTCTAGACCTACATAACAGAGCATGAGATGTTTGGTAAATAAATCTTGCATACTTTGAAGTACACTCCCTTTATTGTGACTAGTGCTTTGAAACCACATTGTAATTAAATATTTTAAAGGCTATGTTGCAAAATTTTAAAATGCATTTTAATATAGTGTATTTATAAGCATTAGCAATTACAAAAGAAATGTAAACTATTCTGCATATGTTATAATGACAGAGAAGTTATTTTGCTCACTGAGAGAGAAACAAAAAAAACCCCACTTTTGCCTCTTTCCTTTTAAACTTTTTTCTCTGCTAGAACAAGTAGTATCACAACAGAAGCATTTAATGGCACTATTAACTCAGTCACATAAAACCAGAACCTATATTAATTACTTTCATTATGCTTAATTGAACATAATCATCTAAGCTAACAATTCCTTATACACTAATTAATAAAACGGCATGTCTTCTGGATCAGAAATGCATTAATTTATTTCTTTCGGAGGTAAGATATTTAGGAGACAGAATTCATAACTTCCACCATTACTATATTTGGGCAGACTCAACCTTTGTAATCACAGTGACTCTTAGGGGCAATGGATCTCCTTGGTGGAATTGAAATTTCATGCAAATTTTCATAGGGGATTTTCTGTCTCTATGGTGACTTTTGAAGAGAAAGACATGACTCAGAAAGGTCATTTCCATAAAAACACTTCAAGGAGTTACAAAAAACTCTAGAAATTGTCATCTCTATTTTACGTAATCTTCTATTATGCTACATTTCCATGTAATGGTGTTCAAGTATACAATGGCATCTCCTTAAGGAGGTAAAGAGTAAAGCATCTATTTGATAAGCCAGGTCAGATGTACCATCGCCAAAAAAAGTATAAATTGATTTCTCTTCCAGCAGTAAGCTCATGTTTTCTCATGAACTGATCTGAGCTGTCTCTCATCTGTTCCTCTGCTAAGCATGAGCCAGGCCTAATTTCTCCACCTTGCTCTTGAGAAACCTGATTATTGTCAATAGATATTTTGCCCATGATTTCTTTTTGTGAAGGACACAGCTGAACAAAAGCAAGGAACACTTTCATCCTGATATTGTACAGTCAGGATTATCCTCTGCTAGAGGAAACCAATATAAAGATGACCCTCAGCCTGGGAAGTCATCCTAAATAGTAAACAATAGGCATCTCTAAGGCAGCATTATTCTCTAACCCTATTATTGAAGCTATTATAATGCCTAATAACTAAAGAAGCAATAGGCCAGAGGGAGGAAGGTCTAACCACTTTGTTATTTGGTAGCTATGTAGGTTGGCATCCTAAAGCATGCATTTCATTTCATATTGAATAAATAATTTCAGTAATATTAATAAGTAATCCTTGAAGAACAAAATGAAGGAACCAGACCTATACTTCATAATCAGGACACTTCCCTGGGAAGGGAGAGTAATGTGTGTTTGGCCCAATTAATCTTTGATGTTGCTCTGCTGTTCATAACAAAATTAAATTCAAGAGCTGGAAAATACCACAGACTAACTCAGCAAAATAGTTTAGAAGGCAAAAAATTAAAAACAAACAAACAAACAATGGCAAACTCCCATCGTGAAGAAACTGGCACCTTGATTTCACATCCTACAAAAGCATGCTAACCAGTGAGCTACATTTGGTGAATTAAACACAGGAAAGGATGGAAAAGAGGAAGGGAAGCATATGCTTTACCTCCTAAATCTCCCAATCCACTAAAGAAACAAAACAAAGTGAGAAAAAAACAGACTACACATCAATATTCAGAAAATAACAGTCACCTTGTGACTGTTTTGTCAGTCACAAGGTGAAAGTGCATCCCTCAGAGGAACTAAGAAAGGGGTCTAAATTTTAGCTTTACAGGAGTTTAAAGACCCATTCCCTAGCATTTCCCTCTGGTAAGCTCAGCAATACCTTGTCAACACGACGTGCACTGACCCAGCAGTGCAGCCAGAGACGTCCGATTCTCCACCTACACCCTAATGTAGTCTAGATGCTTAACACAGTTCCAGATCTCACACTGGAAACTGACTGCCTAAACCAGTAGCTATTCACCATGCACTGGAGCAACATTTCCACACCTGCTACCGTCCCTTGGAATTACACAGACTTAGCGAACATGATTTGGTGTTAAGTTGAGGCTTGTTTGAGGGATACTTTTTCTGCACGTAATGATCAAACACGCTTTCGTTTCAGTACATGCTCTGTATGATACAAGTTCTTTCCCTGGAAAGTTAGACAAGCTACACGTTTGAAATGATAAGTCTACCTGGTTTCATAAAAACATATTAGTAGAATATGGTAGGGTCAGTCATGGCAGAGGCAGAAATAACATTCAGTGGTTGTGTTTCCCAGCTCTCAATTAATTTAACCAAATTGCACATCCTTTAAGGAGTTTCTTTTTAACTTCCTTCCTTAATAAGAGTGACTGAGCAAAAGTTGTATTTTACTCACATCCAGATAATTAAAAGTTTAGGTATTAGGATAATTTTTTAAAAAGTCATCTGTTCCAACATCATTTAAGTTCCAACAACACATTTTAATTGAACACACCTCAGAATTGCTACATTAATATGCTACATCCTACTTGAGGAAAAAAAAAGTTTTTCTCATGAACCTCCCTCCATTCTTCTCCTTTTCTCCCTCAACCTGTTTCATTAAAAAATCTCTTCAGGCATCTCTCTTTGCAACCTTTGCCTCTTTGAACAAGTAAATGATGGGGATCATCTTCCCAAACTTCACCTAGGCTGTCCACAAGAACCTTTGAACTGTGTACTAAATACACAGTAGTTCTTAAATGCTCTTACATACAGTAGAAACAGATAAAATGCAACCCAAATTTGATTCCCTCACCTGAATTTACAGGGAGCACACGCACACACGCACACAGCTGTGAACAGCCATGTTCTCCTCTTGTGAATTTATCTACATAAACGTGATTTCAGATCAGCCCCATACAACCCTGCTTCCCCTCCTCCTGCTCCTCAACACAGAGTGTTTGTGAGTTTCTGACCAAGACACAATTTGAATATCCTACTGTTTGAGCTAAAACTCTTGCAGAGACAGCATATCAATTTTCAGGCTATACCAGATCCAAATGACAGCCTATTCTAAACTCTGATCCCTATTTTGGATCCTAGTCCCATTTTCTTAGTCTCTAATTAGCAATATTACTTTAGTGCCTTGTTAATAACTAATGCCACAACCTAAATTATCATCATTTCAATAAAATAATCTTTGAAATCCAATAACACAAACAGTGTAAAACATTTCCTGTTTGCAGACAGGTATGCTATAGCATGCAATTTTCAATTTCATAGGCATAAACAGATCAAGTTTCACTACCCTGTCATTAAGTAAGAGATTATAGTAATTAATGAATTAAGCAACTTTTTTTTTTTAAAAATAATAGTTTATAAGTAGTATACATGAATCACTGGTTCCAGAGCTCCCAGCCTTTCCCAGGAAGCATTCTGCAAGTCACACCCAGCCCCAGGTCTGTTCTGTCTTGCCTCTGCAGCTCAAGCCTTCAGGGCTGTTATCTTTAGACACTCGTAACTGCACAGCATCACACAATCTGCAGCCTTACACACCATGAATATTACAAATTCCTTCTGAAAGAGATTTCAATGTAATTTTGGCTTTGTTACAAGCATTAAGTCCTGCTAACAAACTTCACCTGATGCACTGAGTCTCAGTGGTGCAACAGGATTTCTTTATAAGGACTTTTCGGAGGAATCCAAGGCTGGAGGGACATTCATGTCCCAAAAATCTTGAATATCTTTGCAATTCCAACAGCTCTAGGTCAACAAGAATTACTTATTTTCAAGCAAAGCACTATATTTCTTCAAAAGCAGTTAGACAAAAGATAGACTTTTAAATTTTAACGTATTTAGAAATGTCTGTGGAAATCAAAGCTACCAGGTAGATTTGAGAATGGCGTGGGTTGTATTTGTGGTGGGTGGAGATGAACAGAATTGGGATATGTTGAAACTAGCTTAGCTGGTTCCAAATGTAAGCATAAGATATGCTTATTGTATGCATTCTGAAACAAAAGAAAAATTTCACTTAGTGCTGAGAAGCTGAGGGTGGAAACATTACTTTCCTAGCATTGTTACTCAGAAGTCCAGAGGAAAATTTTAAAATATAACCCAAATCTGAGTTGATTCCTGTCCCCACACTCCCCCTTCCCCAAACAAACAAAACACTCTCAAGGCATGACTCGCCTTATTTAACAGCCCTATTTAGAAGAAAATTGCTGTAAGAGTTTGGCATCATTAACTTTTCCAGAACAGTCTGTCAGCATGTGAGCCAGTACAAATGTGGAACTCATGCATGTGTGTTACATGGTACAGAGCTTGCCTTTAGCAGCTCTCCATTTCTGACATACAGGAAAGTAATTATTAAACTACTTGATGCAGGAGCCTGAGGCTATAGTAACTAGCTAATGCAATTTAAATTTTGCTGGTTTTGCCAATATGGAATTGGTTATTATTTTAATTTTTAAATTGTCAGGTTTTCTCTGTTCTCTCAGAATTCCCTTTATGTAACTAGACATCACCAAAGAAATAAAAAGTAATCATTGAGAGTTCCAGATTTTTCTCTCTCTGGAAAAAAAAAAAAAAAAAAATCACAGTATCATAGAATGGTTTGGGTTGGAAGGGACCTTAAAGATCTTCTAGTTCCATCCCCCTGCAATATACAGGTACACCTTCCACTAGACCAGGTTGCTCAAAGTCCTGTCCAACCTGCCCTTGAATATTTCCAGGGATGAGGTTTTTCTAGGTGACCTGTGCCAGTGCCTCACTACCCTCCCAGTAAGGAATTTCTTCATTACATGTGAAAAAAAAAAACCATCATTCCTAAATGAACCTCAATTAAAGAAAAAAAAAAAGACTGTGGATTCAAAAATATGCTCCAAACCCATATTTAATTTTTGTCTATCATCTCTCTCCACCTGTGAAACTCTGTTTTTCCACATTTGGTTTTTTCTTAGACAGAAACCAGACCATAGCTTTACAGTATATTGCTGTCCCTCTCTGAACCTACTGCAGATGTACTATACCCTTTTCGAATCAGCAGGAGCCAGAGCTACATACGGTATCCAATGAAACACAGAAAAACCTGGGATTAATACATGATGTACTCTTTTGCTGTTTGCTTGTTTCCCAACAACCCCTAACACTCTGCTTTTTTTTTGATTATTACTGGGCTGAGGTTTCCACAGAACTCTTTATCATAAACTCCGAGATTCACTCCTTAGTGATAATAAGGCTTCAACCTCACCAACAGAATAAACATGCAGAGCAAGGACAGCAGCAGGGCAGCAGAAGAGAAACCTTTAAAGATATACTTTGAGAGCTATATTCCAGGACTGGCTTCTCAGTTTAGGGAAGCTTACATTAAGAATTCAGAATTTATTTTCATTTTCCATGAATGAAAGCATCTTTTAAACAACTGTCAGTGAAAAAATACAAGAGTAAGGAAGCAAGTTAACAAAGATAAATAAGAACACAACATCAGGAATGACTAGTGAAGGGCAGAATGGTTCAGAAACCACTGAAAGCTAAAGGTTCCTATGTTTCCCACATCCCAAGCAAGTGTTGCTTCTCATCCCTGCAAATGACACCTGAGTCTGGTGATACTGCTGAACACGAGCAACTCCAAACACTTCCTGTAGCAGCTCTCTTAGGCAAGCAAACCTGACATCATGTCTCCAATCCACACCCTCTCTCCATGCACTGGGCTGCAATGCAAGCCAGCAAGATTCCCAAAATCTCGATAGTGACAGTGAGTGAATTGCTTCACTTGAGCTTTAAAGGCCTCCTCTCAACAGGATTTATGATCTTAGCACACCACTATGCTAACTGCAATGACATAGCTGCCTAGTCAGTTCCCCAGAGGGCAAGAAATGTGCTGAAGTCTGGTAGGAGAAGACCATAAAGACGGACCATGAGGACATGTACAACTTTTTTTGAATGGGGACTGTTTGTTAGTGGACTGAGCAACTCCAGATGCTAGCCCATGTTTGCCTTTTGCCTTTGGGCAAATCAGCTGGCATCTTTCCTGGATTAAATTAACTATAAACACAGGGATGAGAGAAAGAGTGACTTGTCTCTTCTCCTTCAATGGCGGCTTAGCTATCAAAGAACTGCCAGCATGAGAGTAGCAGTACACATACCAGAACAAGCTATTTGTTATAAGATTCTGTTAACACTCCAGAAAATCTTACGTGGTGATAAGCCACTTATAAGAGTGCAGGGAAATTGGCAATCTAACTTTTACTGTTTGAAAAAGATTACTTACATCCACAGGAGCAGGCATCTTGGACTCAGTGTTGAACAGCCAAATAACATCACCAAGAGAATAGCACACATTTGAAACTTGTAATGCTTTCTTCTGTGAAAGGCAGATAATCTTCTTCCAGACCTTTCCAGGGGCACAGAGTAACAGGAGTACTTTTGAAGAAATTACATAGCTGAAAGCATTAAGAGACTACACTTGCTCTTTTGGTGGCACACAATGCAAGACTCCTCTTGGGTCAGAGTCTATTCTGGTGCATCATTCATCTTTGCAGTAGATACTGCTGAGTCAGGAGGATGATGTATGAAGGGAGGCTTCATAAATCCACTGAGCAACAAACAGAACCAATAAAGCTTTCAGGAGAATGCTGCAATGGAAGACTATGATATTTTTTTCCTATAAACAAAAGACAGTCTGTATTTACCATCAGATCAACTACCTGCATCTAAATCTGATGGATCAAAGTTGACAACAGTGACTAAATACTCTGTTCAAGTGTCATCTGTCCAAGAACTGGCTTGATTTGTCACTTTATAAAGTCTGGAAACCATTGAAGCTGGTTGATAAATGGTCGCCCACCAATAAAGATCATCACTTAATTTCTAGGCTGGCCCCAGAAAATGCCAACTTTTTCTAAATCACCAAAGCACTTTATCAAAATATAAACCATGCTAATTAATTCGGGACTTTCCAAATTACCAGCTCATCTTAATTCACTATACAAGACACTTGTCAGGTGTTTGCAAGAAAAATTGACACAAACAAATCCTGGGGGGTGGAGGAGTAGGCAGCATGAGCAGAACAGGAGCTCAAGAAGACTTGAAGACTGTCTTACCAATGAATCCTCAGCTGAATATTTCCAGAAAATGGTATGGATGTACCCAGAACTAGACACAAAAACAATCAGGTAAGATATGAGCATTATCTGATGCAATAATTTTTCTTGGAGAAAAATTTCATTTTTCAAGAGAAGATGACAGACAAGATTATCTTCCTTTCAGGTCATTGACAGATTTTAGGATGAACAATACAGGAAGCTGGAAACCCTTACCTGAAAAGAAATCACTATTATTATTTAACAGAAGAACCTAAAGCAGCATGCAGACCTTGATATTGTATTTCATGATCATTTAGCCAGGTGGAAATCTATGCTCAATTAATGGAACTGCAAAGATTTCCTGCTTGCTAAGGAAGCACAAAACACAAGGCAGTTTCATGTTTTCTGGAGCATGGGGTAATTTAGCTCACATACTTTGCTATTGCTTTGTCACAGAACCAGTACAAAAACTGGTTATTTCCACCACGACAAACGATCAAGCATAGATACTAATTCAGTTCCACATCACACTTGGTAAGGTTGACAGCTTCAGAAGGGAGAAAATCTGTAACTGCTTATTTGGCCAGATTGTCATGAAATGATGCGGGCATTTGCTGCACAGCGGGGGATGGCTTTTACTAGACAGGAGCTCAGCAGACAGGAAAGCTGTGTTTTGAAACTTGCAGACCTTGAGTTTCAATCCTGTTTCCTAGTGCAGGTCATATTGAGACAGACCTGTCTTTGTAACTTGTTCCACACTGTTGGAACCGCTACTGCAAGTCTATTTGCTCACATACATTATTAATATCAGCTTCTTGTGTCATCACCCTTCTAACCTTCAGTCCAGCTATTTGAATTTCATTAGGCTATAACTAGACTCAGTTGAAACTTGGGGCTGAAAACAGCCAAATTGCAAAAATTCTCTTACCTCATTATTAAAGATTCTATTACAGCATAAAAGATAACGTTTACAAACTTCATGATTTTAAATGGGGAAGAAAATGTTCTTCTCTGGTGAGGACAAAATTTAGCACTCCTCAAATATTCTTTTCTTCTTAATATTATTTTAGAAGACTGCAAAACTTGGTCCATTCCCTGAGAAGGTTGCAGTTGCAAAGAAATGTAGTTTTCCCAATGCAAAAGGATTCCTTTGGGTCCCCTTCCAAAAGCAAGAATCCACAGTAACATAAGGGTTTTCAAGAAATACAAGGGAGGAAGTGTATATGGATTTTCAGTCTAGGTGACGGCTCCCTGTTCTCTTCTTCTCCCAAGAAGCCTGAGAGATGTGAGATCAGAGATGTTCTACCATGCGCAGTAGCAGAACATACAGCATTTCCTCCAAAGAAGAAGAGCTATGACAATTATTTTGTGGGGGGGTTTTTTTAAGTTTTAAAACACCATCTCAGCCATTGCTAAAAAACAAAAGCAAAACAACAAAAAAGGGAAAAAAATTTAAAAAACAAAAAAATACAAACAAAAAAACAAACAAACAAACCCAAACCAAAACGGGAAGAAAAAAAAAAAACAGAAAAAAAATTTCATGAGCTTACTTTAAGGCTAGCATTTGAGAATTTTTTTTCACGTTAAATAGTTTTGCACACAGGTTGGGAGGTTCCATACCCGCAGTCACACAAGCAACCAAGGTTCACAAAAGATTTTTTTTTCGTTCCATACTTTCACCCTCTAAAAGGTCCTTTTTTTGCATAGTAGAGAATGACACCACTTAAGTTTTTGACAAAGATCCCTGAATATTATGAAAACCAGAGTTGTTAGTCTTTCTGTCAATCCTAAATTCTCTTTATATATGGTTTCAATTATTACTACAGTAATTCTCCTGTAGTTTTCTTAGTGACTGTTGCCTTTCTCTTTTCTTTGATTCCCATTCATGTGCTGTCTGGTACACTAGCTGTCCTTGACATTTCCTTATTAGGTTTACAAATAATCATTAATTTGTTTTGTGTTCTGCCTCCTGTTTCAGTGATATATAGGCATGTCATTACCTTTCTAAAGTGTATTCATTATTTTTCTTCAAAAACATCTCACTACTTCTCACACGGCGTTCAAGGAAATTTGCATTGTACACACGTAATGGTGTATACTGATCATTGCACCTTCACTAAAGTGTGTGCTATCTGTTCTTTAGCTTTCATAATTAATGAACTTGTGATCTGAAGTCTCTTTCACTGTTTGATTGTTCTTTCCCTTGGTCTGTTTGAAAGGCATCGCACTATAGCCAACAGAATACTAAACTCTGACTCGGGCTTGTTTCCTACTCCTCATTTTGTCCCAGGCCTTTTGATTGCACCATGTCCATGGTCCTCCCACCACAGAGGCAGCAAGACATACATAAAATATGAGTTTGTGCAAGGTGGGGTTTTTTGGTTGGGCGTTGTGAGTTAAAGTGATCCCCAGAGTTGAGACTCTCGTACGCCAAGAAGCTAGCTTGGGATGGCTTGCTTAAAGTCTCAGCAATCTGCTGTGGCTGACTTGATTGACATTTACTGGCAAGTAATCTGAATTTGAAGCCCCCAAAGAAAAAAGTTAATATTTTTCTCTACTTTTTTTTCCCCTAGTAGTTGTGGCAACCCAGTTTATACAGTACTGCTTTCCTACTGTTTTATATATATATATATGAAGATATTTTTTTAATTAAAAAGTTAAAAACCGCACCAAACCAGTTCAAAGTTTCACTCAAAATTTCTGATATTTAGACACTATATTTCCAAAAGTAACAGAATTTTAACAGCCAAATAAAGAGATAGCTATGTTTTGTTTAAGGTTTCTATCATGAAGAGAAACTGAGAGATCAAGATAGAAGGCAGACCACCCTATCAGTGATTTTAAAACAGCAAAAGTCAGACGACCTCAAGAAAGGCACATTAAAAAGAAAACAATTAGAGTAAGATTAATCTGATTTATACTGGAGAGCCAGTATGAGTCCAGAGCTCTTATGTTCTGCCTTAAAGAAAACAGTAACAAAAATCAGTTGTCATGTGGATTACATTTTTTCCTCATGCACACTAAGCTAATACTGGAAAAGTGATGTGCTTTGTTATGTTATAAAGCAAGCTAGACTCCATATTCAGCCAAAGGAGTTATCTGTCCTACACTCCTAATGTGCATTAACCTGATCCATGCTGAGCATCTTATTTCTCTTCATAGTACTTTTCAAGCCACCATCCTTTATTTTGCTCTGGACCTTATGTCAACACCTGCATATGCGCAAACCAAGTGTAAAACACAATCATGTCAGGAGTGATGGTATTTCCCGCCCACTCTGTGAAAGGAATTATGCTGTGTTTAAGGCTGTTGGGAAATCTGTTCCAGAGTGTCTTGTAGTAGCCTTTTCCAACACAATCCAATTAAATTAAGCCCTGTGCTGTCCTCCGTGTGATGGTCTGAAACTATAATGTCAAAATTAGGCACCTCAGAGTTGAATGAGATTTATTTTTTTATGCGTTTCAATTGTTAACACAGTGGAGATGAATTAACTGCTATTTTAATTTCTTCCCAAGTGCTGAAAAAGGTTAGTTATTGCAGTTTCTCTGAAGTGAAATCTTACAGTGACAGATTTCCCCCTTGTATACTGTATCTGTACAAATGACAACAAGAACGTGCAGCAGCATGTGGGATATTCTCAGCGTTTTACTAGGAAGTTATATTTGCAATATATTTGCCAGCATTTTCCTAATAGGTCTCTGTATTCAGGAGTCCATAACTCTACTGAAATTTCAGTCTCAAATAGAACTTTGCAAACAGATCCTCCACTCAACAAATCTTTCTCAAGTGAGCTTCAAAAAAAAAGCCATTAGATGGGAAAGTATTTGCATTGCTCATTACAGAAATGACATTACAACTGAAAAGAAACAGTACTTACTGTATTAGTTAATACACCAATGGGAACTCTATAAGCTATAGAATTGGAAAGTTTTTCTTAAGAAAAAATAAAAAATTACACGGAAAGAATACTCCACCCTTCCTGAAAGAGGAAATTGTTAGTGTCAGCTTTAAGAGAAGAATGGAAGAATTTTTTGAAAGGTAAATTATCATATATTCATCCCTTTCCTTGAGTTAGCCAGGTCATAACTATCTGTACCTATGCTAATACTGGGAATGTCTGAAAAAAATTACATGCAAGTAAGATATAATAAGAATTACGTAGGTATATTCAAAGAAAATTTGAAGTTAAGTCTAAAAGTCAGACTCAACCCACAAAAGATACCAAAAAAAAAAAAAAGCTTTCTATAGATCCAAGAAAGTGATTTACAAATCCAAAATACAGTAGTGCCATGCATTAACAGAATTAAACCTGTTGTTCAGTAGGAGTAACATAAAAAAGGAAATAGAAGTCAACACGTAACAAGTTTCAGCTGCTTTAATCCAGTAAAACTTGAGGGTCACAATGCAGCCAGTGCCAAAAAACAAATGACTGAGCTGCCCCACACCACTTCCATGGAATCAAAATCTATTAACTGCCTGCACATCAATATTCCTTTGCAACGACCACTTTAAATCTCAAGGCTAAAGACACACTCTCAAATGAAGTACATCATCAAGTACCAAATAATTTAAAAGGTCATGAAGAAAGTTATGCTTGAGTAGTGCTGTAACAAATAAGCAAACCAAACAAGCAATAGCTCAACCCCTTCCAGTTTCTGCCTCACTTAGCACCGTCCCTCCCTTCTTCACACTGGGGTTTGAAACCTCAGACAGTAAAAGCTGTCATGTGTTTATTAACGTCATGAACATACAACACCTGAATGATCTTAATATCCTTGCTGCAACTCCTGAACCGTACGAACCAGCCACACCTGGCACTTTAAGACAATTGATAGTGCATATTTTATGACAGGTGTATGACTTTGACAGTGGCAATATTTGCACCCTTCCTAAATGTTTTAGAGTGGGAAAAAAAGTGGAATTCAAACCTCTTCTGTATTCATTTACTTGCATCATATCTTACTGAAGATGACCTCAAAGATTATACACGTATCAGAATTCTCTAAGCATAACCTATAGCAGCACTGAGAATCTAATTCAGACAGGCTTTCATGCATGACTAACATTAATCAACTTATAAATCATGATGTAGAAATTTAGCTTAAGAAAAATACAGTAATTTAATCAGTGTTGTACACTGTAGTTCTATTTTGTTCATCAGTACCCATAATACTGTATCATAAAGCTCATTTAATTCCACATGAAGCAGTCAAGCAGTGAACGCTAAAGCTTTCCTCAGACATCATTTAACCCAGCAAGCCTCAGGCACCAGTGGAAAAAGCCTGCAATTCGAGAACAGGGATAAATCCAATCATAACATGAGTTTGGAAATATTTTATGTCTCAATGACCAAATGCAACAAGATTGTATTAGTAACAAAATCCTGATATTGATAATACTAATTATTCATAGCAAGACATACTGCATAAGAGGACTGTGATGTTCTGAGGTATATATTAGTGTGTTAAATACATAAATCCAAGATAAATACAGGCTAATTTACTCTTCCGTTACCCTCTTTAAGTTCCAGTGGAATCATTATAGCAAAATGTGGATGCATGATTTGACAATTCCACCCCAACATGGGAAAGTCTCTCTAGGCATCCTTCAATCTCAGCAGGATGTATAAAAAATGTTTACTGCTCTGTCCCTCACAACTCAGTCTTCTGTCTTCAGTCAAAAACAGTGCAATAGGGAGATCAAAAAAACTTACGCGTCTACAGGCTGTTCTTTTAGATTTCCATGACCCCTGAGGTTTTATCTCTCAAAACGTGAAATGAAAACTGTGCAGCATCCCCCCTTTTTAGTAAGAAAACTGCTGAGGAAATCCTTATTTTCTTTTTATGCTAAGAGTTACAGATGACCATTCTCACACAGCAACAGAATCCCATTAAAACCAAATCCTCCATCATCCGGCAATGATGCAGGAGAGTGTAATTCTTCCCTGAAAGCAGACCAGCAGTTGTCACTGAGCAGTGACAGTGGAGAAAATGCTTTCCTGTGGAGACCTGAGTCATCTGCCCGAACTTCTGCAACATTCTTGCATTAGGCATTTGCCTGCTGAGCAGTTATTTGCAAACACAGCAAGAGATAAACATGTTACCCATGAGAACAGAAGGGGAGGGGCAGAACCAGTAAAAAAACTAAAAAAAAGTGAGGAAATAGTATAAAATTTTGTAAATATCAGAACCAAGAAGTAGAAATAAACCTCACCCCAGCACTCATAAAACACAAAAGGTTCTGTAACACGTTCCTTATAGCGACTTCTCCGTGCATTGAGAAGTACTTGCTCACATCTGGCACTTCAGAATTTTTACCTCTATTTCTGCATGCTTTTTTGACCTGGCAATTTCTGTTTGCTGTTTTCTTACAACTTCAAGTATCAGGCTATAAAACCCTGAATGAGCTGTTCAAACCACCAACTAAACTGAACCATTTCATATCAACTGAACTCAATTGTTCTGTTTTAATTAACCACAAAAAGATCTAACCCCTTAGAAATTAACAGTTCTTTCATCTTTCAAGCAAGTAACAGAGTACAAACATCAATAAATTCTGAAGTGCCAGTTAAAACTGAAACTTCCCAGATGTTTTATTATTTCAGTATGTGTAGATGCATGTTGGAATAACCAGAATTCCTTCAAGAACTACCCCCCCAGCCCCACCATTTCATTAATAGTGAAGTCATTGATGCAGTAAACAAAATGGACCACAATGACAAAATAAAAAATACAGTTCCAAAACCCTGTGGATCAAGTGGTATCAAAGAAGTCTTGTCAGGAGGAAAGATAAAAAACCACATGGGAAGAAAAGATTTGGGATAAAAATAAGTGGATTATTTTGAATTTCGGAAAAGTTGAAGAAGGAAGGTACTACAAAAGCCTACACACTGGTTTGTTAAACCTTTTTTTATATTTTTTCCCTTTTGTAGTAATTTTCTCCAGTGCTGTCTCAGGTGTGACTGCACAGACCATGCAGCCTGACCAAGCCAGCAGAGGCTGTGGGCATGTTGGCGTTATCTGGCAGATTTCAGATTTTACAGTAAATTATATGTACACTTATGTAATGGCCTGGTTTAGTTATGGAATGTAAAATATAATTCCATGGAGAACCTACCATCAAGAAAAATAATCCACTTTTTCTCTTGTGAGAGAAATCTAATTACATGTTCAAATCCCCAAACATTTGAACTGTAATTTAAAAGAAAAGCAGGTGAATTAGAAAGCAAAGATAATAAGAATTAAACAGTTGTGAATGCCTGTAATATGGCTTGGCAATGTCTGTTTTACTTAAATCATACACATTTTAAAAAATCTCTCTTCACAGATTAACATTTTCCTTGCTCAACAAGAAGGAATAGCCCAGTTCACTACAGCAATATCTACTGTTTCCTAAAAGGGAGCTTACAAAATATTCTGGCAGCCTCCAACTGAATTGAAACTTGTACAGTAAGTGAAAGGTAGAGGGAGGAGATAGACACAACACTGAGGATGTAATTTTATTCAGTTTAAGACAATCAATGTGGGCCATCTTTCCAAACGCATCAAGAGTCTTCATGGACTCAAAATACAAATATTGAACCTTTGGGAAGATTAGTACCATTCACAAAACTATACTCTTATCAGATAACAGAAATGTCTTCAAATTCATTCTTCTTTAAAAAAAAAAAAATTGCTATTTGCCATTGATGAAAAAAGAGCAGAAATTCATTCTTACTCCTAGGATAAATTCACCTCTACTTAGTGACTGTATTTATTTGAAGTAGAGATGAACAAACACACCCATGGAAAAACACTGGAAAATGTAGATTCAAACTCTAAATCCACTGTCAAAATTATAAACCTTCCAAACATGTCCTATACTGTGGTATTTGCAGATATCTGCACTCCGTTGTCATGGTCTCTGTGTCAACCTCAGCTTTCATAAACTCTGCAAATTAATTCTGAACTATTGTTGAAACAACTCCACAACAATTTAGAGCCTAACAAGTCTCTTAAACAGCTTTCAAATATGCATAACTAAAGTATAATTTTATATTCTAAATCTGTGATCTAGTTATGAGGACATGCAACTGCACTGCAGAGAAATCACAATTCAGATGATCACAACTCCTCCCACATCGCTCCCATTACGTGAAGGATAAAAAATTATTTCACCTGCAA
This sequence comes from Corvus brachyrhynchos, assembly GCF_000691975.1. Lineage (NCBI taxonomy): Eukaryota > Metazoa > Chordata > Aves > Passeriformes > Corvidae > Corvus > Corvus brachyrhynchos. The sequence continues at coordinate 422,630 of NW_008238452.1, read as the reverse complement.
ACCTCTCTTGAAATGTTTGGTTTCATTTTTTTTTTAATTTTATTTTTAAAAACTCAAAATTCAGCCTTTCATGGCATGTTATCTGTAAAAATGTTCTTGGGAAATTTCAAGTGAGTTTCTAGTCTTCTTTGTACAGGAATATACTTGATGATATCAGCCATAGATTAAAAAGAAAAATCCAGAAATTATTATATTTTTTAAAAGCTGTACTTTAAAGCTTCTTCCCATCTTTACTGTTTTCCATAGAGCAGTTTCATCTCCTTACATGCCTAATAAGGAAGGACTAATGTGATGCCTTTCAGTAATTCCTGCTCTTTTTATTTTTTCAAGAGAATTTGAAAGCACATGTTCCTTCTTTATGTGACTTAATGACAGACTAGTCTTATGAAGTGGGAATGAAGATCCTGTCCTTTTTGCCAAGACCAAGCTCAAGGCCTTGTGTGAAGAAACCTGTTCATACAATGCTTCCTGGTAAGCAAGTAGGGACTGAAAGATTTTAGGCCCAGAGAGCCTTGCAGAGAACATGCTCTTTACCAATTAATTCTGATTACCTTATAGCTTGGAAGGACTGAAATACAGGGAAAGTAATTTGAATTTTACTGCTGAAAAAAAATATTTGCCACTTCTACATTATATGACAACACATTAGTCACACAGCTAATTTAGGGACATAACTGGCCATCACCCAGTCATGAAATGAGTTCTGAGAAGTAGGAACTGTTTCAAAGGACAACTATTTTTTATTTGGAAGATGTTAACAAGTTGCTTGCACCAAAGCCATTACTAAGCATGCCACTGACTTTGAGAGAACGAATGCAGAAGTGCAGGTACCTCTAGAAGAAAAATAATATAATGTGCTGATGAATCACATATGCAGTACGTAGGTCTTACTCAGTGTCATTCTAGGTCAGTCTTCCTCATTAGAAATTGCATCTCTACTCTTTCTAAACTTAGTACAAAAAACCCCCAAACAAGATAACTTAATGAAGACTTGATTAGTAACTTCCTGATCTTCAGTTATAGCCGGTGACAAAAAAAACAGAGCATAATAAAAATTACGACAGGACTTAAAAAAACCCCAAAACCCAAAGCCAAAGCCTAAAAACTCCAACATTCTTCTATTAACCTTAAGCCATCAGTTAGTGGAAGACACAAGCAAAACCTACTACAAATATACCCTCAGCAAGATTAGTTGGACCAGAAAGGTAAAACATAAGGGGTATAGCAGTAGCTCAGCAACAGAAATACTTGGTGTTAGATTTTCGTAGTGAGTGCCTTCACCACATTAAACTGAGCTCATCAGGCAGGTTGTATATTGAGATTCCAGAAAAAACACAGCTGTGAAACGCCTTAAGCTAAAATCCACATTTTCTACTTAAAATTTTTACATCAAATTTAACATAATAAGTATCTTCTTCCTTTAATAAGGCTTCACAAAACATTTTCAATATCTAGTTCTTGAATAATCACATCAGCGCACACAAAACTTTATGTACTGTACTGGATCATTCAAACTATTTTCATGTAACAGTAAAATGTGTGAGCGAGCTAGGTGCTCATAAAGTTAAGTCAAACAAATTTAAAATGTATAAGTTTAGCTTCAAAGCACTCACATCAGAAAAAAATGTGCTCAACAAGATTTAAACACATTAGGTTTAGGGTCTGTGCAGGAGAGTGTTTTTAAGTTGCAGTTATTTCCAAGTCAAAATCACCTCCATCTCCATTTATTTCAGAAAAAGAGAAATATGCTTTGATTACTTGTTTTAACTCCAGCTGTAATCCTAAGCAACACATTTTCTGACTTCTTGAGAAGGCAGCTATTTACAGGAAAGGAAGAGATTTTGCTTCTGTAATACATGTTTTCAGTTTGTGTACATTCATGAACTGCTTTTTATGCCCATTTGAAACACTGCAACCTGCTTCAAAAGTATTACAGATTTATGTAAAAAGCCAAGTATTAACGCAAGATGATTTCTCCAAAGAGAATTCTGTAAAAGCAGGACATTCACTTAAAACTAAACCTGTAAATTTTATATCTGTCTACTCCTTTCTGATGGTGTTAATAATGGAGCACGGATACAGAGAAAGCATGTGCACAGTTTAATATACAAACAATATATTTTTCTTAATGATAAATTTTCATATCTCCCCGTTTCAGCCACATGTACATTCTACTTGCTCATCTAATCCTACAGTGATTGTTTTCTGGGATTTTACTGTCTTTGAGCAAGCTGAATAATTTCAAAACCTGAAAGGCAACAATATCGCACAACTTTCCATGAAGTTTGAAGTTTGCGAGCAAATCAGTTCTACAACTGCAGTAATACTATATAATGGATTACAGAAGAAGGGCTCATTAGATCTTTAGCATGTGAAGACCTAATATTGAATCAGTATGCACCTAGTTGGGAAGCAAAAACTACACAGTAATTAATGTACTATAGTATGCATGCATTGATTTTTACATGGACTATATTTTAGCAGTAATAATGTCTGGCACCAGACTACAAATCAATAGGAGCCACTATTGTGCTGTTGGTTAAAAAAAAAAAAAAAGAAAAATTAAGGATAACAATATTTTCTTTAACTGGCATGATCAGAGTTCCAGATCTCAATTTTGCTATTGTAGTTCTTGACATCATTTTAAATAAGATTTTTATTCCAAACGTATGTGAAATACATATAAACACCCAGTCTTTGTACTCATGCTGATCTTTTCATAAGCAACACACTGTCAAATTAAGAAAAAAGCAAAACAGAAACATCAAATAGAAAAGGGACTAAGGCTCCTTCACGTGAGTATTCATGGGGATTTGTGTCTGTCATCACAGTTCAAACACCATGTTATGATTTGCTTCTCTTCACTGTTTTTCTTAGAATCGTTAAGCAAGTTTCAGACTAATATATGAACACAAGATGGGAAAGAAACTGCATGGGTTTCCTGAAAAGGTGATATTAAGAGTATATTCAGAATCAAAGAAAAAGAAAAATTAATTCTGAAAATTCAATATCTTGTTTAATTCTTGGAAGACCTCAAGAGAACAGGGTGTGTAGCATCAGAGCTGCACAAGGGTCCAATTCACCCATAATATAGAGGGATAAGTTAAGGAGTAGCTCCAAAAAAGGCTTTACTACAGAAAATGGCAGGCAAGTGGCTCAGGATGGAGGCTACAGGGGCCAAACAAGGAAGGCCTGTGTGTCTGGACCTGTGCAGTCATTTCATGAGCTTTCTTTCACAGACTTAAAAAAAATAATAATTTTGTAAGTTGTAACTTCACAGAACCCCATGAAAATGACAGACGGAAAGAAAATCTTACACTAGTGAGAGTTGTAAGATGTATAGAAATCCAAGGACAATTATGGTACATGTGAAGGTTATCTTGCCCTCCGTCAGAAATTATTTTACTTAAGACTTGAGGTCAGAACAACCTTCAGAACAGTATAGCCAACATTACGGCATGCTAAAAATTATCATGGCAGACAAAAGAGTACTCAATTAAGATTCACATTACTGATAACATAGCCCATTTTTAAAATGAAAGCCTAATAAAAGGAAAATAATATTAATTTAAGGGGAAAAAAAAAAAACCAGTCTGTGTAATGTTTCTTTCTCACTAGCACCTATAGTTCTTTTACTTCCAAGGCAATACTAATCCTGCTTCCGCTGTCTTTTCCTATTAGCAGTATACAGACAAAATAGTTGGCATGGGTAATTTAAAATTCATTGTCATTGTCATTAGCACACAGAATGAAGCTGATGAAAGCAGTGTATTTTCCACTTTTTATACTGTGGTTAGCATTTCAGTATTTTTAGAATAAACAAAATAAATGTGTTTATATTATGAGGAAAATAATCTAAAAATTAAATTAGCATAATAACCTTTAAGAGAAGGTATGCATGCAACCTCTATAAAGGTTGCTGCTAATACACAGGAGAAAAAGCATTATTTATTCTAGAATGTCTTTAGATTAGCAGGTTGGTTCTCTTATATACCAAAAGGTTAGAGTTTAAAGGCTATTATGGACCTAGAGATCCTGTTTGGCTCAGCAGGTGTTACAAATATGCAGCTCTGGGGGAAAGAAAAAACGGAATAGACAAGAGCTCCTGTGATCTCACCTTATAATTCTTTTCTAAAATACACTGCCAATTTCAGAAATATTCAGCCAATATTTCCAAAGGGTTGTGATTTAACTGTTTTACCATATCACAAAAGACTTAAGCCCAGAAAGTGGTAGTTTGTGAAATCTAAATTAGGAAATACTCCCAATTTGTAATTTTACCTTAGAGTGAGGATTGAAAGCATTCAGTGACTCCCAGCATTTGATTTGCTAGTTTTAGCGAGGAAAGTGTGTGATCTAGTGCAGCACCATTTGCTTTTTTAAAATTGATTGTGCTGTCTTTTCGCTGGAAATAAATATACTATCCTAACACCATTTACATAAAAAATCTGGAACCAACAGTGTCAAGCTGAAATGCAGAACAGCAAATCTGTGTTTGAGTGACCTTTACGTATAGTGTGCCCACAAAAACCTACTAACAAAATAAAGCTTTTTCAGGGCTGTCAGGTTTTACCAACACAAGGTTGGAAAGGATAAATCAAGATACAGCAGAAAGAGTAGCATGTGGTGAGGAAAATAAAACAAAACAGCACTCTTCAGAAGACAGGTTAGTTAAAGAGAATCCAGTATTACACTCACTCTGATCTGCTGGGTTTAGTATTCAAGTGGTTGAGACACTGATGATTTACATTTCAAAGAAAAAAATGAAGCTTGCTGATGATGCTCCACAGAGTATGGGTGAGACTGCCTAATTCTGCTTGACCCATATCCATGGAAGCAATGCAAGCACCTTCAGAGCCCACCCTTCCCAGCACTGTTCATGAAACTCGAGCCTTGTCTCTCTCACCCCAAACACCCACACTTACCAGTATAAAACCTGACTCGAGCATGAAGGTAAACTGTTACAAGATTACAAGGATTCTGGTATATCCCTTTGTGAGAGTATCTAGGGGAACTACATCTAGGAAATTGATATAAGCAATGGCAGGTTTTTCACCTGCAGATGAATAAATTAAGAAGTGAAGTGCTTCAACTGGCATCCATCTTGATTTCACTGATTTTTTTTCTTGCAGGTGGTATTAATGCAATGAAACTAACAGTCTCATTGTTGATTTCTGTCCATGTTCTTTTGAATTTGAATATATCTACAGCACCAGATGTCAACATATCCCCTAACACTGTGTAGCACTAAATTTCTCAGAGGAAGATTTTGGTGCCTAACTGCCAAATTGCACTATCTTGAACCATTTTTAGGGACAGCCCCCCCCCACTCCCCCCAATAAGCTTAAGAAGACTTTTCTAATGGGCTCAAATTGTTGTTGTGTAAAGAAGTGATATACACAAGAACAGCATTTGGCCATTCTCTTGTTGAACTTGAAGTTTGGATTCAGTTTATTGCAAAGTTGAGAAAGAAATTTGCTTTCATTTAGATCCTTGACAGGTATCTCCCTTGCTCACTGATCAAAAGCAGATTACAAGAAATTAGGTCTGAAAGGGTTTTTTAGGAGAATAAACATATGTGAGATATTCTCTTTAGAACCATGGTTTCTTCTGTCAGATACCATTGGATGGTTTGGGTTGGAAGGGACCTTAAAGATCGTCTTGTCCCAAACCCCCTGCCAGGGGCAAGCACACCTCATACCTATATGGGGAAAAAGGAGGGCACTAATTTATTTTCCCCCCTTGAAAGGCATCAATTTATAATCAACAATTTTTACCTGAAAAACTTTTCCTGCACTCTTAGAAGTATAAATAGATATGAACAAATAAGTAAACCAAAAGGAGAACCAAGCCTTACTTCCTCCTTGGAAACTTAATATTTTCAAAAGAATATCTTTGAGATTTTTTCTGCCACCAACTGCAAAAGACCAGACTTCTGCAACTTCACAGTCCTATTAAAGTAAATTGGGCATAACAGTTATATCTGTTTTCTCCACTGCAATTTTAAGTTCTAGTCCTCAAACAGACTGCAAGTGGGGTGTCTTATCATCTTCAATTCAAGAAGTCCCTCACAGTCAAAAATAGCCTTAGTGAACTTCATATCAACTTGATAGATAAAACAAGAGCATTTACATTCATCCTGCCTCTTTCTCTAAACTCACTGCAGCTAAAATAATCCCACTTGTGTCTGTCTGAAGGATTGCTTGAACACAGTATTTGGTCATTATAGGTTAAAAAAAAAAAAAAATTAACTTCTAGACATTTTGATTCTTTGTGAGGGTAACAGAAACAATGTTCACTTCCCCACACACACATCTCTCCTCTTTTCTTTCACAAGAATATCCCATTTTCTTCCACAGTCTGAAAATGACCTTTCATTTCAACAGCTCTGTGGACTCCACTACTTGCCGAAACAAACAATTTCTTCCTGGCACAATAGCAACTATTTTAATATTCTCTTCAGACTTTCTCTTCGTTGCAATCCTAATAAACGCATTCAGGTTTACGATGAAGAGGGATCTTACCACACAAATGGCAGCAAGGTCACAAGCGCAAGCTGATGACCTTCTGAAAGCTTGTTTTCCAGAGCTGCCTGATGGGGTGAACATTCCAGTGATGTTATTCATTGAAATAGGAACTCCAAATATTCCCCTTTTCTGAGCAAAGTCATTTTACCTTGACAACATATCATCACTGGCTCTCTTCCGTACATCTCCTAGGACAGGAAAGAAAGGTGAACAATTTATCACTCACGAATCCTTGATTTTAACGCAGATATTAACTGAAATTCAATTTCTATTGAATACATATATTGAATATTATATACACATTCATATGCAGTAGCATTAAGGCACAAAAGCTAAACGTATCTGTCATCTGACCTGAACTAGGATAGAGATACAGCATTTTTTAACTACCGTATAAAACATTGGTGACTTGTACTTCACAAATTCCTGATTTTTCTAAAACCTTTAAACCATTTAACCCTTAGAAAGCAAACAGCTTAACAGGAGTTCCAGTTTTGTAATTCATTTGACTTCAGCTTGTAAGAGTTAAAAAAGTATTAGGTCACCCAGGCTAAGTTATTCTGAATACCAAACCTGTAATGATTTGTCTGCTTTCTTTCAAGGAAGAGCATTTGTAGGTTGGATTACACCCCACAGAGCTATACACAAAGGTGTGCTTCCATGTCCTAATCTTCTTTTAGCACAGAGATTTCACCTCTAAGATACTCCCTGTGTCACAGAGAGGGGCCCACCACCGTTTTGTCCCAAACTGAGAAAGCTGATGCCATCGCTTCAGATGAATATGGGGTTTTCATTTGGGTACTACTGCAATCCAAACTCAAAAGCTACCTCATGAAACTTATTGTCTTTCTCTTTTCTGCCTGAAAAGCAGACAGGGTCAGTCCTTACCTTACATCCTGAAAGGGCACTTTCAATTTGCTGG
>NW_008238452.1:394063-414726 GCF_000691975.1 Corvus brachyrhynchos | reverse complement strand
GAAAGAGTCAGAAATTTTGCTTGCTTCAGCAGAGAGAATTACAGGGTACAATCCCAAGAAAATTAATAACACACCAGGGCTACGGAAATAAGGTCACAGTGTCTTTGGCATGTTTTTGAATAGGACACTCACAGTTGGTCTAGGTTCTTGTGCTAATACCCTCTTTGAAGGTACAGTTTTTTCCACTGCAGTTAGTTAAAGTGGGTAAGAGAGGTGTGGAGAGCAAGCCTCATGTTTCTTTACCCACTTTAAGCTAGAGGAGTTTGGTTTTATAGTGTTCTTTTGATACAGTTCCTTCCAGACCCCTGAAGTAAGCTCAACCTTGAGCTGAGTCAGACTTTAGTCCCTTGCTGAGGTGAACTGCTCCAGAGCAGGGATGGCAGAGCACAGGGGTGACTTGAGCAGGGGGAACACCAATTCCAGACCAGCCCACCCAGAGCAGCTGTAGAAAAAATTCTGCGGGAATTCTGCACCATGAACCCTTCCTGTGGCCAATGCCTGCACCCAGAGAGAGCTGTAGAGGAGAGAGGCTACAGCACAGACCTCACTGAGATCCTTTTGCTGGGACAGGGACAGGCAGCAAACCTGCCTGCAAAGTTGGGTCCAGGTGGAGAACCTGCATGTGGCTGAGCTGCATGAGGCAGTGAGAAGGCAGTGGAACATCAGGGAGACTGAGAAAGAATTAGACAATTCAAAGCACAGTCTGCAGCTGGACCTGCAGCCAAACAGCCACAAACTCTTCCCTAGCACATACAGAAGGAGATGGGAGACAGTAATGCAGAACAGAAGTTTGCAACAGCAAGATGCTCACAAGGCTGGGGCACCTCTCCGATGGAAGTCAGACTGAGAGTTGTGGGTTTTCAGCCTGTAGTAGAGAAGGCTCTGGGGAGATCTTAGAGCACCTTCCAGTACCTAAAGGGCCTATGAGAGCTGGAGGGACTTTTTACAAGGGTATGTAGTGGAAGGACAAAGGGGAATGGCTTTAATATGAACGAGGGTAGGTTTAGATTAATTAGGAAGAAATTCTTCACTGTGAGGGTGGTGAGGCCCTTAACAGGTTACCCAGAAAAGCTGTGGATGCCCCAGCCCTGGAAGTGCTCAAGGCCAAGTTGGATAGGGCTCTGAGAAACCTGGTCTAGTGCAAGATGTCCCTGCCAACAGCAGGGGGTTGGAACTACAAGATCTTTAAGGTCCCTTCCAACCCAAACCATTCTACAATATGATTCTACGATTACAGAAGCACTATCTCCATCTGTGTTGATGTGCATGGTTTTCTGTAGCTCTTCACTAAGTACATCACCTATCACCCAAGAGTGCTGCCAAGCTTACCCTGCAATGTTGGGAGCTACAAAATAACAGAACAACAAGACACTGACCTATTTTGTCTTTCTCAAGATTACCCCAAAGATTTTACAGATCTGTTGCATATTCAGGTCTGTACTTGTGGATCTCCTTCTGTTACATTCTGGTAAGTAACTGTACACATTCTAAATGGTGCCTTACAATACCATGCATTCACATTATTAGTATTTTTCTCAAAAAGAACATTTTTTCCCCCTGCAGTGCTGAAATAATCTTTTGTTGCCATCTTTTAAACTAACCAGCTGCTTCTTGCCAAGATCTACAGCTCAGCTGTTACCACTATAAAGGCATGTCTTCAAAACATTAAAATTTATTGTAGCTTTATTTGTTGACCCAGCTGTAATCTTAAAACTACCTTTGTCAGTGTGCATTGCCCCTACCAATGTTCTGTTCTTACTGCATCAGTTCTAAACAATGCAGTACCTTCGCCTGCAGTTACGCTTTGTATAAAGGAGCCTGTAACTGGGAAATGGGAATAAATTATACCCCAGCAATTCCAACAATGCAAAGAGACTCTTGAGATCATAAATGTCAGAAAGTTCAGTGCCAGTTTTTCACAGGGTAAAACAGAACAGGAAGTTAGCAAAAAAAGATCCTGCAAAGTAAGCAATAGGGCATACATGTACAGATGTTTGTCAAGCAAACAGGGCTAGGTGAGGTGCCTTAGAGCTGAACTGTTCCCATCCAGATTTATTCTCCAAATCACAGTCACTAAAAGATGCTTGGATTTATAAGCCCACTAATATTTTTGAAAGGTAGTTTTCTTCCTCTATTAAAGTCTAGAGGATTTAGTTGTCCAAAACAACACTGCTTAAGAGACTGATCTGCATACAACTGAGGATCACCCTTTATAAAACAAACTTTTAACTTCAAAATTAAACTAGAGGTATGCAGTATAGTTCCAAGCAAGCAACTCTTGCCAAGTGTTGTCAGATCAGAATGCTGTGCAGAGTATTTGACAGAAAAGCTACTGTAGTAGCAAGAAACAAACCCCAGATTTAGTAGTGGAAGAATTCAAACACTGCCAAAAGAATCACACAATAAGTGCTCTCTGTAACAGAGCTTTTGGGATTCTTACTCATGCATACCTCTATGTGGATACAAAAATGCTGTTAGCAAGGAATTTTCCTGCTTCTTTCTAAGCCCGTGAGATACTTTTCTCTCTCACGAAGATGGTAGCAGAGTTCTATAAACCATGAACACCTGCAACCTTTCAAAGCCTTGTTTATGGTACAGTAGAAAAATATTTTGACAGTGGATGTTTAGGATTTTAGCCAATCACCCCGGGGGGTGGCTGATCCTTTGTCCAATTAGATTATGAAGAAAAAAGTCTATAAAAGAATTTGTAAAATAATTAAATAAATCAATCTTGCTGCACAATTCCTGCCTGCTGGATCTCTCTCCTCAACTCCCTACGGCTGCGGGATACAGTAATACCTATACGCTCACATTTACGATCAGGCACCTGATTGTTTCAGGGACTCCTCAAATTTAGATTTAAGAGATATTCTTAGGCCACTCTTAATAAAGACCAAACATGTATTTTAAAGGAGTGGGGAAATAACTAAAGATATGAGGAAAAAGCCCCTCACCCTCAAAGGCTTGGAACAATAGGACTGCAATCATACAGCACCACCACTCTAATCTGCATGACTAGGACATTTTTACAGATCCAAGTACTCTTTATATTTACAACTCAAGGGCTATCTACACCACACTTAATGCCCTTTTCGACTTGGCCCCCACCCACCAAACTTCTGAACTAAAATACAGGCACACCTTACTTGCGTGAATCCATTTAAGTTACCCGGATTATGTCATTCTGATGCATATTCTGTTTTGAAGTGCATCTGTGTTAGGCAAATGCATTTATATTAATGCAAATGTCTTAGTTGAGACAAACTACAAACTGAAAGGAGGATATAAACATTGCAATGAGTAGAGCAACAAAACATCTAAAAGTGAGGCATTAAATATAAGAGGACTGAAGCCAGAAGTCAAATTAGCTCAAGGGCTTAACTACACCTCTAGAATGAAGTGGTAGTCATTGTAAGAAATACAAAGCAGACTCTGACAAGCCTAATTAACGAATTAACAAATAGAATTCCAGTAGAATTCTTTTACAATAGACCTTCAAACCGTTCCTACTCATTGGGCTCAAAATTGTTTCACTGTGGGGCACAGGGGCTATTGATCTTAAATAGAAGCTGTGTTGCTCAGTTCACCTCATATCGTATCAGAATCCCTGGAAGTTTTGCACTGCCTGCTAGCATCCCCCATCGCCCCTCCCCACCAAAAAGTAAACTGAATCATAATATCCAAGTGAAACATTCAGGAAACAGTTCACATTGCTGTTTAACAAACTTTTGAACCTACTAAACCCACAGGTCTCAGGTTTTACCTTTCCCTCCCTTATCTTGCCCAGGCACGCATCAGTGAAGCACAACCTTCGCACATTCACAAATTCCCATATCTGTAACTCCCAAAACAGAGGTCTATAAGGGAGGCGGTTTCATTTGTAGGTTTCCGTGAAGCTATAAAACATTTTCTGAACCCTGTAAAGAGTGCTAAAGTAAGACAGGTCATCTAAAGTTTATTAAAGCATCTGTGCCTTGCAGCATGGAGTTCACATATTGTGAATGCAACATTACTCAGCCAATTTAACAAGATTAGCCAGCCTGCTTTTTCCACTTTCTGTCATTTCTTCATCCATAACAAGCCAGCTTGTAGCTAAGGGCAGCCAAGCTCTTTTAAAGCTTTATTCTTTCACAGCTAGTAAAGTACAGCATTTACAATTGGGAGCTATCATGTCAGAAGCACAGTAGCAGTAGCTTCTCACGGGTCATTCAAAGTGCGCTACACAAACCAAAACCAGGAAAATAGAAAGGAGACTGGGAAGAAAGCAGACTAATTAACAGTTCTAAATTTTAGTTAAACTCTGCTCAACCTTCTGCTTCTCAGATCCAGCTAGACAGCTAATAAGCCTCGTGGAATCCCTGCTCTTAATTAACACACAATTATTTCCCCAGAAGGATTAGAAGTTTCACCAAATGTTCAAGAAGTCAGTTTTTACAGCTCTGGTTAGATTACTGTCTATGTTTAGGAGCAAGTGTTACTGCTCCATGTCCTATTGATAACAGACTACTTTTTTTAAATGCAACCACATCTTGAAAGAATACCTGCATTTTCATTGCACAAGGCTTCTGTCTATGTGAGCACGTAACATTTTCAGGCAATAATTCAGTCACTCGACATGAAAAGACAACAGCCAATAATGTAAGCATGCCAATTATACATTAGCTGTTTGAAAGCAGAACGACATCTGAGCATGCACCCTTCTGAAAGGCCAGTTCAACATTTTCTAGGTCAAGGTCTGAGACTATCTGCTCCCTAGCAAGGAGCTGATCATCAGAAGCAAAATGCTAATCAAAGCAAAACCAGTTTCACCAGCAGCTGCTATACTAACTTCCACCAACATGAGTGATGTACCTTCCCAAGGCATTCCAGCTTCTCTGCTGGCTATTAGTCCTTCTTGGGCTTCTGGCTAAACACACATTTCATTTTAAAGCCCTGCCTCAGTTTTGTGGGAGCAGGTGTGAGTTTTAAACCACAGTGCTGAAGCTCTTGCCCTTAACAGGACAGTCAATCATCAGAACTTTATGTTACTTTAAACCATCCACACTGTCTTCAAACAAAAGCTGTCTATGACACTCTTATACTCCCACAGATTTCTTTCTCAAGGTACAAGAGTGAAACCCTTTCTAAACACACTAGATTTCCTCTGCTCTTTCTGGCTGCACCTCTATGCTGAAAATTAATACATATTTTCAACATATCACTTGAGGAATTTGGATGCACTATGCTAAAAAGGTTTAGAAAACTGACAAATCTGGATGGCTTTACACTTTAAAACTCTACAAAGCACACTTACTGGCAGCAGCAGGCAAATGGCCAGCCCTTACACCTCGTTCATCATTTTAGCTGCACACAAACCTGTCAGTCTTTCACACTACTATCGTAAACCATCTGTGACTGGCACACAAGACCACAGGGATGATGGAGGTCCTTCACTGCAGAGATGAATGTTATCTGGTCTGACTGAAGCCTCCTCAGCTAGGAAAGGTGGGTCTGAGGAACTGCTGTTGCTAGTGCTCTTTTACAAGTCATGGCTTTCTTCTTCCCACCCTGGTGGCTCACACTCCCGGGGGGCAAGGAAGGACAGGGAAGGGCAGGAAGCCGCCTCCCTCCGGTGCCAGTGCATCCTGCCTGGGGGCTGAGCCCCCTCCGCACCAATTGTGAGGCAGGGCCGGTTTAGGAACACACGCCCGCCTCCCCAGGTCCCCTGCTTCTCTTCTGAGCTTCTGTTTGCTGAAACAGTTCACCTCTGTCCAATACCTCCTTCTCCCCTCAGCCCCTCAACAGAAATAGTGCCCCAGGTAATTAAAAAAAAAAAAAAACAAAACAAAAAACAACACACATAACCAATTAATCACCTAAGTTTGCAATAAAAATACAGTGTGACTTCGAACACCTAAGCCTTCCCCCAGAACCCTGTGTCACCTTTGTCCCTGTCAAGCCAGCTGCTAATGCCACCAGAGACTGCTGGCTATAGACCAGCCACTGTGGATATGCTTCCAGCCAGCTGAAGAGTTAGGAAATTGTGGTTTGGGAGGCCTGGGAACATGGAGAGGCAGCCAAAAAAAGTTTTCTGGCTGCTCAGTGCCTGGATAAGTCCTGTAATAAAATACACAGAATGAAGATCTACCTCCAAAACTGTCAGCCTGGGTCCTGCTCCCATGAGATCTGCAAATTTGCTGAGGCTGCAGACAATCCCACTAGCTATGCCATTAAGGAAGATGATATTCAGCAACAGCAGTCCCAGTGGAGACCCCAGGGTCTGACAGGGTCTGGCATAGTTGCATATGCTGCTGCTAGTGCTCTTTTACTCTTCCATATTGTGGCTTTCTTCATCATGCTGTAGAGTTTACCTTGCCAAAAAAAGGACTTTTACACTTTCAAAAGTTTCTCTCTTTCTGAAGCGAATAAGCCTTCTCCCAAGAAGGCCACTGAGCAGTTCCTGAGGGTCAGCCACAGACTAAACTAAGGAGCGTCTTCAATGAAGCATATTTCTCCATGCAAGTGTAGCTCTTCAAGGAGCATCAAGCCCACTGTTTACTTTCGCCAGATCAAATCTGCACTGACAGTCCTGTGACCAGCCACAGGCCTTTGGATAACACTACAAAGTGGTGTTTGGATGCAGAGAAGCTGTGCTCTGCAGCCCCCATGCCCTTTATCCTGGAAGGGACATCACTTTTTCAGTCCCATGGCCTGTCACAACTGCTTGGCAGAGCCAGGTACCTCCAGCCCATTTGCTCTTTGTCCATCGCTCTGCAGAGGCCTCTCCTACCCCTCGGCTGCAGAAAAAGGCAATGAAGGCATCAGCATGGTCACTCCAGTGGGGCTCAAGTACCAGCAACCTTTATTTGGCACACTGCCCTTAGCTAAAGCAGTCCTTGTCCCTGCCACCCATTCCTGGTAGCTCTCCTGTTGAAAAGGATGAATGCTGTGGCAATAGTCTCCGCAGGGCTGCTGGCAGCTTCTTGTAAGGGCTGGCAGTCCCTGGGCCTTCCCCTCAGTGCTCCAACAGAGCTGTCTGCACACCCTTGCTAAAGGAGACAGAAAAAAGGGCCTCAGTTCTGTGGCCGGGCAGAAGGGCTCCCAATGCCCCAAAGCCCGGCTCAGGAGGGTAGTTCTTGGTGGTGCCATCCTGCTGCTCTAGAGGGCCTGTTGTGGGCCCTGGTTCCACCCCACTTACTCTTCCAGCACTTTCTTCAAGAGCCGAAACTCTGCTTGCTGCTCTGAGGTGCTCTGCCTTGCCGTGCTTTGCCCCATCTCCCTCAGCTTCTTGGCGTAGGCCTTTCTCAGGACATGGGAAGGGCGATAGGGATCCTCAAACACATAGGGGCAGGAGGTCTGCAAAGGCAGAGGAGACTCTCCTAAAGCGCTGCCGCCCATAGCTGGGGCTACTCTCAAAGCTTCAGCCAAAGCGTGTGCCTTGCACAGGCCTGGCTTAGCGCTCACAAGGCAGTGGTGCTGCTCCCTCACAGAGAGGGCACAAAGCAAACAGCCCATGCCACAGCCAGCTGCACGCTCCAGCCCGGGGCCTGAGGGACGGTTCCTCCTGCCAGGGGACCGGGCAGGCAGAAGACCCCTGTCCGACTCCCAGCCATGGCACTACTGCTGTGCTAGGACACCTTCCCTGCTCCCCTGCCAGCAAGCAGAAAGGCAAAACGTCCTTTCCCTGGGGGCTGTGAGGTGCATGCCATACCTGTCCTTTCTCAGTGACCATTCGGCTGCCAAAGTATTTGCGCCACACTTCTGCTTCCACCTCATGGCGCTTGGATGCCATCAGCAGCTGGAGCTCTCTTTCTTCTCTTTCAGTGCAGAGGGGGTGCGCTCCCTGAAGGCCATGCACACACCACGCATGCAGCATTAGCCACCTTGAGCTTGGGCAGGGCAGGAGGGCTGGGACCATGGGCAGTTCTTGCTGCCTCTCCTGCCCCAGCCCAGAGCCTAGGCCGTGACACAGGACTGGCAAAACCCTGGGATGAACCTACCACTTCTGAGGGTTGTGGAATAGCTGCAGAGACCTTCAACCCTGGCTGAACTGGAGATGTGAAGTGCTTCAGCATCATCTGGGTCTTCTCTTGGATTACGGGCAGGTATCTAAAAAGGACAGCCAGCAGTCTGACCTTAAGGAAGCCGAGTGTGAGCTTGTATCTGTGGGATCACAGCCTGTCCTCTGGCACCACCCAGCAGTTCAGTAGGAGGACCACGTGTCCAGCAGGACAATGTCTCCAGGGCCCTTTGGCATCAGCACATGCACCCCAGATAAGGGAAGCACCACCCATTATCACTCCTGATAATGAGGGTGATAGTGAGGGCACGCCCTTAGCCACACTGTTCCTCTACAAGGCTCACCCGCCTTGGCCAGCTTCCTTGTCTCTAGCCTGATCAATTTCCATCGACTGCTGACTGGCCTGAGAAATCCTCCGCCGAGCCAGGAACACTGGATCCAGCACACTTACTGCAAGCAGGAGGCAAGAGAAGTGCACACAGTCTTTGAGATCATGTGGGACAGCATGGGTGGCAGAGCTGCGCAGTCATGCCACACAAGGCTCACTGACAATCCTTGCCACAGTTCCAGGCAGGCCCCTTTCTTTTTTCCACACTGGATCTGCTCCAGAGTTGAATTCCCACCAAGGCACCCACTGCCCCAGGGCATAGTTTTTCTCATCTCCCTCTTATACCTTGCTGGGAGAAGGGACCCACCAGTGGGAAGAACTGGGAGGTACTGGGGAATCCCAGGGGGCCACTGGGGAAACTGGGTTGTAGGGGCTGCCCACAGCACAAAGCCTCTTCCAGAATAGGTTACCCTACAGTGACCTCAGACCTCTTGCCCTTGTGAGGGCAAGAGCACCCACAGTCCCCTGCCAGCACTCAGCTGGGACATACCTCTGCGTGAACCCCCGCCCCAAGGCGCCGACTCTCTTCTGGGCTTCAGGGAAATCAGCGGGGCCAATGGCTGGTGCGGGGTCTCAACTACAAGACTGGAAACAAGAAGGCACCAGCTGGGTAAAGCTGGGGCGACAGGCTTCATTGGAGGCTGATGCTTATAAGCTGCTGGCACATATCTTTGGGGGCCACTGCCTAGTCCTTGGAAAACACAGTGCACATGCCATCCTTGCTGCCTGCACGGACCCTCTTGCCTCTCTCAGGGCACATTGGAAGCAGAACGGCCACTTCATCTGCAATCTCCAAGCCAGGGAGGAGTGAGCAGTGGAGAGGGAAGCTCTCCTGTGAAGTGGCTGCTCTTCCCCAAGTTTGGCTGGAAAGGAGCCTCAGCAGGAGGGTATCCCCAAAACGGTGGCTGAGCAGACACTCAAGGAGCTGAGGGCTGTAGCAGCCATCCTGCTCACCTTGGCAGTGTGACAACCTCATCTTGACTGACCCGACTAAAATCATTTTGGCCCGGAAAGGCAACAATGCTCATCATGTTGGGGTCCTGGAAAGGAACAGCAGTACATCAGCAGACATCTAGAACATGTGCTGGTTGCTCAGAATGGCGGCAAACCACCTTGGTGCTCAAAGACACAAAGGCTGCCTCACACTATCTTCTCTCTTGATGTCATTAGTCCCCTCCCTCAAAGGGGCTGAGGCATTCCCGAGACTTGGACTAGCTCACTGGGAGTGTGCCTAGGCTGGGTGGTGAGGCAAGTGACAGCAGCCCAGAGAAGGCAGCTGGATAGTTTTGACAGCACATTGCCACAGAGCCATGAGGAGAAATCCCACAGAAATGACAAGCTCACCCCAAGAAGGGCTTTCAGCATGTTTCCTGTTGTATCCAGCTCCAGCAGACAGCTGTCAAAGAAGGTCATGATGACCACTTTTTTTCGCACAGCAAGGATACCAATGCTCCTGAATGAGAATTCCACCTCTTTGTTGTCTCGGAGGGCCCCAGCAAAGCAAAGCAAGGTCTCCTGTACACACTGCTCCACAATTTCATGGCGAAAGTGGGTCTCTCCAGCGATCTCCTCAAAGTCTGGCTGAACAACAGGTA
This sequence comes from Corvus brachyrhynchos, assembly GCF_000691975.1. NCBI lineage: Eukaryota > Metazoa > Chordata > Aves > Passeriformes > Corvidae > Corvus > Corvus brachyrhynchos. The sequence continues at coordinate 404,744 of NW_008238452.1, read as the reverse complement.
TCTCATCTAGAAAACAAGCACAAAGTAAGTGTCCCATCACAGTTCAGCCAATTCAGAGACTAGAGAACACCAGCGCCCAGCTCTCAGGCAACATTGCCCAGACAGTGCTTCAGCTTCAGCCACATCTCCAGAATGGACACAGGAAAAGCCAAGCAAAGCTTTGCCTCCTGCTGTGAGCAACCAGCTGGATCACAGTGGAGCTGAGCAGATGAGGCTGGCTCCTCAGGGAGGGGCAGGGTGTCGGGCTACCACACCTGTGCCCACACTCAGCACTCTGCAAGTTGGAAGAGTCTTTGTTTGTCATATCAGGGGTGTTGACACCAAGCCAAAATGCAAGGCCTATGTAAGGAAAGGATCCCATGTTCTTACCAGGAATTTTGGTCTCATCACTCTCAAGGTTGTAAAACATCCTCAGAGGCTTGCTCAGAATGAACATAGGTCTCTCAACAGGCAAAACCTTGCCCTCTTCCACACTGGCATGCACTGGGACAACTGCAAAAGTCCCAACTCCAATCTCCACTGCCTGCAAAAACAAGCAAGAGGAAGAGTTGGCAGGGCTGCCCAAAGGTAAGGAGGATGACTTGCATGGCCCTGGGGATGGCACTTTGCGTCCTGCTCCGTAGCCTCAGAGGAGCAGGATGAGGCACATGCAGGAGGCAAGACTGACCGTCTTCTGCAGGAGCTGTCTGTAGATGTACCGAGACATTCCAGACCAGACTTTGCAGATTTCTGGAAAGCAAATGAAAGCCATACCATGTTCTGAAGTCAGCATAAGCCACCATCCCCCATGCCCCTACCCCTGCAGGTGACGGTGGAGTGCTCTCATGCTCCCCCTTGCCCTGAATAAGCACTCTCACTGATGGGGCTGCCCAGCTGTGTTCTTGACTGCCTCCAGGCTCAAAGCCCACCCTGTGTCCAAGACAGGCCTGGAGAGGAAGGGCAGGCTGTAGTTTTGCAAAGGGAATTTCCACTTTTAGACACTGCCAGTGCCTGGAGGCCTGGGCTACTCTGGATTCCCAGATGGGGTGAATGTGTATGTTTAAAACACCCATAGCCGGATAGCTGTGGAGCTAACCAAGGGTTGTTGGTAATAACAATGACTGCGGTTAATAACCAAGGACTGTTGGTATTAACACACTGTTAAAGGGGGCTAGAGAAGAGGGCCATGTGGAAGTAGAGCAGCACTTTTCTGGGACAAACATCCTTATTCTAGATCCTGGACATAAGCACAACACAGTACACTGCAAGAACAGGAATGAGGCCAAGAAGTGGGTATGAACTATAGGGGAGATCACAACCACCAAAGACCCCCAAAAGCCCTCTAACCCATTTCCTGAAAGGTGTGAAAGAACAGACTGCACATGATAACTAATTTGTGTAGAAAGCAAGAAATCTCTCAATGAAAAGGTACCCCTACCAAGCCTGGATTTATATCCATGTGCTTATATAGTAGTAAGTTGGGGACTAACATAGAAATTTCCATGCCAGCCTTGTAACTTTCTAATGAAACTTAGTGAGTTTTTGTGGACCCTCTGATTTTTGTTGTTCCCTTCTGTTGCTTGATATCAAAAGAGAAAAACCCTTGCAAGAGTGTTAAAATAGTAAAATAAAAAGCAGGCCTTTATTTGGAAGTCTCCAGGTGTCACAATGGTCATGGGCACACCCAGCATCGGATTTCTACAATTTTGTAAGTTTAACAAATCATCATGTCTAACAAACTTTGTCCAATTAGAAGAGCAGTTGGTTAGGTAATTTTCCCCCGGATACTGCCCCACTGGAGTTGGTCCAGGGCTTCTTTCCTCCACTTCTTGTGTCTTCTCAGATTCTGATTGGAAAACAAAATGTACTTCTAGGTTCTCTTCTTGAAAACAAGACTAAACAGTATTTTAGGAATGTGTTAGAAGATTAGTTTATTACTCTAAAATCTAAGATAAAGGGTGGGAAAAATACTAGGAGCTATATAACTGTGTAATAGTAATCTATAGACATATGAATATATGAAAAGTGTATAAAAAGCAAGTGGCCTTTAGGCATCACTTCTACCACAAGCAGCTATGAATCTTGAGTGCTCTGTTCTCCTTAAGGATGGAGAAGCTACCAAAGCCACCTTCGAGCTCCAAGGCACAACAAGGCAGGGCTTTCTGAACCCTCCAGAAGGGTCCCACCTATGGCTCCAGCCTTGGGCTTTCCACAGCTCATCTCCATGTAATCCTGGCACTGACAGTGCTCCTGCAAGGGACCCCTGGGGCCTTACCCATGGTGCTGAGCTCCCTGAGGGTTGGGAGCTCCTCTGGCTCCACAGCGTTATAGAGCAGGTACTTCTGCATCTCTGCCCCCCTGCACTGCAACAGTTGGGGAAGAAGTGCTTTTCCTGCTACAAAAACCCTCTGCTCCTCTCCTCCCCCTCAATGCTTCTCAAGCAGTGTCTCCAATGCTCTGCCACAGCCTCCTTCCACCTCCTGGCAGCAGGACAGCTCCTGCACACCACAGTGCCTCTCCAGAGACAGTGGTCCAGGGACACTGAGTGGAGAAGGAGCTGCTGCTGTGGGTGTCCCACTGTGACATCATGCCGTGGGACACAGGCCTTCACAGAACCTGCCACCACACTGCCTCACCCATGTTTGGCTTCAGCACTAGCAGGGCAGCCCTGCTGGGCACCCCAGGCTGCTGCACTGGTGGTCCTGCCTGCACATCTCAACTCATCCTCCCTAGCTGGCCACACAGAAGCTCCTGGAACCTGAAAGGCTTTGCGCATTCAGAATAGGGCTGGAGAGGTCCACCCCAGGTCATGAGAGAAATTAATGCCACATTTTGGCTCAAAGGACAACATTCATCCCCTCCTATTCCCTAAAGCCACTGGAATGCACCTCTTTCAGTACACCAGGATCCACAAAGGACTGCAACTGTACGTAGGCTGATGCAAAGACACCATGTGCATTGCAGCTGCATCCTCCAATGAACAGTCACCCTCCTGGAAGGTTCCCCTGGGCATGACTATTGCCTTCCCAAACTCTCCACTGAGCTTGAGGAGACTCTTTGCACCCGGCAATATGCACTCAAATTAACCATCCAAGACAGGGACTGATAACCACATGCAAGTGATATAAGAAATCACCTTCCCTGAGACAGGAATTTTGTTTGGCCATCAGCTTGTCATTTTCTCCTACTCACTGTAGGGACATTACCCTACTCACTGTTCAGGTAAACAAGGCACAGCTGAAACCCTGGTGGACCATCACAGCATTTTCACTTAGCCATAAGACAGGCCCCATGAACATTTGTCCCCACGTTGCTTCCCATGTGAAAGCAGAGTGCCAGGCTCATTCATGGCTCAGGTGGTTGCCCGTCCACTGATTCTTCTGCAACACTGGCCAGCCACAAAAATAAATGAAAACCTATACTCAGCCACGGAGTACGGTGTACCAGGTTTGAAGGAACACGGATATGGGTGGCTGCTGTTTTCAGGTAGAATATAAATAGCTACCATGAGCTGATGGCCGCTTCAGATTTATTATTTTTAATATAGGCAAACTAAGTTCAACTTCTGGTTGTTTATTTTAAACATTGACCGGTTCCTTTATTTAATTATATATGACTTTAAAATGCTGTTCATGAAAACTTAAGTTTCCATAATACCTTGAGGGTGCTGTCTCATTAACATTTCTTAAACTTTCCATAAAGTTGTGATTTATGGCCTTATTTGACAGCTACTCATTGGACAGATTTTGAATTCACTGAGACAATCTCCATGAGTAAATGTTATTCATGTACATTAGTGGTTTCCAAGTCAGGCAATTAACTTACAAATATTTGCAGGCTCCTTCTTCATTTTTTTCACAACATAGTCAGGCACAGTATTAATATCCAGTACTGAGTCTAATAAAATTTCCATTGCCTTCTGGGGTTAATAATGAACACAGCAGGGACAAAATCAGTATCACTGTATTAACTATCATTAAATAAGGTATCTAAGCATTAGCATCATAGCAAGTGAAAAGTTTAGTGTCTATAAAAAATTTGTACTTGTCTATTTATGTCATTCAAATTCTAACTTTAACATTAAGCCTTGGATTTTGAAATTAGCAACGTGCAAACACATTTTGCACGGTCAATTAAGCTGAACTCCACTATTTCACATAACTGCAGGGACTATGAAAACCAGAACTAAACTTCATTTCAGTCAGTTTCAAACAAGTATTTTAGATTTTTTTTATTAATGAAAATAATTGTCTGAATCAATTGATTTTAAGTATGAAATTCTCTGAAGAATTTGATCCTACAGCATATATCCATGTAATTAAAATACTTGGAGTCATCAAATCTGAGACATGTATTAGTCTGGTCTAGCACCTGGAAGTCTGTGGTAGAGGGCTCCAAGGACCATTCCCCACTGGCTAACATAGGGCACTTGATTTAAGTGTTCGTGTGGACAAGCAGGTTCCATATAACCTGTCAAGCCAGCAAAGAGAGGAAAACACAAACCATGTAAGTCTGAAGTCACCTCTCTACATAATAAAATGATGGCACAATCACATTTGGAAAGCTGGAAGGAAAAAGAAAATGCCTTAGAAGGACATCAGTAAAACAGAAGGGGAGAGAAAAGACAAGGGATCCCAGCTCCCCATGTGCTCAGGGCAGTGAACTCACCCAAGCACTCCCATAATCCCATCTGAATTATGCTGGGAGAAAGGCAGAAGGGTATTGCTACTGTCTCTTGCAGTCTTCTCCCACTATGGATACAAATAAAAGCAGGAGTCCATAGGTCGCACAGGGTAAACCCGACACAAACTTAAATGATGCCTGTGCATGGGTTTTCCCTGCACTCTTTTCTGTTAAAAGCTTGATGATGGGAGGAGAAGCACCATGTGAGCACTGATTAACTTCAAAATGCGCAAGTCTGCATGGTTCTGGTCTGAGAAATTTTATTTGTAGATGACCCCTACTAGGGAAGACCTGATACCTGCTCATACTGCTGCAACAGACTGCATCCACTCTGGTTCTAAAAGTAATCCTGCTGTTCTTAATGTGAACCACACACTGACACTGTAATTAATGTTAGTTGGCATCTATTAGCAGTTTGGGCTAATAAGTCTATGGGCATAGAAAGCATGGCTTCTTAAGGCAGGCCTCTTCAGAAGAAACAGAGGTAACACAGCAGAGAAATGCAGTGAGACTGCTTGCAGCTTCATAATGTGCGTGTTTTACAGATTGGAAGTACAGGTGAAATACACAGAGCAATAAAATAAAACTTCCAAGGACTAAATCTAGACTATCCTGTATGCTAAACATATTCTAACATACACAATTAAAATGACATAGTTTCATAAGTATCACAATGTATCTTCTCACACAAATGAGAACAAAATTAGTTTTAAATGCCTCAGAAGCAAATTTTTTCCTCCTTCAGACTCAAACAGCGTTGAGGAGTTTTTGAACAAAGGCACTTACAGTGAATACCTGCAAGCATCTGTAAGCACTTGCATTTCTCATTTCCATCTTTATTTTTCTCCTTGTTCCTCAAAGCAATTAAAATCTTCCTTTTGCTGGAAGGCCTGTGGGGAGTAGTCACAGGGGAGTTCTGAGAGACAGTGAGGTCCTGAGGTGAACCAGCTTCCTCTGAGTCCTTGGTCAGCACCATGTCCATGGTACTACTGGCAGTGCCATGCCTCTGGTAAACCTTTCTTGTTGTCACCCCAGCAAGCACTGGTGGCATGTGGAAATGGTGTTTCCATTGCTCAAAACACTGAATCCAGCTTTGCGTCTCTGCCCAAGGGCTGACTCACTCCACTCATTTCCACCCCAACTGACCCAGCCCCATTTCATCTGGAAGAATCAAGTTGTACTTTAGGTAAGTGCAGCTAAATTGGGGAGATGATAACTCTATTTCTGCATGTCCACTCAATTAATCTGTTCCTGGACTGTCAGTGATAATAATTCTCTAAGAATTACCGATTGAGTCATACACTTAAAATTATTTTCTAAAGCCTTCTATTGTCATCTGAGAACTCTGATGGTGACTCTTGCCATTACAGATCATTACTGTTCAGCATCATCACATCCAAAATATGGATTTTGGTTTTGCGTGTTCATTCACAGGACTATAAATGTAGTGAAGGAATTACTACTTCATATTCTACTTCTTATTTGCTAGAACTTTCCTTACCTAATTTTCCCTCTGAGACTTTTGGAAACTTCTATTTCTTTATTCTTTTATGTTATTTTTCTGCAATTTTTCCCCATCTTCATTATTACTACTGAAACTATTCACTGTCTTTCCCTTTCCAGTTTGTAGAAACCTTACATTTCCTCCTGGTCCCAAACTGTTTACGGGCTTTCACTTCTGGTTTGTATCAGATGGGCTAAAGCTCTAGTTTTCTGGTTTGCTAAATCCTAATTAAACTTCTGGCCCACATACAAATGATGCCTATTACCTCTGTGGCAGCTTTTTCTTTTGCCTAATCTAGAAATACTCATTTTCCTGTACATTTTGTACTAAAGGAAATTGTTTTAAATATGAGAAACTTTGCTCTTCAAACACTTAATCAGTGAATACCATGCAGAGATGTAATCTGCTTTCATACAGCCCTCCCAGCATCAATCCAAGATGAGGAGTTTTCTGCTGTCTACAAACCAAAAGACTATTTAAGACCATTTGACCAAGATAGGACATAAATATTCAGATCAAAAAAATAAATAAGTGAATTAATAAAATTGAAAAACAACAACCAAAAAAAAGCCAAAAACCAAAAACAAACCAAGGGGGAAATTAATCATGATATAAAGCCAGCTAGTTAAATGGTATTCTTGCTATGTAGCCACCACAGGCCAACACCTGCAGTTTCCAGTTGTTTATTACAGGATATGCCTGGACAAATCTACTTTCATAAAAGCTCTTTGACACAGAGACATTAAACTTTAAGTACCTTAACACAATAGTGAACCTTTTAAAAGGGATTTACTTTAACCTTTTGTGTACAAAAACAGCTGGAAAGGGAACAGAATGACAATGAAGTAAAACAATGCTTACAGACAACCACTTAGTAAATCTCCACCTTCTTCTCCTTCAGGCACAAAAGAGAATTCCATTGGCACCATCCACACAATAGTCCTTTTAAGCTTAACATTTTCTAAAAGATTAAGGGCCTGATCAAAAGAACACTGAAATCACTGGAAATCTCGCTATTTTACTTGAACAGCTTTGGATTTGGTCCATACTGACTCCATAAGAGTAACTGCTTATAAGAACTCAGATTAAATCTGGAAGAAAATAACTCCGGTTATAACCTCCATAAAAATACAGTAAAAAGGAACACATGCTTACTTGCTATTTATTTTACTTTCCATATATTTTAGAAAAGGACATTTCCAGCATTTTGCTCCACAATATAATCAAATTAATTTGGTCTGAGGAAGTGAAATGAAGACAGAAGGCATACAAGTTGTTTCTAAATCTCAGATTTATCATTATTCACAGTGAAAATAACTATTTTATCCCTGAAACAAGTTCCATGATGAAATAAAAATTATTTGCCAAAAATTGGGGTGAGAGTGGGACACACTTTTTCTTTCTAGAAAATGCTCTCTGTATTGCTGGTTCCAGAGTCCCAGTTCTGCCTTTTGTCCATGTCCCAATTACCTACCGGCTTTTTATCATCATTTCAAATGTTCATAAAATGCAAGACCAGACTTTTGTAACTAAGAGTTTTATTCCCACTTGTACACATGTGTGTGTGGTCATGTACCTATACTGTAGAGCAAGGCCGAAAAATGAATATAGCATCAAATTATAAAAACAAGGAACATGATTCCAGAACATTTTAACTAAAATTTATGCTGGTTAGGTACTGATCATTCCTAATTTCAGGCAAGGCTTCTATTGTTTTGCATTGAATTCCAGAGAAAATACATTTTTATTGTCCCTGTAAGAGAAAAAAGAAAAACAAAACCCAAAAGAATATGATCAAAGAACGGTTGTCAACTGGCTGACAAACACACACCGATTTGTAGGACAAACAAAGCCATGGCTACAAGCAGGAGCTCATAACAGCCCAAGATAAAAAAACCCAAAAAAACAAACAAAAAACTGTGTCAAAAACTCCAGTAATTTAAGTGGGACTAGAACAGATGCCAAAGTCACAATGCTTTCATAGCCAAAAAGGTTAAACCACTTCATACATTTTTTTTTTCACCATTCTCACAGATTGAAAGCTATTATTGCCTAATGCCACACTTGGCAACCAAATGGTACAAAAGAAACCTCAATTCTAATTTCACAAGTATTTTAATAAATTTATGCTAGGCTTCTTAGATTGCTAAAATATGATTAGCATCTTCTATACATGAATAGATAGATCAGAGACATGCTATCTCATCACCCAGCAATAACAAACTGGACAAGCTGCATCAGGTTCCAGATTATCAGACAGTCCCCGTCCGAGCAGATTAGACAAATCAAGCAATATGGAACATCTACTGACATCTTCCACCTCAAGGCATATGACAGCTACAATCCAGCATACAGGGGACAAGCAGTACAACTGCCACTACAAAATCAACTTCTCTCTGTATTCTGAAGACATTTGAATAAGCCAAATATACCAGGCTGCATTTTGGCATGGCCACAGCATTTTTGATGCAGCTCTAGAATGCTCTAACACTGCATTTTCATACTGCCAAACCACACCAAGTGACTACAAAAATCTCCCAAATTTCTGCTGTTAGGATGCCCAAAGCATACATTTCTGCTTCTATCTCATTTCAGTAGGCAGGTTTAAAGAGAAACCTTCTCAGATTAGGCTCATGTGCCATGATGAAATCCAATTCCTGTATGGAATCTTCTGTCTCATGGCCCTAATTCACTTTTTTCATAGGGGAGAAATATTATGCCCATTACACACATATAATGACTGGGCATGGAAAAGGAAAGCAGTTCTTCCAAGTCACCACCACTAGCAAAACAAGAGCACAGTCCTGTCTTCTAATGTTGGTACTCCATCAAACAACAATTTCTGCCATTCCCTAAAAGCACATAAGCTCTGGAAACCGTTTTATTACAGCAATCACCTCTAGAAATTTGCAGTATCACTTTATTACCCAGAAAGCTCATTTTTGCAGGAAAAAAAAAAATACAGTTAGATACATTTTTTTTCCTAGCCCCATTTTTTGTGATTTCTCAGATTAGAGTGCCAATCTAGTATTATTCTCCCTCTTCCCACAGAGACCACAACACAAGGTGGTTGTTTATTACCAGCTGAAAATTCTAAAACAGGACATTAAAATTTACAGTTTTATATATTACAGTTCTGTAGATAAAGGACTTCTGATGATGCTATAATTTTCTGAATTCTGGTCAAGGATTTTCCATTAACATTCTTCAATACTGTCCTGTAAGCCTACAGTTACATTGTTAAATCAATGCATGCAACTATTATTTGGATTTTCTGTCTTGGCTTGCAATAAGAACTGCATTTCTGAAGCTATTTATCAGCACTTTGGTCATGTCATAAAGGCTATTTCTTCCTTCCTAATTGTGCTTCTGTTCCTTTCTGTACTGAGCAAAATACGGCAAAGGGTCAAATGTCTATATCCTTTCTTTCCAGAAAACTGAATGTTATAACCTCATTTCCTGATCAGCTCCAGATTCTTAGAAACTACAGAATGGTGGAAACTGTGGGACACAAGTGCTTCCCATATCCCTATGGCCCAGCATTACAGCAGCAAGGGAAAGCTGCAGACAACTTCCTAATACACTCTTCTAGCAGAACCTTTTCCAGTTAAAGCCAATAGTAGAGCACAACCAGTAATAGCAGTAAGTTCTTCCAAAATATTCCCACTCTGCTCTTGACACTGCCTTTTACAGAAAGCAATGATCCACTTTCACCAAGTTTCCCCTAATTACAGGGAAATCTATGAGAAGCACTGAAAGCCAGAAAAGTCTCAAATGCTTTTCAGAGCTAAGAAAATCCAAGCCTTCCTACAACATTTCTGACATCTTCCCACTCTACCCTAAATCACATTTACATGGCTCATTCCTCTATTTAACACTTCCCACAACTTGAGTCCTTCCTGTCTTCACTTCCTTTTCCCTCCCTTTCCTGCAAATCTCTTTACTTTCGTCTTTAGCTCACACAGAGTTTTCACAGCGCCCATGTGATTATTTTTCCCAATTGATCACTTCTTTAAGTCAGCTCTCTGCCTTCTGGAGACAGACACTCCCCTCATGACTGCACAGCAGTGCAGATTACTGCACGCCAGCACGCTGCATGGCTACTTTTATTTGTAATAGACACAGCTCCTCTTTTTGCGTGGACATTACACGGCTTGTTTGCAATCCAGCTGCTCCCTCCCACAGCTGCAGGATTTGCCGGACCATTCGTTCTTAAGCAGCAGCTGCTGCAGCTCGCAGCTTTCCGTGAGCGCAAAGGGCTGCTATCGGGGAATGACGCTCTCTCTCCCCGCGGCAGCCGTGCCCTGCACCGGTCCTTGGCAGTCGGGAGGAGCAGCCACGGAGGCCATCCAGCTCTGTGCTGAGCAGGGTGACCCTGCCAGTCATGGGGGTAACATTTTGCTGTCGCGAGTGGCTGAGTGGATCAGCCTCTCCGGAGAGCTTAGAAGCGCACTGAATTAAAAGACTCTCGCTAGAGGGAGGATCGGGTTTGTATTGGCCATTGCTCCCGCTGAA
>NW_008238452.1:388393-394052 GCF_000691975.1 Corvus brachyrhynchos | reverse complement strand
CTCTCCCCCCACTTGCACATCTTGCAGAACTATCATTTCTCTCCAAGCTCAGCATCAAGGTTCATGTAATTACATGTAAGCATATGCATATGATTGTATTATGCTTGTGTTACTTCAAAAAGATTTGCATAGTAAAGCTTGCAAAATGAGAAAACACCAGCATTAAGGAAGCAGGTGTGATTCAGCAGCTTGTTGTGGGCATGTGAGGAGACAGTCACATGTGGCTGCAGACTTCTTCAGAGCATATTGTGCCAACCCTCCACTTCCTCTAAAATCATAATCACCTCCGGAGCTCTTCTCACCACACCCAAGTGCTTCGCAAGTATTCATCCATTCATGACAAAATACATTTGGCAACACTGTTACAGCCTTTCTTCAAACCACGAAACCGGGGCATATGTTACATGTGTTAACACACAATACCACAGGGTATTCAACACCCTTAGCTACAAGATCTTTCCTTCCCCTCTTTCTGCACTGTATACTGTAACAGAAGCCAAAGTGCTGCAGGTATGAACCAGCTCGGATTCAGCATCACCAGCACTGCTCATGGTGTGCTCTGATCAAACAACAAAAGCTTTCTCGGGAAACATCTTGTCCCGGAATAAAAATGGGGTACCTTTTGAGTGCCTCATTCCAACACACAAACTGCAGGACTGACAGGCAGCAGAGATGGATCTTTTAGTAACAGATCACCACGATTTACAAGCTCACTAGAAGCAACATCAGGAACTTTGAAATCCAACATTTCTTAAGTCTGCTTATGCAACTCGCATACTTTGCTAATCATGTTTCCATAGTTTTGCTGAGTGAGGTGTATTGTCCCTGTGCCCTGTAGCTGTGAGATCCTGCTGATCAGAGCAACCTTGCAGCTCCGTGAGGTAGCAGCAGCAGGGCTGGCTCAGCCTCTGGAGATCCCACTGCTGCACCAACTTCTGGTGAGGGAAACAATCTTCTGGTGTGAGTTTTAATTGAAAAACTGTAATTGTAGCAACACCAGGCCCCAACTTGCATAATGAATAGAGTGTGGACCACTGAAATCTACAGCACATACTCCTACTTCACCTAATTGAGAACAGCTCACAGTCAGGAGCTTTTCCATATGCATATGTAAAGCCTGCTAATAAAAGGCGAAAGGGAACTAAGTTTTGTTGTTAGGCTCCAGGAACTTAGGAAGCTTCTGAAAAGCCTGATAGGGAATTTAGCTTTGTGGTTATAGCCTGACTGGTTTTGCCTTTAAGTCTAAATGTTTTGGGGTGGTTTTTTTTTTTTTTTAATTTTTCTTTCTTACCATTTGTTTTGCTGCAGTTATACTTTTATAGCCATTTCCCTATCCTTTAGTAATTGTGACCACCTTTTTCTGCTATTCGATGTTGTTCTATACAGATGCTTTTCCTTTTCCACTTTCTCCTGCTTCCTTACCACCATTCAGAGTAGCAAGTGTATGGATAAGTGTGCACATGCTTCAGATCTACATTCAGGTCTACAGAGGGGCCTGAAGAACCCTGAAAATAATTATTCTGAGAAAAACTCTGTTCATCCTCCATAGGAATTGCATGGAACATATGAACTTGCACAGTTTCCGCCATGCAGTCCAGCCACTAAGCAGTTGTGAGAGGAGGTGTCTAGCACAGACTTTTCAAAGACCAACTTATAAATTTCTGAGAGTGAGGAAGAGTTTCAAGGAACAGCTTCTGTGGAAGAAGTTCCGAGGACTTAATCCCTTTGGTGTATCTTCCTGAGAGCGGCAACAAGTACTCCTGAGACCTCCATCTGCTAAAGTCACTATTCCAAAATGTGGAGGTGGTAAGATTTTGAATTGAATATTGCAATTTTTTTAGCACAGACAAAAAAAAATGTGATCATTGCCTCATAAGTGACTAAACTGCTTTCCAACTGGAACCTCCTCAATACTGAAACTGAGGTGGGTAAGACTACGGAAAAATTTTCCCTAGACAGATGCAGTTTTAGGAGAAAAAGCAAGCACCTGAGCACAGGATCTTACCAAGGGAAGACTCAAAAAATACAGTCTTGAATACTGGTAGTGAAAGTAGCTCCACCTAGAATAGGTAAAAAAAATACAGATGTGCGCACTCTTCCTAAGTGATGGCATAATTATAACATCTCTTTTGCCATCTTTTTCATTTTCCTTCCTAGTTGGTGCTATTGTTATCTGCTGCGTAGTTGGCACGATGACTCAGATGATAGAACTATGCTGGAAATTATATATACATGGAACACTGAGGCCCAAGAATGCAAATTCTTCTGGGCAAACAATCTAGAGTTTAGGGCTTTTTTGCATTTATTCTGTCAAGCACTAGACATAGAGTATTATGTCTAAGAATAGAAGTTTTATATTTGAACTACTGCTTTCAAGCTGAACCTGAAAACAAATGGTGCCTTAGTTCAAGGTTTGAACTTGCTGTTGAAAAGAAAATCAACACTGCAATTTTCTTTATCATGAGCAACTACATCTACCTATGGCTTTGAGTGTATTATAAGAAGCTTAACAGAGTCTCAAACAGTGGAGTTTTCCACTGTAGTTTTGCCCTCATTTGCTCTGGTAATCATTCAAGCTTAGCAGCACTGGTTGAATTCAGATACAGGTCAACTGTATTTTGATGAAGTTCAAAGAAATGGGTGCAGCTGATTGAGCCATACCATAAAAAAAATAAATTTATAGAGAAAATAGTGTCTTAATGATGCCTGTCCAGATCAATGTGATCATATTTTGCTTTTCATCTGATTCAGTATCAGGCTTCTTTCTATGGAGTAAACTATCTTCCTGAAAATTCTAGCTAGATGATAAGTAATTTGCCTTACTGAAGAATCTTTTGTTAAGAAATATCTTCTGTGATGTTAGATGTCACCTCTTGTCTCCAAGTAAACAGATAAAATCAGTATTTTTGACTGATCACCTTGTATAAAGTCATTTTCACTTGTTTATAATGTATCTGCAGCACGACAATAAAAGTGAACTTAAAGATTGTCAGATTTGTGACTAATTGTTACATTAATAGTAATGGGACATGAGACAAGCTTATAGGAATCAGGCCAAATGTTAGTGTAAAGCCACACATACGGAAACAACTGTTTTGAAGTGACCAGGACCTTGGCTGCTCTGATCTGGACACTGTAAAAGGCCTGACTGATAGAAAATGTTCAGAGCTTAACTGTGGAAAAAATAGTTTTCTTCTATTTATTTCAATGCAGACTTGAATCAGCTAAAATCACAAGGGATTTTCTTTTTTCTTTTTTTTGATAAACATTATGATAGACTCTGAAAGCTGGAGAAGGTGGGATAATAGCAGTAGACTGTACCAGTCTACTGTTTCACACTGAACAGCTTCTTGCTGCTTGAGTAGTCTCCCTGAAATGTGCATTGAATGTCTGGGGGTGAAGAAAAGGAGGCAGAAGTCGGCCTTAAGAAACTCCTACAGGATGCATTCACTGTAATTCTGTTCTAGGCTCCTGGCACCTTCTGGAGACGCTCCATCATATCTGATCACTGGTGGAGTACAGAGCATGTAATGAAGTCATATTTTATCGTCGCTTATTAAAACAGCCGTCTAAGGTCATAAATACAACGAGTTTTTATCACCAGGAGGACTCCCATAAGTGTGAAAGGGATGATTAACATCGTATCTCTAGTTCTGCTTACATCTTCAAACTTGTGGCAGATTCTTGTCTCCCGGGTTGTTTAAAAGCCATCAGAAAATGTCTTAATCACTGGTGACCTCTGCAAGAACTTTGGTGGCTTCCATATCGATCTGACATACGGAGTGCTCCTCAGGCAAACGTGAAGACAGACTTTTTTTATTGATTAGCCAAATTGTCTAGCCTTCCTGTTTTGTCTCCTCTCTGGCAATTAAGAGAGAAATCCATTGAGGGAGTGGTGGCAGTGAACCTTCCCCTCTGATACAAATAACCTTAATCGGGCCTCTTAGTTCATTTGTGAAATTGTTCTGTATCGACTTAGCTTTGAAGCAGGATTTCGTCCTATGGCCCCATCAGTAATACATGTACATCTTCCTCTTAGGCAGCAGGCTTTTTCTAACCATGATATCTTTTGCTTCTTATTTACAATCCTAATCCCATCATTGATTCCAATAATCTTTCCTGCACCATGAGCTGTTATTTTCTTGATGGAGAACCTGGGTGGGTTCTGTTATTTTTTTTTTAACTGAAATAATTAATATTACAACAAGGAATGACAATCTAGGAGCTTTGAGGGACAAGGGAAGCCAATTCTCAATGTGCTTTTAACATCCAGACAGTAAAGAGGCGACAATGTTCCTCAGACTGAAACTAAGACTGATACCTAAAATAGAACCAGAAGATAATTTTGGTGACTCAACTAAACAATAGGGATTAGCTTTCTACACCCTAAAATATGATTGTGTGGGTTAGGATAGTGATTGTTTATTCCAGAGCACAGTATTTGGATGTTTCCTTACTCGTGTGACTCCTTTTGTGTCTGAGAAATGGAAACACTACATTTAGCTAATGAGAAATGAAGCATTTCCTCACCTCTTCCCCAGTAATCACTTATCTAACCCCAAAGCCCAAGTGAATGTATTAATCCTTTACCTCCATCTTCCCCATCTCTGTTTTATACTGTTTCATGGAAGGCCAGGATTTGTTCATCTTATTTATGTGAAACTCATATTTTAGACTTGGAGCCATCTAGATAAATAATTGGGATTGTTCATAGCTTATGTCACTATGACTTCAGTGCAACTCTGTGATGAAGGGCAAAGGAACTTGTATAGGGGAGAGGGGATGCCCTGGCCTTGGGGCACTAGCACAGGCTGGACCTGGGACTGAGCACCCTCCAGAGCTGGCAGCTCTTCCCCCTCTTTTGCACATGCATTCAGTTTTGTGTGTTGATGATTCACTCTCCTACTGTGTATGAGTTAAATGCAAAAATTTTATCTTTAAAATAATCTGTGAAATTTGGTAAATGGAGGTGCCAAGGAAGTTCTGTGTGAGCAGGAGCATTTAGCATCTGTTCTCCTTGTTAGAAAGTGCCCCGTTGTACTTGGGGTGCCAAGGAGGGTTTTGGCAGGGGGGAAAGGTTGTACTTACCCAGGTGCCATCCCTGTCAGCACGGAGGATTTATAAACCTGGCATCCTCTCTTTCCATCTCCAAATCACAGCACAGAGTGAAATGCAGTGATATGAAAGATTAGTCTTCATTCGGCAAAGGAATTGCCAAATTAAATCATGACAGATGGAAAACCTAAAGGCCACAGTGTCAGGGGTCTGTCCATAGCCCTGGGCTTTAGGAAGAGGTAAATACACAGATCTCAGCTGGTGCTGCAGGAGGTACGTGTCCGGTGGAAAGCCAGCGCTCGGACTGTGCCGAATCGATACCTGCTATCGAAAGGAGCAGCGCACAGCGTTAGGGCCAACCCAGTGTTATTAGAAAATGATATATTGCACATTAGGATGGATAATTCATGTCGCCTTCACCGGCTCAGACCGTCGTGAAAATCCATAAATCATTTTCTCGTTCATGTATCGCCTAAGTGCGATTTGTCACTCGGCATTAGCGGGAGGGCGGCCGCGGATCCCTGACGCTTCCCAGGCACTGCTCGGAGACCCAAAATGGAGACCCGGCTGCGCTTGGAATCGCGGGGGCAGATCGGATCCCCGG
>NW_008238452.1:386395-387357 GCF_000691975.1 Corvus brachyrhynchos | reverse complement strand
AGAATGGTCGGGATTGGAAGGGACCTTGAAGAGTATCTGGTTCCAATTCCCTCTGCCATGGGCAGAGACATCTTCCACTAGACCGCGTTCCTCCAAGCCCCGTCCAGCCTGGCCTTGGACACTGCCAGGGATGGG
Organism: Corvus brachyrhynchos; assembly: GCF_000691975.1. Taxonomy (NCBI): domain Eukaryota; kingdom Metazoa; phylum Chordata; class Aves; order Passeriformes; family Corvidae; genus Corvus; species Corvus brachyrhynchos. Next base: position 387,222 of record NW_008238452.1, on the reverse strand, counting down.
GCAGCCACCGCTTCTCTGGGCAACCTGTGCCAGGGCCTCGCCATCCTAATGTGGATTCCTGCGTTTCCGCAGGAAAAACGCACCTTTAGTTCATTGAGATGTGTGGACGGAGCCGCTGCTGACTGATGAATTAGAGATGGGGTTTGAGCAGGAGCTGCACGTCCCTGCTTCGTGCTGCTTCTTCAAAAACAGTAACATTTCGGGGGAAAACAAAACAAAACAGACATAACCACAAGAATTACAAGTATTTCATTCTTTTTACTCTTATTTTATTCATTTGATAGCCTTACGGGCGTGGATCTCTCAACCAGCATCGACAGCCGGTACCAGAGCGTTTCCCTTGGATTCCTCTGCTCCTCCCTGATAGACCCCCCTCCAGGGGATGCCTCCCCACCCCCCCGACTACCCAGTGACAGACAGTATTCCTCGTTTTTCCTCTTCCATCGTATGTGACGGTCTCCTGTTACACTAGTGGAAATTCCAAAATGGAAATAGGAAAATACTGGCTCAGGCTCGTGATACTTTCAATTGGCCGGAGCTGGAAACACTGCACGGATGAATGACGGAAAGTTGTACTCTCTCCACTGTGGAACACACCAATTAGCTACGGCAGCCCGTGGGGCGGGGAAAGGGGGAAGGAACAACAATAATAATCCCAAGTTTCCCCTTTGTTTATGCTTTTTCTAAAAGCGTTACTGGAAAGGAAAGTTGGTGGCGGCTGGGTGGAAACTCCCCTCTCCAAGGAGCGGGGCTGTTGACGTTTACCCGGGTGCGTGTGGGTGCGCGCGCCAGGGACGGGCGGCGATCTCCCGATCCAGCGGCCGTGG
>NW_008238452.1:383827-385771 GCF_000691975.1 Corvus brachyrhynchos | reverse complement strand
TGATGATGATAATGAAAATACTAATAGCAATAAAAGAAGAAAATGAAAAACCTTTAATAGAAGAGAGAAAAATCTAAAATCCTTAAATAAAAAAAAAAAAAGAGGAAATCCCAGGGACATCAGGGAATGAAAGTTTTGGGTAGTAAAACTGCTCTCTGCCTTTTTTTTTTTTTTTTTGATTTGAAATCTTTTTGGGGGTAATTTTTTTTTTTTTTTAATTTCGCGGTTTTCTGCCTTTTTCTTGCATCCAAAGAGGGCATGTCCACCGGCTGTTCCAGCAGCATCTACCCTCCAACTCCCACCAGCAAGAAAAACCGAGGACAATCTTGAAATACAAAAATTTCCTCCTTGGGATTTGCTGCTGCTGCTGCCTCCGCCGCCGCTGCTGCTGCCGCGGTGCAGTGCCAAGACTCTTGGAATAAATAAAAGAGGGCTACTGTGTGTCTCTAGCTACAGCTGGCTAATAGCTATTTTAGTTGGCCATATATTTCGAAGATCACAGATGAAGTGGGGACGCCTGTCTTCTTCATTTGGTCAGCGTGTGAAACAATAATACCCGTAACAAAAAGGAAGGGAGATGGGGGAGAAAAAAAATCTTAACATGAATCAGAAGAAATAGTATTCAGCACTCCCCCTACCCCCTCAAACCAACCTCTCCCCCCCCCTCCCCCGATCCCTCTCTCTCTCCACACGCTTGCAGGCGCGGACGCGCGCGCGCGCACACAGACACACACAGACGCATACACACACACTGTAGTGTGTATTTTCGGAGGAGGAGGTGGTGGCTTTTGGAAAAGGAGGCAGAGGTGGTGTCGGGGAGGGGGGAATCTCTTTCCCCGTTTGGAGATGATTGTGCTATTCCTCTTTGCCTTGCTCTGGATGGTGGAGGGGGCCTTTTGCCAGCTCCATTACACGGTGCAGGAAGAGCAGGAGCATGGCACGTTCGTGGGGAATATCGCCGAGGACCTGGGCTTGGACATTACAAAACTTTCCGCTCGGCGCTTCCAGACGGCGCCCAACTCCCGCAGCCCTTACCTGGAGCTTAACCTAGAAACCGGGGTACTCTACGTGAACGAGAAGATCGACCGGGAGCAGATCTGCAAGCAGAGCCCCTCCTGCCTTCTGCACCTGGAGGTCTTCCTGGAGAACCCCCTCGAGCTGTTCCGGGTGGAGATCGAGGTGCTGGACATCAACGACAACCCGCCCTCCTTTCCGGAGCCCGACCTCACCGTGGAGATCTCGGAGAGCGCCACGCCGGGCACCCGCTTCCCGCTGGAGAGCGCCTTCGACCCCGACGTGGGCACCAACTCCCTGCGCACCTACGAGATCACCCCCAATAGCTACTTCTCGCTCGACGTGCAGACGCAGGGGGACGGGAACCGCTTCGCCGAGCTGGTGCTGGACCAGCCGCTGGACCGGGAGCAGCAGGCGGTGCACCGCTACGTGCTGACGGCGGTGGACGGCGGGCAGCCCCAGCAGCGCACCGGCACCGCCCTGCTCACCGTCAGGGTGCTGGACTCCAACGACAACGTCCCCGCCTTCGAGCAGCCCGTCTACACCGTGTCGCTGCCGGAGAACTCGCCGCCGGGCACCCTGGTGCTGCAGCTCAACGCCACGGACCCCGACGAGGGGCAGAACGGCGAGATCATCTACTCCTTCAGCAGCCACATCTCGGCCCGCGCCCGGGAGCTCTTCGGCATCGCGCCGCGCACCGGGCGGCTGGAGGTGAGCGGCGAGCTGGACTACGAGGAGAGCAGCGTGTACCAGGTGTACGTCCAAGCCAAGGACCTGGGGCCCAACGCCGTGCCGGCCCACTGCAAGGTGCTGGTACGGGTGCTGGACGCCAACGACAACGCGCCCGAGATCAGCTTCTCCACCGTCAAGGAGGCGGTGAGCGAGGCGGCGGCGCCGGGCACCGTGGTGGCCCTTTTCAGCGTCTCGGAC
>NW_008238452.1:383312-383583 GCF_000691975.1 Corvus brachyrhynchos | reverse complement strand
GGCGAGCCGCCGCTCAGCACCAGCAAGTCCATCCAGGTGCGGGTGAGCGACGTGAACGACAACGCGCCGCGCTTCAGCCAGACCGTGTACCAGGTGTACGTGAGCGAGAACAACGTGCCCGGCGCCTACATCTACGCCGTCAGCGCCACCGACCGCGACCAGGGTGCTAACGCCCGCCTCGCCTACTCCATCCTGGAGACCCAGATCCAGGGCATGTCCGTCTTCACCTACGTCTCCATCAACTCCGAGAACGGGTTTCTCTACGCCCTCC
>NW_008238452.1:348125-381920 GCF_000691975.1 Corvus brachyrhynchos | reverse complement strand
TGGGATGGGATGGGATGGGATGGGATGGGATGGGATGGGTTACGGCTCTTTGCAGAATCTCTGCGCTTGACAAGACTGAAGTGACGTGGGGTGTAATTACAGGATGTTCTGAAACAATACTTAAAACCGATGTCTTTTTCCTTCCTGAAATCTTTGCATGTGCAAGGAAGGCTTTAGGGGAAACCCCATTTGGGACTGTCAAAATCACTATAGTTAGCAGGAGCTTTAATTAATTTGTGAATTAGGGTTTAATACTTTACTTTACTTTACTCTATCTGCACGGGTCTTTATAACCCCAAAACTTGCAAAGAAAAGCAGCCAGAAAGAGTTTCTGTAAAATTATATGCTGAAACTTAAGGTGTTCTGCAATGTTGCTTATGTTGTGTTACCTGGTGTGTAGAGAATTTTTATCAAAGCATATACCATGCCATATTACTCCCCCATTAATCATTTTGTGCTGGGTTAGCTCATACATATTCTCAGTACCTCTCTGCCTGTGCATTAGTGAAAACCTCACATTCTCTCTTAACATGCTGAAGCCTGAATATTGTCCAGTCTGACAAAGGTAGTTTGAATGGTATGTTCAAAGCATTAAGTTTTGTAGTGAAATTTCTAATACTGATTTTTAATACTGACTTTGCCTCAAAATGTCTATAAAACTCTTGGCTTCTGCTTCCTTTTTGATGACTTGAGGGTATCTCAATGTATTTTTTTTTCCTAATGGTACTATAACAGTACTATCTAAGTAGTCCACAACTCTAGAAATAGTTATGCTAATATTTTGTGGGAGTTCTTGTGATGCTCAACAGTGTGCACTCTGAGAAAACGTCAGAATCTTGTCTCAAAAAACTTAAGAAAAAAATCCCTCATGCCTTCCCCATCTGTGTGACTAAGAGCTGTTTTTTCCGCCTTACATTCTAGAAACAGATTTTGTAGGCCTGCTTGCAGCTAAGCATTACCATTTATAGTGAATATGGTGAGCTGCTCCCTTGTGTATTTTCTGCTGCTGGTTACAGAAATATCAAGAGTTAAAATACTTCCCAATATTTTCTTTTTTCCTAGACAAAACATCAGCGTGCTGAGCTCAGTTATCTAGTTGACAGACCCCGACGAGTAAACAGGTAGGAGCTCCATAGCCTTGGTTTCCTCATGCATGCTTTAGCAAGTCTGAATGGGGTGCAGAAATGTGTTTACTGCCAATGTAACAGAGTAGTAAAGCAGTGGAAAGTCAAACGTATGTAGATGCACTAAATGAGTTTGAATTATGGCTTTTCTAAACTGGTTTCAAAATTGACTGAAAAGAGAACAAAATCTCGGCTTCTATTAGTCTAAAACGTGCTTCAGATACTTATGAATATGCTTCTGTAGGGTGTCCCAGAAAATAGTCTCACTGAGTTGAAATTCAGCTTAAGTAAATGGTACCAAATTACTTTTACCGAGTACATGGAACCCAGGTGGACTAACAACCCTTGCTGTCCCTTCCAACCATGCTCCCAAGGTCTGAAAACTCCTCATTATGTTTATGGTGGGCGGGGCGCCTCTGTGGAAGCCCTGCAGCAGGCAGGAGTGGGGGGAATGCAGCACCGTGTTTGGCCATGTGATGGCGGAAGAATGTTTTATGAGTTCCTCTTTAATGTTTATTCTAATGTAAAGATGTTTCTGTGTCTAGTTCTGCATTCCAGGAAGCAGACATAGTAAGCTCTAAGGACAGTGGTCATGGAGACAGTGAGCAAGGAGACAGTGATCATGATGCCACTAATCGAGGTCAATCCTCTGGTAAGTCTGATAAGAGAATGGAAATAGTGGATCTTTAAGTAGGGAGACTAGAAGGAACAGTTACTTATAGGAATATAATACAAGAGAGGCGTAAATAAGGTGAGCATATTTATTGTGTGGGTTTAAGTCAGCTTGCTGCTACAGTTACCTGGACAAGGAGGCAATTTTGAACCTCTTTTGGTCATGGGGCAGAGTTTATTTTATTCATTTGGTTGGGGGTGGGAATTGGATGTGTTATACTGCATCATTCACAGTAGCAAAACTTCCTGCACATTAAGACAGAGTTGTTGGTACATTTTATAGCACATTTTTTCCTACTGCAGATTTAGGGAATTTCAAAGCATTAAGCAATTTTGTTTAGTAGGCACTTCAGCTGGCATGGCAATGGGAAGTGAAGGGGGAGTTCCCAAGGGAAAGAATGGACCCAATGATTGAATGACAGCCAGACCGTGAGAGTTTTTTTTCCGTGGATCAGTGGAGACACACTGGGTGCTCTGAATGTGTAATACCTTAGCATTTTTGGAGGATTGTCTGTTAATTCAAATTGAGGCACCATATAGTGCAAGTGGTCTCCATGTTAATAAGGTATTATTAAATACATTTTCTTGATAGAGGAAAGAAAGGCTTTAAAAGACTGTGAATCACTTGGAAGATACACACATTGCAGTGTTATGCCCATATGTAGGGCTTGCTGTGTTAGTTCTCATACTGTCAGTTTGCTTCTGAAAGGAACATTTGTTCAGAGCCTGTGCATTAGAATTCACGCTCACCCTCACACTGCATTTTAGCTACAAATGCTGTGCTTTCTTTCCTACTACAGCCTCCACAGGTCTGGTACATCTTTGTTCAATACAGTGTTGTCTTTCCCTTCGTTTCCTTTGTGCTCTGTCATGTATAAAGATTTGCTACAAGTGTGTCCCTTTTTTTTCCCCAACCCCCACCTTAGAAGATACCGGGGCAGGGTACCCAGTACTGTCAGGGCAGTGCTGCCTCAGCCTCCTGCTCTGTTAATGTCCCCTGTTTTCTTGCTGCTGTAGTCACTGTGCCCTTAATGATGGGAAACCCAGGCACCAGGGGAAGAGGAGGCTGCCACAGGGCCTCTTTCTATTGCTGCAAGTCATTAATATGCAGACCTAATGAGACTTGAGAAGAGCCAAGAGTCTCTGGAGCTCTCTGCTTCTTGCAGGGCTTCATGCTAAGTGAACAGAGTGTCTATTTTGTGTCTGGGAACCTGACAACAAACCAGGTCTTGCCAGAAGTTTACATCTGAACACAGAGCCTCTTTCATTTTTGGCCTATATATGGCATATGATTTATTATTGTTTGAAAAAGCCATGTATTTAGTCTCCCCTCAGCCTTTCTTTCGCACTGTTTCTGATGCAGCAATCAGGGCTACTGAGTTATAAAAAGCTCCCTCTCCTCCTGCCCTCCCTGCATTCCTGTTTTTTTTTTCTCTTTTACGCATTCTACTGCAGCAGTCATCTCCATGAACATTTCAATCAGCTTAGTCCCTCAACATAATGAACCATAATATCCAAACAGGAGAGAAAAGAATAAACATCTGCAGAAGGGGCTGGATTTGACTGATGGTGGGAATATAATCATATAGCTGCACATCAACTGAAAGCTATTTTCTTTTAGATGCATTCTGTGCTGTTATTGTTGTGCCTCTGTTCTTTCTTTCCCTCCATTTTAAAGAAGACTATGAATACTTGTCATACTTGGCATTGATCCTTAGTGGGGTAAATTCTTCATTTCTATTTTATCAAATAGTGGGGAAAAAACTATTCTGTACTTCTAAATAATTTTAAATCATTTAGGAATCTGATGGGATTTGTGAACTTCTGTGTCTTCAATGGTGATGACATAGGAAGTAATGAAGACAATTAGGCTTGGTCTACTCACAATTAATAGTTTGAAATGAAAGAATACTCAGAATTTCACACATCCCATCAGATTCTTAAATTATTTGAAAATATATAAGAATCTGATATGATTTGTGAACTGTATCTTCAATGGTGATCACATAGTACATAATGAAAGCTGACAATTAGGCTTGGTCTACTCACAATTAGTAGTTTGAACTAAAAACTCAGAATACACCAATTTCATAGATTGGTGCTGAGATATGAGATTTTATTTGCATGCACTATTCTTTTAATGATAGTCCCAAATAAATACTTCAATACAAATCTCTGTAGAAACAACTTTAATATTCTACATACATATTATATAATTTTCCTGTAAGTTTTGGGCTGAATCATGCAGTCTTGATGCAAAGAATGTGCCCTTTTACCTCAGTGATGACAAGATATTTTGACATAAGAACTTCATTCTTGCTATTAGCTTTTGGTGATGAATTTTATGGTGAAAAAAAGGAGCATAAATCTTGTTTGATCTCAAATTGCTAGAGGAAATATGGAGGGAATGTCTTCTCAGTTCTTTTTGGTCATTCTGATGCTGTATAATCAATTATTTCTAAATTACTGAAGGAAAACACACTGATTGATAACATGGCAGCAGTTTGGGCTGGGTTTTTTTTTCCAAGATATTACCTGATACTATGCAGCGTCATATCTGTTTTCAAAAGCATCTAAAAATATTTAGTAGGTAATTCACATTGACAGACAAAACTCCTTCCCTACCAGTTTTAGTCAGCAGCAGGTTCTGCTGGCAAAACATCTTTTTACTGTTCTGCACATGACTTCTGTCACTAGTGAACAATCCTGTGGCACACGAGTAGCTCTTCTGTAGTGGTCCATTGCTATCCAAACTGGGTGTTGAGGTCAGTTATTAACTGGGAAGAAAAACATGTTGGATGAAAATCCATCACACTGCCATAGCTTTATTTTGCACAATTATTTAGTGAAAATTCTGAACTATGCTGTTCTACATATAATGAAATATTTTCCTGGGTTTTGAAATTAGATCATAGTTCACCTTTTCACAAAATGTTTTCTTAAAAGTGATTTAGTCATGTTTTAAATGTGCTGAAATGTGTGTAAGGGATTCATATTTTTCCTGAGAGAGTACCACAGGCTATGGTCATCTGCTTTTGGCAGGGAATGGCAGGTAGTGAGATGCTCAAGACCCTAATTTTTGTGGATCAAACAGACATTTCATTGACTGGTATAGTAATCTGAGCTTTTTGAAAAAATGACTTTACAAAGGTGAAGAAGTGCAGGAGGTTTTTGGCAAACAGAGGAAGGGTTTCTCAAACCCTGTGTTCTAATGACTTGTGCTCCTCTTTGAAAATTGCTGAGAGAAAAGCTGCTACTTGCTATAGAACAAACGCAACTCACACCACGCTTCTACCTCTTATTAACACACTGTATTTCAGCCATGTTCTGTTGGAGTGATTGTCAAGCATGAGGTTACTTTATTTCCCATGGTTGATTAAATTCTTGGCCTCCCTTGTGAAACTGCCAGCTTGGGTGCCAATTAATACTCTGCATGTGTGTACATTTAAATTGTATGATTAGACACCTGTCCTGCAAGATTTGAACTTGTGCCATCAACTTATTTCATATGTTTGCTCACTAGCTACTTGGCTTTCCCAAGCAGAGTCCTTCACAGTATTACCCTTTCCTCATGGAATTGGCACGGTGTCTCAGAGGCACTTCAGGAAGGAACGCCCAAGATGTGAAGCCAAGTAGATGCACTGCCATGTATATCCTATAAAATGTATCAGCTTTTTTGACCTGTTTTTGAACAGTTTACATTGGTGCCTGGCTGAAACCTGAAATTAGGTTTCTGCTAGCGGACTTTATGAAGGGAACTGATAAGGGTCTAATATAAAGGCACAGGGTGAAACATTGGCTCACACGTTTTCAGTACAGATTAGGTGAACGCCAAGAGGGTTCATTATTGCAGAAGAGCTGCAATATTTCAGTGTCCATAAGGAAAAGAATACGAGAAGTCAGAAGAATTTTAGTGATAAAGGGACAGAGAAAACCAGTATTTCTTCTGAGACTATGCAGACTGACAGCTAAATCCTGTTTTGAAGATCACTTGGGCAAGAAGTCTGTCTCAGATAAAGTGAGAGTGAACATAAAAATGGCTTAGAAAAGTCCTTTGACTCATGCTAAGGGCTATTTCTATTTCTTTTTTTTTTTTTTTCCTCTTCCTCCTTGGCCTGCATGATTAATACTATTCACATCTCAGTGGTCCAGGTAGGGCTTTGAAGCTGAGATTTGGAAGAGCTGAGTATTGAAGATATTTGAGTCTTTATTCATGTTCTGATGCACATAAAGTCAGTTTTATCCAAGGCAGCACACCAATTATTTAGCAAGAAAGTGTGATAATAACTCTGTTTCATAAAGTCCAATTCTTCAGTAGATAACTACAAAGTAGGTTAACGTCATTATCCTTATTTACCAATACAAAACATGAATGAATCATAGGGAAATGAGTAACTTGCTCATTGACAGTCTAATGAAATGGATAGATTTTCTGGGAAGGGAGCTTTGAAAAGGGGGCCTGGTTCCCTACATCACACCTATCTCATATCTAACTTCACAGAAGAAACAGAAATGTCATTTAGTTACAAGTAAAAGGCAAGGCTCTGAAAAAATCACACGTTGGGGGAAAAACCTATCCCAATAACGGTAGTGCAAAAAATACTTAACAAAGTATTTAATTTGTATTTTTATTTTTTATTGCATCTTTTACTCAGTAATACATATGAAAATGTTCACTTGTTGCCCTAAAGGCTTGGTGTATGGTTCTTTTCCCTTAATTACTTTGAGAAAGGACACATTTAAAGATGGGTTTAGGCGTAATTTTTTGCTTTGACCAAAGCAGTCTTTCAAACAAATCAAAACTCACAGAGAAATTTTGCTTTTCTCCTTTTGAAATACAGAAAGGAAGCAAATTGGGAAAATGCTTCCAAAATGCAGTGCTGCCAAGTATCTGATTCAAAGCACCTGAGTTCAGGCAATTCAGACATCAAACTTGATTAATACCTTTTCTAGTTTTTGGCAGCTTTTGAGGGAGGGGCAAGGGTTTGTTTTCCTTCAAAATCTGCAAAGTCAGGGTTGTGGGAGAGTTTATATTGCCCACTGGCCCACCTGGTAATAAGACTTGAACAAATAGGAGCGATGTAGTGGCCTTTGCCATGAATTGTTACATGTATGCTGCATTTGGAATAGTGCAATGCTTATCACTGTCAGAGTTTCAATGCACTCTACTATCTATTTACATCCAAAAAGGGCATCTGAAATTCATAATTCAGAGTCACCTTTAAAATCTCAGTGTATCTGTATGCAAGGCCTAACAGCATAACTAAGTGAAAAATACAAAGCATTTTTCTTTAATGTGGACTTGTAATTGTGATGGATAGTTCAGTTCAGAAGGACTGTACATATATATAACCAGATTTATGAGGGAGATGAGATGGAAGTGTTACACTGCTGAACATTTCATTGTAAATCAAGAACATGAATCTTGGGGTATGAAGGAGTTCTGTGCTGAGTATCTTACTTCTTTACTGTGATGTGTCCTTCCTTCTTGGAAAACAGCAAATAGCTTTTACCCATCCCCAGCCCCGTGTTAAATGTTTTTCAATTAGAACCAGAAAATTCTATGCTATGACCCACAGGAAAGAGGTGGGGGAAGAATAGCCAGCATTCATACTACAGGCAGTGTAAATTGCATGGCTGCCCAGGGATTTTGAAAATAGGCTGCTAATTTGAATTTCTTTTCTGTCAAAATACTAAACCCAAGGGCTTGGTTCTGCACCTGTTAAACTCTTAGGGACTGTCGTGACTGATTCAAACTGGAACAATTCCTAACCCTTGCCTCTCCGAACATTTTGTTCCCATTCTAAACAAACATTTACATTTAGCTATGCGTTCCTGCAGTGTATATTTAAATTCTGATGTATATAATTTTTTTTTTCTTTTTGCAAGCTCTTATCTCGAAGAGGGAAAAAGTTTGCAGTACAAGCTTACATTTTTTATCCCCTACATTCATTACTTTGTTTATTCAAAATACTGATTTATAGTGGCTATAACATCTCTTTTATAATAAGCTGTTATATAATACTATTCAGTGCACTGCAGTAGACAAGCAGTATTCAAAAGGGAACAAAAAAAATATTTGGATAGAGACATTTTGCAGTTTAGCAGCTGATGTGAGAACAAAATAGTAAAATGGAGGGTAATTTTCCAAGTGAAATAAAGATCCATGAAGGAAAAAAAGGGTATATATTTGAATACATATACTTAAAACAATATTTTTCTAATCTCTCCCTCCCCAGAGACTAAAGAATATAATTTAATATTTACCATTAAGTTTTTCTTTCTCCTACTGTCTTTCAGGAAAGGTTGAATGAATATGGTCACTGATACACTATCAGCAAAGTGGAACTGTAATCATTTTCCTATTAAATGTAGGGCTATTTGTTTTTTACATATAGCTTTGCCAAGAAGTCTGCAAATTGAAATAACCATGTCGTGTTTATTGTCCCTTAAATCTTTAGAAAGGCAAAAGTTAGATTCATAAAATGTGTCTTTTCTTGCATAAAGATATTTTTCTTCAGACATTTCAATACATAAGATACACACACACAGTTTTATAGGCATTGTTAGATACTAATTTCTTTTTGGGAAGCCTGCATCTAAATATTTCTTTTCAGTCTTTGATAGCTACTACCACTACAGAATTTATATTTGTACTACTTTTCTCCTTGCCTGATGATCTTCATCTGATTCCTTAAGCATATCTGCAGTTCACATTTGCATTCTTCAACAGTTCACTGATCAGAAATTTATTTTCAGATTTCTGCATGCCAATTACCAAGACAAGCTTCTAATCGAAACTGGACCTGGCATTGTATATTGCTTAATTTAAAATTAAAAAGTCATTATAAAGTGAGATTAATCTGAGATAAAAAGCTTTTTATTTTTCATTTCCTCATGGGTTCTTTTTTGTCTAAATGACTGCCTTTCTTACTCAGGAACTTGTTGATAGCTCATAATCATTGTTCCTTTCCGAAGAGATTGTTTTTTGTAGTGTGAGATATTACATAAATATTATTAATATAATTCAAATTATAGTTCAAAACTGTGGTAGAATTCTTAATACTAATCCTCACATTGGAGATCAAGCTAATCCAGTTCTTTACAATGTTGGCTGGTAAATGAGCTACATTACATGAATCTTATTACAGAACCACAGAATTAACTAGGTTGGAAAAGACCTTTGAAATCACTGAGTCCAACCTATGCCTTAACACCAGCTTGTCAACCAGACAATGGCACTGAGTGCCACATGCAGTCTTTCCTTAAGCACCTCCAGGGACAGTGACTCCACCATCGCCCTGGGCAGCCCATTCTGATACCCAATCACCCTTTCTGTGAAGAAATTCCTCCTAATGTCCAACCCATAACTCCTCTGGCGTAGCTTGTGTCCTCTTGTCCTATATTACAGCTGTTTAAAATTTTTTTCCTATTTCTGAGTAGTGTCATTTTTTTTGTAATTCTAATGAAATATTTGTAAATGCAATGTTTATAACAGGTTTAGTTCAGTTTTGACATAACACCTAAGACACTCAGTTCTCTTTATAAATACAAGAAAAGGAGGTTTTTTTAATGTTCTGCTTTTCTGTATGATGTTGAAGACTGTATTGGTTTAACTCAAACAGCAGCTAACCGCCACACAGTTGCTTGCTCACTCCCCTAGGCCCAGTGGGATGGGAAAGAGAATCAGAAAAAAGTAAAACTTGTGGGCTGAGATAAGAATAGTTTAATAATTGAAATAATAATAATAATAAAATGGAGAGAGAGGAATGAAACTGAAGACAGAGAAGTGATGCACACTACACGTGCTCACCAGCCACTGATCGATGCTCAGCCCAGCCCTGAGCAGTGATTGCTCCCTCGCTGCTAGCTCTTCAGTTTATATAGTGGCTATGATGCTCTGTGGTATGGAATAGCCCTTTGGCCAGCTCACAGCAGCTGTCCTGGCCATGCTCCCTCGCAGCTTCTTGTGCATTTCCTCAGTGGCAGAGCATGGGACACTGAAATGTCCCTCATTTAGCGTAAGCACTACTGAGCAATTACCAAAACATTAATGTGTTACCAACGTTATTCTCATATTAAATCCAAAACACAGCACTGTACCAGCTACTAGGAAGAAAATGAACTCTCTCCCACCCAAAAGCAGGACAAACCTATTTGGAGATGCTGGTATTTATTTTACTCTATCCCTGTGATTTCATACATCATTCTTCTCAAAACAAGTATAATCCAATGATTTAGTGACTCATAGCCAGAAAATATTCCTTTGGAAGGCTGATCTGAAAGTGGTCAAAAGCAGCGTGGCTTGTCATTCGAGATCTCAATAGCATTAAAGGATTTGTAAGCAAACAGTTTCGTGTTGGCACAGACAATTGTTTGCTTATATAGGGGAAGCTTTAACAATTTTTTCATAGCATCCACAGCCACATCACACTGGACTATGGGTGCCTTTGTACTGCTAATTGCAGTATTTTATTGTAGGGTTCTGTCCTGTTTCTTGGATCACTTGATGATAGTAAGGACTGCTGCAGTAGCAATGAAAGCTGTCTCCGAAAGAGTGATGTAACAATTGCTTAAATAAGCTCTCTTGATCACTTGAAAACTCAATTCCTACTTTGTAACATCTCCTTTTAATATCAATGGGCTCCATCTGTATACTAATGTATGCACAGATAATTCCTTTAAAGGACTCACTAATGTTTCATTTTGTAAATGAAATCTGTGATTCCTCAATCCAGACATTTAATTTCTTTGGTCAGAGATATATTTATGTAGAAACAATTTCTTCATGTTCTTCAGCAAAGATTTTCAACCAGTGAACCACAGACATCAATCTACAAGTAGAGTCAAACCTTGTATGAATGGGTTCTAAACAATGAGATCTGCAAGAGATTTTGTGAGACAGAACCACCGATACTCTTCTTCTTGTGGTATTTTTGTGTGTGTGTGACATTCTGGCATTTAGTTGCACTTAAAGGGCATCTTTCACCTCTGAAGACTGGACAACCAGATTTTTGGTTGTGTTGTTGTTGAGGAGATGAAGCTAGTGGATGAAGTTCTTACAGCATTTCTCTTTCCACTTCTCTTTCCTTGGCATAATCTTTCTTATCTGTCAGCAGCCGTTCATGATGCTGAAGCTTATATCTGTAGTTTCTTTTTCTTTCATGCTTGCAGGCATGGATCTCTTCTCCAATTGCACAGAGGAATGTAAAGCACTGGGCCACTCAGATCGGTGCTGGATGCCTTCCTTTGTTCCATCCGATGGACGCCAAGCTGCAGATTACCGCAGCAATCTGCACGTACCTGGCATGGACTCCGTTCCAGACACTGAAGTGTTTGAAACACCAGAAGCCCAGCCCGGGGCAGAAAGGTCCTTCTCCACCTTCGGCAAAGAGAAGGCCCTTCACAACAGTCTGGAAAGGAAGGAGTTCGATGGACTGCTGTCTAATACACGAGCGCCTTACAAACCACCATATTTGAGTAAGTACTATTCAAAAAGCTGTGTGGAAGTGTTCCCTTGGCGGGAATAAAAATTAGCTCTTTCTGCTTTTCATGCTAGGAAACATACAGGCACAATTTTAGGAACAGGGGAGAAAGATGGCTTCTCTTGGATTCAGGCAACAGTGAAGAAGGCATTGTTCAGTGCTTTTTTAAATAAGACAAAATATTCATTGTTTTTAGTGTGACATCATTGTCAACAACAAAAGTGTCAGCTAATATTAGTGGGGGAGTTGCTCAATTTTGTTTTCTGATGCTGGCTTATTTGCAGAATTTTCTTGGATAGCTGGTTTAAACATTGATGTTGCCAGGCTAATGTTTTCTAAAACTAGAGTTAAATTGAGAGAACAGTCCTAGGAGCTTCTTTTTATAATTGAGAAGTATCTTGTGAATGAAGAGTATTTATATTATTTTGAAGTAGCTATTTACATAGTTTGGAAGGAAGAAGAGAAAACCTTTTGCCTGCAGTCTGATCATCTTTCAGCCTACATAGTATTGACTTGTCAGTGCTCCTCTGTGCCTTCTGTCTCATTCCAAAATCCTGCCTCCTTCTTTAGTCACCTTTTGACTGGTTACGTGGCATAAAAGGGTGTGATAGATCTCAGAGAGACCTTCATAATTCCTTTTGGAGTCTGAGCCAGCTGTAGAACCCTTGAGTAGCACTTTGATCTAATACGTCTTTTCATTCTATTTAGCTGTGTTCTGTATTTTATTAGAGACTGTAATTTCCTTGACTTCCAGAATTTTTGATGTTTATCTGATCCAAATCATCCAAAGACATTAACACTGCAATATCGACCCTTTTTAAAACAACAGACGTCTTTTAGGCCAGCAGATTGAGGGTAAAAGAAAAAAAAATCTCTCTGAATGGTATTCATTTATTTATTTTCCTAAAGCATTTAATTGTTCTGAGTGGTGGTGTGCTGGCAGTCCTGATATGTGAAGATCTTTGCTACAGATCATTCTCCGCACAGACAGCTCAGTTCTCCCTTCTTAGCTGGGTGTGCTGGTATTTTCATTCATTCAGGAAAGGTCTTTTTACCACTTCAACTCTTTAGATTCACTTTAGTCACAACTTTAGATTTGACTACCACTTCTGATATGTGAAAGCCATTCCTACAAAACCTGTCCCGAGACAATCAGCTTATTTTGTGTGGGCTAAAATGTCATGTGTCAATCATCCAGTAATATTCTAAAGACCAGTGTGAAATTTCAGTACAGCCTAACAACTTTCAGTCTTTCTTGAACTGATCTTCCATCATTTATTTCTACAAAACATTGTTTAGCACTAAGCCATGATCTAGCAGTACTGATTTCATCACTGTCACCTCAGTTAAAAAATTAACTTTAATTTAACAAGTTTGGTAGCATCGTTAGATGGTCTAATCACAACGGAGTTCTGGTGCCGTATGGATGTTGCAATGATGATTGTTACCTGGTGACACCTCAACGATAGTGCTGTTCTGGTTTGTTCTAGGCCTGGGAGTTTAATTTCAAATAGTAATACATACTTACTTTATTGATCGTTTAGGAATTTTAATTTTTTTTTTTACATAAGTGTAAGTAGTTTTGTTGAACAATGTCTTTACATAGAGACATTGATCTACATTTTACACTTTTCTGGTACAAGGGCATAAACAATTGGAAGTAATATATCAGAAGTAACCAATATAAATGAGTGTTATTATATAATCTACTCTTGAAAATCCAGATTTAGTTCTGTTTTTCTTCCATGAACCTCAAAGCTAAAATTTCTACAAAACAAGAGTAATGCTCCTCTGGTTTATTTTCCCTTATTTGGTATTTTCTTTTTGGTATTTTACATTATAATTGTATAGCAAAGAATAGGAACAGCAAAAACAAAGTGAGCACTAGAAATGAGTAAATAGTTTATTATTAATAATGTATTAAATGAATAAGGTAAGAAAAATATATAAGAGGAAGTTGATTTAGGAAGAAACCTTAGTTGATTCAGTGGGTAATTGCAATTAAAAATAAAATTAAATTCAACTTCTTAACACGGAAGACCATGTCAAAATCAGTTTGTCAGTAGAATGATTTTTTAAAAGAAGTAATTAAAATGTATGAAACAGAACCATCATATTAAGCAAAAACATTGTATAAAAATTTGAAGCGTGTATGAAAATGGCCACATGAAAAACGAATAGCAAAGAATAAAAAGTGTATTGCAGAATGCAAAAACTGTTTGAATTTAATAGGTGTCTTAAAAAAAAAGAAAGATTGTAAAGCAAATGATCAGAAAAGTTCATAAATTCTAGCAGGTGAATTTTAGAGTAGTAATTAGCGAACATAAGAGGGATGCCTTAGAGTAAATAGCCAAAGGCATGCAAACAATATAGACAACTTTTAAGATGTCAGGTGTAGTAAGCTGGGAGAGAATTAGTGAGTCTTGAGCTGCAGTTAGTGAGGACAAGGATGTGGCAGAGATTCTAAACTGTTTCTTTGCATTTGTATTTTTCCGAGGAGGGACAGAGAAAGACAGGCGTATCTAGGAAGGCACCCATCCCGGGTAACCATTTTAAATAATTGTGTGAGAAATGTAAGAGGATGTGAAATGTAAGAGGATGTTGTTTTAAAATTGTTGTTGAAAGGAGTCAGTGGATTATGTGTTTCTTTAATTTTCAGCTTCTAACAAGAGCTGGTAACGAAAGAGAGTCAGAAATTGTGTTTATCACTTAAACATGTACTAGAAAACCTTGTAAATTAGAGATCAGTGAGGAGCCTCAGCATAGGACATACATTTGTGATTTAGGGGTTTTAGGAACAAGGTAGCTGGCATCTGACCAGGAAAGTAATACAGAAAGATTGTCAATCTATTAGAATTTTGATAGAGTGAGTGAGAATTAATCAATAGAGTGTATTTGAACTGTCAAAAAAAACCCTTTAGCACAGCTTCTGTGTAGTAGAAGAAGCTCCTAAAGTAATCAAGTGTTGTCATAGGGCAAAGCATTACCAGACTCTGTGCCTAAGAGGAAAAAGTCATAAGGATAAATGGAACATTTCAGCAGAAGCAGAGTTCCCCAAGCATCTATGCGGAAATCCATGGAGTTAAAAAACCATTAATTCTCTAGAAACAGCGACCAGAAAAAGGGGGAAATGTTTGCAGATGACATGAAGGGGTTTGGGTCCTTCGAGTCTCGAGTAGCACATACCCCTGATGTGCGGTGAAGCGTGGGCAAACCTCGTCTGCTTCCAAGGTACCTGGCTCTGGAATGCAGAGCTGCAGAGCCACGTCAGCACACCGGGATAGCTGAGGAACCCACTCCCTGGAGCTGTGCCCTTAGGCAGTGGCTCCAAAGGATAACTGGTAGCTCTACGTGGAGCTTTCATGGTGCCATGGGAGTGTGTCTGCTCTGGGATTCCTGCACTGTGTTCCAATGGGTGCATTCAGTGCAGAGCCTTAGAAAAGATAAATGAAGAAAGTGATGTATATTATCATGAGAAATTGGAATTCATTCTGAGAAAAAAAGACCATGGAATATTTCCCTGAGAAGTTTCCCACAATGTACAAAGCCAGCAAGAAGGAAATAAAATACCAGGTTGTAAAAAGGAATTGAATTGAAAATGCACTAAAAAAGTGCTACAAAACCCCTACACAGATCATGTCACTATGTTCCTCCAGACAGTCTATTCATTCCACAGAAACACATGGCATAACAGCAACAATACTGAAAATAACTCTCTGCAAAGTCATATCAAAAGCTTAGTACTAATTAATGTAGACAGGCTGCTATAGGAGTGTGAAGTGAAGGAGGCTGCATGAGAACTGAGAAGGTACATTGCATGCTTTTGTTTGCTGGGCTCAATGACAGGAGAGCAGCAAGGCAGCAAAACAACTGAAGGGCAACAGGATCATGAACTGATCAGATCATGCACATTTGATAAAATGATACCAATTTGACAAAAATTGCCGTAACCTGTTGAACTTGTGCAGCATGATTGAAACTGAAGGCTTAATATAGTGGGCATTTGGGTATTTGGTTCTTTGTGGTTGGAGGTTTAGATCATTGCTTGCAGAAGTGAAAACAGCAGCTATATTACAAATTGTAATGTAGAAAAGTACACAAATCCTCATACCTGACAGTTTCTTTTTGTTCCATCATCAAATTTTCACCTTGCTGGTCTAAGCCATTGGACTTACTCATACACCAATTTCCACATAAACATGCATATTCTACGTATTATTCTGAGCAAAATATACTGTAAGTAGATTGCTATATATTTAATATATTTTGAAGAATATATTTTTTAATATAAGTTTTATGTAATTAATATGAGTACAAGTTATAAAATTGTGATGGGATCAGTAAACTGTAGGATTTTTGGAAATAAGTTTCTCATAGAGTGACTCCAGGATTCTCCCAACTCACATATTCTTCTTACTGTGTAACTAATACTTACTACTTTTTATTCATCCACGTGGTTTGAACACTGCCTTTCTGCAGACAGTTAAGAGATTTTCATAATGACTTGAATGTTCATAGAACATGAAAGAGATTCTGAACTTGCCTGGAGACAATAAAATAAGTGAAATAACACTGGTGAGGAAAATAAAATGCAGCTTTTAGAGAATTCCTATGTTTTTAATTCTAGCCATTTCTAGCTAAGTTTTCATTCAATGTTGGTTTTATTAGCCATTACTTTTATAAATAATATTACTGTAGTTACCAAAACCCCTAATCCAAGATTCAAACTCCGTTGGACCATATTCTGTAGGATATATAACAGAGACTGTCATCACAATGAATACCTGATCAATCTGATTCTGCTCTATTTCTAATACTTTGAACCAGGTCCTGAGTTGGTAGCAGTGGAAACAGCACCATTAAATTTGCCTCAGGAGTATTTTGCCCTATAATTGATAAGAAATAGCTTTCATTTTTTAAAATATAATTTTGGTTCATTTTAGATGGGTAATAATTTTGTAATGCTTTAGAACTTTCCTGAAGTTTCATACTGACATTAGTGATAGAATAATTTTTCTTCCTATTAAAAGGTTAGGATATTTTCAATATACAAAACTGCCATAAAACCTTAACTTTCTATGTAGAAATGCTTATTTTGCTCTA
Organism: Corvus brachyrhynchos; assembly: GCF_000691975.1. Taxonomy (NCBI): domain Eukaryota; kingdom Metazoa; phylum Chordata; class Aves; order Passeriformes; family Corvidae; genus Corvus; species Corvus brachyrhynchos. Next base: position 365,536 of record NW_008238452.1, on the reverse strand, counting down.
AAAAAATTACTTTGGCAATGCTTAATCTACTTTGAAAGCAGATTAAAATAAACTACATAAGGGCACAATTTCCTGCATGAAATAACAGTGTTTACACAAGGAGACATTCTGGCATAATAACTGTGTTCTAAAGTAGCCCCCTAGTTAGCTCTGCAACCTTTTCTACACACGCTCAAGCATTTTCATCCTCACTGATGAAAAGGTATCCTTATCACGGCAATTATTGCCAACACCATCAACATATTTTATGTATGAATCAGGATTTTATCATGTTAGGTAGGACATAGAGGATAAAAAAGCTGATCTCTTACCCAAAGAGCTGGTGTCTAAGCAAGGTGAATTGGAAAGGGGAAAAAAATCCCTTTCTCTGGACATTTTGATTTGTGTGTTCTAAACATCATCCCTTTGATAGATGCACATAGTTCTGGGTTGCAGATTCAGGGGATTTGGATGAGACTTGTTAGTATCATCCAAAGAAATTAAATGTAAGTTTGGCCTCATTCCATGCCTGTGCTTCTTTGGCTGGATCACCACTGACTCGCTCTGCAGCAGAGGTACCGTGGAGGTCTGAACACAATTTGGTCCGAGCACAAGTCCCTGTGTTTCTGTGAAAGCACACATGAAATCTGATGGTTTCGTTCTACAGAGTATTTGTCACCTGCTCAATTTGATCTATCCAAGTCAAGTTGGTTTACAAAGGAAATTAAAAAGTTTTCAAAACCCTTTTCACTGTTGAATGTTTCAGAATTGGACCATTAATTAATTTTAAATAATCTACCACAGAGCTAACGCAAAGCACAGTTTAACTTACAGTCATTATCCATCTTCCTGAATTAGATTGGAATAAATGACCTAGAGGAGAACAACGTTCATGTATTTACACCAGGACAAGAAGTGCCTCACAATCCTTTGATTATTTTTCAAAGGATTATAAAAAGTGCATGTAAATATTTATTGTGTATTTTGATCTAGTTAGGATCCTAAAGGCCCAATTCTGTATGCCAGGATTTGTAACACAACACTTTCTGCTGATGTTTAACATAAATATTTGAAAAGATGTTTTTAGCAAGAAGTCTTTACTGTCTTGAAACAACTTTCAAAAAAAAAAAAGAGAAAGAAATTACACTTTGGTACACTCAATATGACAGAAGAAGAACTTTCTTTAGTTTTTTATTTGATTAACTACATCTCATTCCTGGAAATTATTTGGGTAGTTTTATCACAGATGTGATAGACATAATAGTATTCCATTTATGTAAACATCAATAACGGCTATTTTGAATGGGACACTTGAATAATTTTTGAAAATGAGGCCTGTCTGCATTTTTGCTTTTAAAATTAGTCTACGTGATTTCTAATACAAATCAGGTATAAATTTGTGAGCTGTCCGATCCCTTCATTAATATTTTTTAATTCAATTTAATTCAATTTTTTAATTCAATTTTCACTTGAAGTGAAAAGGCAGAGAAGTAAAACCAAAGAAATTAGCACCAATAAATTGCATGTACATATTACAGTTCTTGGTCTAAGAAGAAAACATTGTAATGCTGGATTTAAAAAATTTATACTGAAACAAAATGTTTATTGGCATGAATAAACAAGTTATATGTGCACACTCAAAGAGTTGTTCCTTTGTCAGTAGTACAGTTTTGTGCTCAGAAAGAATGTTAAACTATGTGGATATCCTGCCACAGAGAAACTCCTGACTTACATTCAGGGATTTATCCCTAGGACAGGATACAGCTCTGATTTCTGCACAGATGAGAATTACTTTGCACATGCGAAATTTCTTAGCAGAAATGGAGAATGAGTTGAAAGGCCATCATCCAATAATGCTAAGAAACCTAATGGGAAACCTTTTATTTTCTATTAAGTCTAGTAGAACATTCCCTTTTTTGCTGTATTTGAAATGCTGAGATTTTTTTGCTTATACCTCATTTGCCACTTCAGATACATCATCTCTGTTAGGTAAATAAATCTTACAATAAACCTCCTACACCTGAAATAAAACTTAAATGTGTGCTAATTAAAATATAACTGAGGGAGAGCAAGACTGTGATGTATTTTTATGCATAATAGTAGGTTCTTCATGATCTTGAATAAACCACTTCTTATGATTCAACTGTTCAGTGTTTATTGCACAACTTCTGAAAGGTACTTTTATCTTACATTCACGACTGGTTTGCATTCTTCTTGGGAATGTATTCTTCTTGGGAATGTATTTTTCTTCCAGCTTCTGCTCAAGGGGAAGAACACTTACAGGGCATTATTGCAGCAATAGAAAGGAAATGTAAAAGCCAAATTAGAAAGGAATTTATAAATATGCAAAGATAACTGGGCTTTAGCCCAACAAAACCTATACATTACATTATTTTAATCAATTTTTATGGAAGTAGTGAATATAAGAAAGGGAAATAAGCATTCTTCTTTTAGTTTTAAAGCACAGGTGATAGCTCTTAAATACTATTTGCTTCAATCTGTTTCTGTAACTGCAGTCTTGGGCAGAATTAACAGTACCCAGGACTGTACAAAATACTGATTAAAAATTGTGCCCGTCTTTAGGTTTACATAATATCTTCTATCTTAGATGACTCTAGAGCTCTTCCCAGCTACAGTGCAAGAAAATAATTGAAAAAGTTAAAAAAAATTAGTAATTTTTATTTGAAAGAAAATGATACTTTAAGTCAGTCTTAAGAATAGGTATTTCAACTACTTCTTTTCCTCTAATAGCTGTAAAAGTCTGTATTTGCCAGTTCTGACTGGAATGCATAGAAGTCCTGTGTATCTTAGCAAGCTCAGGCTGGTGCTATATTTATTCATTTAGGTCAATTTTGAGAGTGCTTATGTGTGCTGTGCATATACCATCTGTGGAGATTTTTCTTCTTAAATTATGGGACACCGTTTTCTGTGTTCCTACCAGTGGAGTACGAAGAAGACCGAAAAACCCAGCAGAAAGATTGCTTGAAACTTTACAGTAATTTTTAAAATTACTGTGCTACGCTGGTTTAAAATTCCAAAACACGTCTTGTCCTATAAATTTAAATCCTATGACAGAGGTAATTTAGCCACTTAGGGTCATGAGTCTCTCTGGGAAGCATGGAGATGTTTGCAGTTAAAATTTTCAAAGGCACTAAAGTTATTTATTTTTGATAGGCAAATTCTATTCATTATAAATAAATGGTGTTCTTCAATGTACAAGCCTCCTTATTGTGACAGTCAGGAGCTGGAGAATTGAATGTGTGCCTGCTCTTGGGTCCGTGCACAGCGAAGTCCTTTCCTCTCTGCGTGCCTCTGCCCAAGGAACTCCTTGGCCTGCAGAGCAGAGGCAATTATACTTGCTTTGGGTCTTTTGCTGTACACAATAACTGTGATTTTCCACAGTTATTTCCACTGCTTCAATTTTAGAGAGTTTCCTTTCCTTTTTCTTACTTTTTCTTGCCTTGACCTAAGTAGGAAAAATAGGGAGAGCCATTTAAAGAATGCAACAAATAGCCAGTAAGAGAGGGAAGTGCATCAGTTTATCATGTTTGGACAAGCACGCTGTAGGGATTGGTGTTGCTGTTTATCTGGCAAGCCTGTAAACAGCTTTATTTGTGTGCATTAACCACTGAGAATCCACATTTCCGAGCTAGTGGTGTGATTACTGCTGCTGGGAAGTAGCTGTGAATATGTTTGTTTTAGAAATACAGTATGGCGAGGTCAGAAAAGTGAAAAATTAGGTATTGGGTACCTTTTTGGAGAGGAAGTAGGAGGTACAATTAAAATATAATTTTTAACTTCAATACCTAACAAAAAATACAGGGGACACAGAGAAGCAAATTTTCAGAACTTGGTTCCTAAATTCTGCCTGAAAATCTCATGCTTGTATGAGTTGCAAGAGTAAATCTGCATTTCTTGCATACCTATGAACCTATTTTATATGTGTAAATGGTGTTATTTTACATGGAATTTTTACAGGTCATCAGAAGTAATGTGGATTAGAAAGGAAAAATAAAGGATGCAGAGTAGATTCCCCTAAGAAGTACAGGAATGACAGACTCCTGTTTTTGCAAGTGAGCTGAGTCTTCTGACTTTATCTTTTCACCTTCAGCATCTCGGCTGCATTCAGCCCTGGAAAAAGATCCATTATGAAACTGCTTGAACGCAACCTTTCTTTATTCATAAGGAATTTTATAGATGCTGATATTGTGAATTCATCTTTTGTCAGAGTAAAATTCTGTCACTTTGTGACTTTTTTAGTTGACTGTTTGGGCTTTAATTTAACATCCATCTATGCTCAATTGGAATTTAGATGACAATTGAATGGAGCTGCACACAGCTGTGCATATTGATACTGAGATCTGAAAAAGTTCTACCTTACAAAGGAGATGCAGTAATAACTTTTTTTCTGCTCTACTTGAGATAAAAGGACTGTGTGCTTTGTGCTCCCACTATTCTTTATAAGGTACTCTAATGAACTAAATGGAATCCTTTCCACCACTGGAATGTCATGGTCTGTACTCTCACACTCTCTGGCCTGCCTTTAGCCTGTGTCAACCAGCTTTTTTCCCTAACAAGTCTGGGGCGTGGTGCCACTCCTGAAAGCAGATTGAATATGTTCTCATGCTGTGCCCCTGTATATTGCTTGATATGGCTGAGAAATTTTAATAATGTGGATATAAATCGTTCCATTCTGGTAGTCTTAAGTGACAAAGAATGGTGATGGACAAGCTTCATTTATGGATAGAAACAAGCCAATATGCATTTTTGAAAAAGAGAAGTTTTAAAAGTCTCGTGAGAAGCCTTTGATACACTTAACGCCTGTTATCTTGCTAAACTGGGAAAGCCTCCCTAAAATCAGTGTGTGCTGCTCATGACAAGCAGTGTGCTTTAGAAGCAGAAAATAAAACATTCAGAAAAAGAGTGGGAACATATCTGTCAGGTCCTAATGCCAGCTAATCCCTGCTAGGAGAGAGGAGTGTTGGAAAAAACATCATGGCAAAGATAAATTGGATAGGAATTTAGTGTGATGCTGATGCAACACTGTAATGCATGTTACCTCATGTAAGAACAAGTAAATTTAATTATTTCAGGCCAAATCCTGCATGAATAATTTAGACACATCTGAAGGCCACCAAATGGTGATCTACATGTCTGCTTCTCCCTTGAATCTATAGGGAACTGAGGCACTTAAGAGCAATTTAGGAGGAATGGTTCATATCCCTCCTCTTCTCCCCAGGGCACTGAAAATTTTAAGTCGCACTGTAGCTGGCCTTTAGTGTATTCTGCATTGGTTAACCCTCAAACTGAAATGTTCATTTTCAGGCTTGTCAGCTTAAAGAAATGTGTACTGCAGATTTTGTAAGAATGCAATAAAGATGGTGAATTAAAAAAAAAAAAGAACAAAAAAATAGACTAAAAAGAAAAGAAGATTGAGGAGAAGAAATTACTGTTGCATATAAACACACAAGCAATTTTTATAAAATAATAAAGAAAGGAATAAAATATTGGTTTTACTAAGGATAATACCAAAATCATTAGCTTATAGTGAATTGTAAAAAATGTGAATTTGGCACTAGATCATGTATGTAATTAAAATAAGTTGTTGATGGAGAATTTGGAAATATTCTTGGGGAATATGCTCTGTGCTGTAAGTTTTGACATACATCAGGAGTAATTTGGGAGTTTTTTATTAGGTCAACCCAGTACATAATTATAAGAACTCTTGCAAAATTAAATATTCCATGGTTCTGTGACTTTAATAGTGATGTCATGTATTATCTTTAGTGTTTTCAGGTAGATAATATGGTTATAATAGTACAGAAAGACAAAGAAGCTTTATTCCCATTGCAACTTGTGGAAAAATGGTCTTTTAGTATTTTACAGTACATTATAGAATATAGCCTAGTACTTTCTGTGCTGAGTTGTAGTAACTAAAAAGCATTGTTTCGGTAGTAAATAATCAGAACCAGAGATAAATCAAATCTGACATCTGCTATGCTGCTGGGCTGTTGCTGGGAGTGGAAAAGAAAATTCTCTGCATTTAGAACAGAAAATCAAATGCACATAAAAGTATCTTGTGAGCAACAGAACATTGATGACAAAATCCAGGGCTTGATTCAAAAGACAATCCTTCTTAGTCATGTGCTTGATGTAAAGCACATGTTGATTAAGGTCACTGCTTAAATGAACTGGGACTTGGGTAGTTGTTCTTAAGAACTGAAAAGCTTTTTTTTTTTTGTTTTTTTGTTTTTTTGTTTTCTAGAGGATTAGCTAAGTCCAGGTGGCATATAAATCTCAGAGCTCCCAATAGTACCAGAGAAACATTATTTCAGTGGCTGTCATGATGTGTCAGCATTTGTATCAGGCATCTCACTTGCCGTATGAAAACAGTTGCATGTTCTAAACATCAAAAATACCTAAATACCTTTTAAGTATGTATTTTCCAATCTCAAAAAAAAAGCTAAAAGAAGTGGCAATATGTGTAAGTCAGCAATTTGGTCAATACTTTTTTTCAAAAAATAATGATAATCTTTTGTTGGTCTAGAACATGATGTTCACATTTGAAAAGTGGCAGTTTTGTACTTAAGTGCAAAGGATAAACCACTTGCCCCTTTTTCCTGGAGTAGGTAACAGTGCTTGTCAGGTTTACTGCATTATGGTCAGTGCAGTATCCAGCACTGTCAAATTTTGGCATGGTCGGGAATCCTTCTTTCTTGAACTGATTTAAATGAATATAGACATGGAAATGTATGCACTTAATGAAAGGAGGAAGAAAAGCACAATATATGTGGTTATATAGTTTTCTTTATATAAAAGACAGGGTTTTTTTGCATAATCATGTTTGTTCCAGAAGTAAAGATATACTCTCAAAGGAAGGAAACATTTTAATGGTTTGTGGAGATTATTTATTTAGCTAAAATCAAGCCTGTTTCCAGAAAAGTTTCAGCACAGCAATACAAACTTTTGCATTTTGGCCTACTCTTAATTTATTCATAGCCTGAAGACCTGGTGCTCACAATTGATTTTCTTGTCTCACATGAAATCTGGGTAATTGTACCCATCAGTCCAAATGCTGTTGGTTTATTTTAGAAACAATATTTTTATCTTGGGTTTTGCAGATGGCAGAAGGAACATTTCAGCCATACTGAATGCCATATCATTATTAGGGGCAAATTCTACCCTGGGGCAACTGACAGGTTCACATGCATGAGCTTCTCCTGCCTTCCCTGTCGTGTCACAAGCCAGAATTCAACAGGCAGAATATGGTCTCATTCTCACCTAACAGCTTTAAGTGGCCCTCAGGATTCTTCAGACACACTCCTAAAGCACACAAACAGTGATCACCAAAGCCAACAGACTCACTGACATTAGAGGAGAGTCTATCTTATTTCATTATTTATCAATATTTCAATTACAAAAGTAAGTATGCTCCATCTTCCTTTTTTTTTTTTCTTTTCCCCCAACTATCTGATATAATGCAGAGTTAAAAACCCACGTTAATTGTGTAAAATGAAACATGGGCATCTGGACTGCAGGGTGTTTTATCCAAGAGTTCTCTACTGAATGTATAGACTTGAAGAACAAAATCTCTTCACTAAAGCCTTGAAAGAAAAGAAAAAATGTTCCCCTTAAACTAACTCATGAGGAAAAGATATATGAGTAAAGTGCTATTTTTATGTTTGTGTTCCAAAGTTTATTGGACTGGATAAGACACTCTCTTTTTATTATGCCATTAATGGAATATTCATAAAAGATTATTAGCAATGCTTTAGCAAACTTCTGTAAGTAATAGATCATTTTTAAAAGAAAAAAAAAGACTTTATGGATTGCAAAATATACTGAATTGACACCTGCAGTGACTGGAATGCTTTTTTATCCACAGAACATGGGTGGCAGCAGAGTAATCCCCATCCTACATCCCCCAGCCCCAGCCCCAGCCGTGTGTCTCACCCTTTACCTGGATGCACCACTACGAAGGGTGAGGGAGCTCCCGTTCACTTGTTGACCTCTTTCCAAAAAAATATAGTTGCTGATAATCTGAACTTGAGCTCCAAGTTAAGTGGAACAGCCAGGTTATTTCATACAGAATATATTCTACCACTGCTTAGGTCTCTGTCTCTATTTGCTTGGGCTGAGTTGGAGCAGGGGTGCTGAATTTGCAGCCTGGTTGGTTGGTCACTAGCATTATCCACTACTGGCTCTGGTGAAGCTACTGGGACACAGTGAAGAGCCATGTTTCATCTACTAAAGTTAACATGTAGACTGTAAGGCAGACCATCAAAATATAAGGACAGTCAAAATTAACAATGTAAATTTAAAACCAACCTTGCCGTAATGCATATGAGGTAATTAACTTCTTTTAAAATTATTGTTCACTGCAAGTGAGGCCAGAATAGCGGGGCTGTTTCTGAGTGAAATGCAGGAAGTCACAGCCTCCTCTGTTCCTTCATCATTTGCTGTGCTCTGTGGTGAATGCTCCATCTGGGTGGCATGGTGAGGCATGCAGTTTGTACAGGGGACCCGCAAGAGAAGACAGTGAGTGGAGTGCTTGCATAAAAGCCCATATGTGAAAGCCTATGTGAAGGCAAATATTGCTTGGATATTGTCTGAACGTAAAGAACCTAGGTCTGAAACAAGATAAGAGTTTACATACTGGCTTTACCCCTGTTCTCCTGTTGCATAAGTTTTTTGGTTTAAAAGAAAAGCGTTTAGGTCATCTTTCTCCTAAGTGGAGGGGGATCAGGAGTATATCTGCAACAGCAACAGCATGCCTGGTATTTGATACTCTTTGGAAATTTTATCATCTAGCAGTTCCTTTGGATCTTTAGGCTGTTGGCACTTCTGGGGGGACTCAGCAGTTGTGTAAAGAGCAGAAGTAATGCTGCAGGTGTTTATGGAGCTATTAAATACAGTCCAGAGGGAAAGTGACAATAGTTATAAAACGTATAGCATGTGTTTTCTTTTTCTGCTTGTGTTGCCAGCTGTGGAGGGAAGCACTGGGCCCTTCCTCTGTCCCTGTTAGATTAGCTACCACTGCTAAGCTGGAACAAAATTTGATTGTGAGAGTTTGAAGGTGTTCCAAGCACAGACAATCCCTTCTAGGCTTTGCCAAAAGAGGAGATACTCCTACCTGTACTCATAAAGTAGTAATCCAACACCAAGTTTGGATGCAACAGGATGGTTTGCAACAGGGTGAAAGGAAGATTTATTAAAGAAACAAGAACTTTACAGTATTTTCAGTTTGTTTCTGATCCATGAGCTAGGAATTATCACTGCATAATTTACTCTCTCTTTCCTGTTTCTTATGATAGTGTTTTTAATTTCTTTTTCTGTTCAACTACCACTAATGTCTTTTTATGTCTTCTCTTATCAGTCTACACAAAACTAGCTTGCTGTGGATGGGAGGCTTGTTAGGGTGTATTGAGCAACAAATGAATCTTAATATATTTTTGCCAGGTCTTATTTTATTTTATTGTTATTGTATTTTATTGTATTTTATTCCATATAAATTTTATGCATTAAGTGCTCTTACTGTAACACTCAAAATCTTCGTTGTTTAGGGAAGGATCAATAGTCAGTACACCATAAATCCTGTACCCTAAGAATTTTAATTGCAATGCGTGCCAATCTTTAATCATCTTGTTCACCTCAAATAATATTAGAATATATGTACAATTAGTATAATTACATTGTCAGAATTATGAAATTGCTTATTAATAAAGCCTTTTTTTGACTACCCATACTCACACAGCCATGAAGCTTCCCTGCATACTAGTTTGAGAGTTTGAAACAGGTGATAAAATAGGGATGAAAGAGAGAGCTGTGATCTCAGTGGAGATATTAGGCACCAGAAATGATGGTGTTCTTGTTCCAGCTCTTACACTGACTCTGATACTTCCATTTCTATAGCACTTGCCATCTCTGGATCTCAAAGTGGATTATAAAGAATAGTGATTTAAACCTTCCTGCACCTCTAGGAGATAGGTAAGCAATATTATTCCCATTTTACAGATGGAGAAATTGTGATACAGAGAGGCTTACTGTTTCTTATTTAAAAGTTTATTTATGAACACACATGCATGCACACACACAGAACTCAAAGCAGATGTCAGAACTTCTGTTGCTCTCTTTTTTAAGTTGAGTCCATCCTCCTTTCCATTTAACCTCTCTGGTTTATATTCCCCATCTGTAAAAAGACGGAAATTGGTATAGACATGGAGAGATTTGCTTGCACATAAGTTTCTGTGCAAAACCAGAAAAAAGCCAAACAAACACGGAAGATGAAAGTTGCCTTTAAAATCCAATGCTTTTTTATGTGTTGGCAGAGGATATTTTAAGATTTGGGACAAAAATTTTTGTAGGTGGGGAGAGTTGCAGTAATTCTGCAACCTAATGCATAATATTTAGTTATGGCTATAAAAGGGCCTGACTGTTTTGTAATATAAGCATATTAACGCTGAAGATTAAAAATTTGAGAATGCATCAATTTACATGTCAAGATGCCAGACGCAACCAGTAACTCAATCTCTGTTTTACCTGAAAGATGGTAAATCAACATCAACAGCCCCAAGGCACTGTGTCAGACAGGAGTGGGGCAGTGGTGCTGCATAAAAGCAGGGATCGCCCCAGCTGCATCTCTGTTTATCTTTCTCCCAGCAAAGTCCTACTGTGTCTGTAGTGCAGCATGAGTTCCTCAGAGGCAGGCACCAATCTAGATGACTATGCTTAAATATTTACAAGAGAACTGAAATTATTACTGAGCTTTGGGAAAAAAGTTTTAAAGGTCCAATATAAGTCTTGTTATCGTTACTACTATTATTGGAATGATTGTTTCTTGTAATATTAAGAAAGATACTTTAAAAGATATCTAGAAACTCGATTAATATGATCATGTACTGCATCAAAACATCATGAAGGTTCTGATCTCATTAATCTTAAACCCAATGTTTAAAAAACATTTTGCAGAAGCTTTTAAAAATTCTAATTCTGCTACTAATTTGCTACAGAATTGAAAACACTGAAAACATCATCTTTTAGATGGTTTAATTTTAACAACACATCTGTCAGTTTTCTGTATGTTGAACAGATAGCTTATACAGACATGTTTTTCACATTTTCCTGTGTGCATCCTGTAGCATAGACTGGCTAGCTTAGACAAACCTACAACAGTCACGGTAACATTTTCCTGTAAGGAATCTTAACTTCCCAGTGATACAGTAGCTAGATTTCATACCTTTACTAGTGAATATATCTATGAAATAAGTATGGATAATGTGTATATTTATGTTAAATGGAACGGAGACTGGATGTGTTCATGTGTCAACATGCAAGCATCAACCTGTACATGGATGGCTTGATTCAAAGATTCATTCAAAAGTTAAGATTTTTGTTTCAGTTGTAAAACTTCATGCAGAGAAGCAGACTGAATTTCAGGTAGGGATTTAGTTGATTTGGAGCTAAGGTAACACCTGATTTTATCACTACAAGCTTTACCAGGTAATAATGGTGCTGATGCTAATTATAATACTTGAGCAAGAGAGTTAGTTCGTTGTTCTAATGTGTGGCTGAGATCAGAATTTAACCTGGGGTCTTCCTGAATGATAGTACAAATCATTTGTTACTTTTGCTCCCAATTACAGTTAAAGTAGCCAGTGTCTTGGGGAAATATAGCTACTGCAGCTGGTAGATTAGGATATGGCTTTGCTAATGCATTGACCTTCTTCATCCGTGTAACATGAGTTAATTTTCAGCCTAACAGTAAATGCTGAAATTTGAATTGTAGCACTAATGCACCATTTTTTCATCTGTCAAACTAGACTAAAGGGTCATTTGGTAATGAGGATAATGGTTCACTTTGAAAGAGAAGGAAAACCAGCTTCTGAATCTTTGGGGAAATTCTAGATCCTGCTTCAAATAACGAGATGAACTAGGGAAAAATTAGGCTGTGAAATTCCAGTAATACTTAACCTGTAAGTCTGAATATTTGCCTTATGCTGATTCTGTACAGGCACATTGGAATATCTGCCATGGCATGTTAGACAAAATAATAAAACAGCCTATGAAATTTGGTATTCAGGGTATCAAGCCTCAAAAAGAGGCTTTCTCTGAAAAGTGAATCAACATTAAACTGTTTGCTATAAAGGGAATTTTCAGCAGCAGTTTGTGACAAGTTTTGATTGTTTCTCTACCCTCTAAGAAATCCTAAACCTAAGAACTGTTGGAGACTGATTTTTCTTTTTTGTTCCTCTCAGAAGTGTCTTTCTTTCTTTCCTGCAGCACGGAAAAGGATATGCTAGTCACTTCTACAGGACTTACCTGAAGCAGCATGATTTGCACAAAAGAAAGTCGACCAACAAAAAGCATCAACTTTCAACTTCATTATCTTGGCCATCCAGTTCTGTGTAACTGAAGGATTTGTGTGCTGTTGGAGACATCCTGGCCAACAATAGGACCTAATTGCTCTCAGCAGGCCTGAGAAATGAGTTGAAATGTGTAGAACTGTAGAAACTTCAGAGGCAACTGACCTTGCCTCTCTGATCAGTGTGTGCCTGTTTACAGCACTATATATCTTTCTCTCTCCAAAATGTCACTGAGCCCTTTAGATGTTTATATTCACCACAAAAAGCCAATCGTACAGATAAAAGAGATGTGCATTATAAATGCAATATCACTGTTTTAAACTTGACTGTTTTATATTATTTTTGTGTGATCAAGTGTTTCCCAAACTATTCCAACTTTACAAGAGAGATTGTGATCATGTTCTTTTCACCTGTGGGTCATAAAAATGTTGTTAATCTGAAGACCCACAAAATTATCAAAGACATTTCTGTAGTTTATACACCGTGTTGCAAAGTGTTTACTGTACTATTTCAAAGCTTCTAAATAAATATAAAATATATATATATTATATTATATATAATTTTCCGAAAAACGTGGTACAACTTAGTTGATTTCTAAATGGATTCATACAGTCTACACCATACACTAAAGTGAGAAGATGATTCAGGGTTCCTAAGCTATCCTTGCTAAAAACAAAAATAAAATAAACCTTTAATAGTACTTCCCCAAAATTCGTATTTTGGTCAATCCTGTTTTTCTTGTTTAAAAAAAAAAAAAAAAGCTGTAAGCAACAACATTTTGTCTAAAAAGTTGTAAGGAATTTTCAATGCCAAAGATGCAGCTGTCAATATTACCCGAATGAGCGTTATGTACTATCAGAGGTATAAATCACTCTCCATTATTTTGATTATGTTTCTATGGTTTTTAATTTGGAATCACGAAATCTTTTATAAGGCTCTATAAATTCACCTGTATATGTTGTTAAAAAGAACACTGGGTGTCTGTACATTTTGCAATGTAAGATATAATGTAAGTGAAGTTAAGTATTTTAAGAAAATCATCCCAAGCTCATAAATATGTATACATACATACATACACACACACACAAACACCCACACATCTCTCTTTGACATAGTTTTGTGAAACTATACAAATATATTGCCTAAAAATATTTCTCTTGTGGCTAGGAATAGTTGTTGATAGAATTCAAATTACAAAGGCAAAGTATATGCCAGACTCTTTTACACAAAGGAGATTTCTGATTAGGAACATGGCACATTCTCAGCTGACCCCTCTCCCATTGGAGTTAAAATGGTGTTGGCCACCATCTTTGTTGGGAAAAGGATTAAGCCCTTGCATATAATCTTTATGTTCTGTAATAATTCTGTGGTCTGGAACAGTATCTTAGAGCACTTCTTTTCTATGAAATATTGAAAAAAGTAAAATTTCGAAGGTAAAGTTTAAAACTACTTTCATGTCCATGGAGTTTAAGTACCATTTACTAAATGTAAAAATCTAGTAAAATTTTTTTTCTTTTTTTTTTGTGCTGTGATTTTTTCCCCCACTGTACCTTAATACATCAAACAATGAGAACTAATGAGAGCACACCTTGTTATCAGCCAATGCCTAGCCAAATTTAAACCAATTCCTACTGGTGATTCAGTATTAAGTAAAACAAGAGAAAATGTCTCATTGATTGCAGTGGAATTTGGATCATGCCGTTATATAGGAATTCTGTTATCCCCACCATGGGATGAATGTCTGAGAAGCCACTGCTATGTCATAATAGAGTTTGTGTTTCTTCTTTTTGTTTGTTGGTTCTGGGTTTTTTTGTTCTCTATAATGACAGGTCCTGTCAGATAGGAGTATATAAATCACTTGTATGAAAACCATCCTGCTGTAGATCCAAATATATACAGGGAATCCAACATTCCTGATCAAATTCCACAGGTTCTTTTAAACGTAGTAGACTAGGCCCTGAAATTGTTAATTTAATATTCCAAACAAAAAAAATATGCTCATTAAACCACTTTAATGTGCACATCTAGCACATTTCTATAACGACAAATTGGTTTATGAGATCTTTTTAAAAATGTATGTTACACAAAACCCAATCCAAAAATCCCCCAAACAACTTCAATAGCTATTGATTTGAGCAAACACAATGGTGAAATGTTCCTCCTGCTGTAGGTAGCAAACCTTTTAGTTGCCCACAGGCTTCATTTATTTTGTGAAGTAATGGAATTTGTGACAAATATTTCATCTAAAGGAGATTATTAGATTCTTATTTCTGCTTTTAAAGCAAGAAAGTCCTTGCCATTCTTAAACCTGTTTTTAATTTGTTTCTAAGTAACTTTTCAATATAGACATATATTGCAAATTATGGTTGTTTTCGGTCTTTGCGAGGAAAAGGAAATGGTTTTATTTTCTATTTAATGAACAGCCAAAGTGTTTCTATTTAATGAAGCTCCCTTTACATTTTGCATGCCATTTTTTTCTGAAAAAATTATTAACTATATCATGTCCTGTCATTCATTTCCAAAACTGAACTCTTTCCATCAAGTGTGATATACATACAGATTTTTCATCTTTTTTTATTTTTATTAAATGTTAAATACCATTGGCATTGGTCCATATATGTACAGAAATCCTTCTGAGTTCACTGGGAGAGTCCTAGAGGGAGTCATGGCAGGATGCAGAACTGTCAAGTGAAAGGAAGATTTGAAGTACTACAGCCTGAGCTCTTGAGATAAAGCTGTAGCTTTTGCTGATTTCCCTTGCTCACTGTGAATTTTGGTATGCTAACATATGCTGGCACGAGCTTTGGGACACATTAAAACCCAGTACACAGCTGCTGTCCCAAGAGAAGGGCAAATTGGGCAGTACAGAGGCTCAAATTGTCCTGTTTCTTTGTTTTAGTGGGCATCTGGCCACCTGCCATTGAAATTGCCCTGTTCAGCATCTCCCATGTGTTCCGTCGTGCTACTGGGTGCCTGTCTGCACGGACAGGTGTGTAAATGCCTTCAAACATCACCTTGTGTGTTTGCCTCTTCCTCTGAGCACATGTGATGCAAATGTCAAAGGACTCTCATTTGCATATTGGACCCAACAGTGGACTGAAGTAATCAGGAAGTATTTAGGTTGGATATTAAAGGGAAAGATTGATACCCATAAAACTGAGATAAGGAAGATTTTGAAATCTCCTTCATTAAAGGTTTTCAAGGACAGTTCCAGAAACACCTGTAAGGGATGATATATGTGTACTTAAACTTGCCTCAGAGGAAAAGCACAGAGAAGGCTCTCAGTCCTGTTGTTCTGCAGTGTTCCTAGTGGGGCATGATAAGCTTTGCAGGAGTTAATCTGTACACAGCTGTAGGGATAAGAATGTTCTATCCTTCAATTAGTTCTTTGAAGCAATATTTAATGTTTAAATTTACAATTTACGAGCATAATAGAACAAGCTGCCTGTGAGAAGAACTGTCTTTGGAGCAAATTAGTGTTCAAGCAGAGAAGACAGTGTCTTATAAAAGATAACAATATGGAATCAGGGAATCTTTTTTTTTTCCCCAATTCCTGATTGAGATATTTAGCAATGGATTTCTAAGCAGCTTGCCTATTCAAATTCTTCAAAATCAGACTTCAGTTTCTTCTGGATGGATTCTTCCAAAACTTAGAAATACTAAAACATTTCACTACTTGAAATAAAATTCCAAATTTTTAAAGCGAGTTTTTGCTAACATACCTATTGAGGGAAGGTATTTCCATGGACATATTCTTAAATTACTGGAGCAAGGTGTAGTGATTTTTCCTTAGTGTTGTTGCCAAATTAGGTGAGATGAAAATACACAGATAAATACAATTCGTAAAGATTCCTTCATTATAGCCTCTGTACAGTAGTAGGGGAGATACCTATGAGTGTGTGTGTGTGCGTGTGTGTGTGTGTGTGTAACTATAGTTCAAATTCTGGGAGGTTGCCATGGGATTTTTCTTACAGCTCCCATCAGTAAATGTAAACAGAAGGGTAGAAACACATGTAGGGTACTACAAAACTAGACTTGTTCCTTAGTGTAGAATGGAGTTTTGCATTCAAGAATTAAATTCAGCCCCTTTTTCATGTGTTACACCCACAAGCAAGCATACTACTCATTTTTTTACTTCCAAAATGTTACCTGT
The DNA here is from genome assembly GCF_000691975.1 of Corvus brachyrhynchos. Classification (NCBI taxonomy): domain Eukaryota; kingdom Metazoa; phylum Chordata; class Aves; order Passeriformes; family Corvidae; genus Corvus; species Corvus brachyrhynchos. The sequence goes on along the minus strand of NW_008238452.1, from coordinate 349,042 downwards.
TTATAGAAAGGGGTTTTTTTCATTCTTTTTTAAGGTAATATCATTCCTCAGGGTAAAGGGTGGAAAAATAGATAGTCTTCCTAGGCTGATAAATTGCAATTGCAATTTTGCAAGGCTGTTAAATATTTGTATGTCTTACCTGGAGAAAGCCGATCATCTCCTGCCACTGTTCCATGTTCAAGTCTTGAGTTTTACGGCATTTGGACTTGTGGATTAAAACCTGTACAAAGGTGTAGGGGCCAAAATAAGAATCTTTGATACACATTTAGTTATTGCAATTTGATTGCAAAAAATTGGCATCAGATGTCTATAAAGGATAGAAGGTTGTTTATTCTATTCTATTTGCAGTCATGTAAAAGGCAGCCAGTAGGACTTTATTATAATATTGTGCTATGACAAATTCTGAAACTGTGACTTAAATCCTTTGCTCTGATCCCTACATCAGAGATCAAATTCTTCTTAAAGAGCTCCTTCATTTTCTTTTGTCTCTAAGAAATGGATACATATATATATAAACAAATATACGCAGCCATTACAATCCATTGTTGAGCATCTGTGTTTTTGTAGATATCCTCATATGTAAGAAATAAGCAAGAACTAACTTGGACAGATTTCTTGAACTGAAATTGTTTTTGAATTTGAATTTGTTAATAAAGTTCATGATATTGACAGACATAAAAAAAAATCAAATCTCTGTGGGTGTAGTTTTCCAGAAGGCAAACACTTCACTTAGGAAGCATCCTGTCAAAAAACTGTATAAATGCAACTGCTGGAAATTTTGCTGAGTCAAGATGAAAGATGCTGTGCTAAAGCTTTCTTGTTCACTGCATCAGCACTGAATAAAGTGTCCTCTGGATGTTAACCACTTTAGGCAAGCAGAAGATATCAAAAATTGCAAACGGGGTTCAATGTTTACC
>NW_008238452.1:338725-348098 GCF_000691975.1 Corvus brachyrhynchos | reverse complement strand
TGAAGAGAGACTTAGACAATAGGTGAATATATACTGAAATACTAATCTATGTTATACAATATGGAAAAAAACAGTTAAGTCAAACATTTGAGAGAAGAGAATGCTTTCAAATACATGCACTTCAAAGATTAAAGTTCATCTGATGCTCAGCCTAGTAGCATATTTTGGATAACTCATCTTTGATTTGCACTAACACTGGAGAGCAATGTATTGTGTAACAAAGCCTTACAGCTACATGATAAAAGGAATGTAACCAAAGCAACCTTAAGTTTTAGAAGTCTTGGATCCAAACACTCAGGTTGCAAAACTGAGCTGTATTTTATATGCATCAGAGCCTAATTCCATTAAAGGCAGTGGCCCAAGTTGCAGTGATCTGAAGGAGAGTGAAAGGAAGTTTTTGTTTCTTTCTTTATGCATTTTTAAGCAAGAGTATCCTGCGATAAAATTATTTGACGTCAGAAAAAGGGAAACTTTACTAGCTTTGTTTTTAAAAAGCTGCACAATCCAGTTTTGAAATTTGAAAGTTTGGACACAGATGTGTCAGTGTAAAATAGACATTTCTGATCATTTTATCTCAAAACAAAACAAGAAGCTAAGTGATATAAATGTTCAGGTTTTCTATTAAGATAAAGACAGAAATGCAGTCCTGAAAAGATAGATTCAGGTTTTTTATTATGCAGAAGTTCAGACAACCAAAAATTCATTGGAGCAGAATATTCTTACACTGCCCTAGCTGTTGGTTGAAAATGTGAGGAAAACAAACAAAGAAAATATGAACCTCATCTTTATGAATGTTTCAGAAAGTTTTGCTCTGGAAGGTAACAAACAGATCCTAAGAACATTGTCTCCTTTCAGACCTAGACTGAAAGATGTTTTCTATCATCTTTTCTGGTCTAAAATACTTGGAGTATAAAAGCAGTCCTCCGAATGGTTTGTACGTTCACCTCAGTGGAGGGAGGGTATTCCCACTTGTTGAGAATAACATGGCAAAAAGACCTAAATGAAGCCTGATGTCAAAATTGCCTAGTAATTCCATCCCCATCACTACAGCTTTTCTAAACAGGTATCAGAATAATTGAGAGCTGAAACATTATGGGATGCTGCTGGAAAAGCAGTGGTGTGGCACTGTTTCTATGTGAAGAAGAAAAAGGCAGAGAGAAAGGGAGAGAAGGTTCTCTGCTCTTCCTAGTTTTACAGACAGCATTAATTGGTACTTAAACAGTGTTTTGTTCATAAATATCACAAAAGGAGAAAGATTTCACCACGAGAGCAATATATTTGTTGTGGTGTATGCTATCTGAAAAAAAAAAAATGAATGCAAGCAAATATTTTCCTGCTCAACCCCCTGAAGATGAGGCTAAATGATGCCCTTGGAGCTCACAGCCATTCAGTTTTTGAGAGAGGCTCTGTTTGATTTATATTCTAGCTGTCAACAAAGAAAGAGAGACAGTGTGCTGGAAGTAAAAGATAGGTAATTAATATAATCTAGGGGAAAAATGCAATATACCTTGTAATAATATCATTAAACCTCACTGAGCTGCTTGAAACGATCTGTTAAAAATTAAACAAACAAGCAAACAAAACCCCCAAAACAAAAAATAAATCTGCTTCTTGGCACTCCAATTACACATTTACATTGGATCAATCACAGCTACATTGAAATAAAATGGCTGAGGTATAGATGTAAGGTATCGTATTTTCCTTCCACCTATTTCCAGGGGATGGAAGGGGGGCAGTCCTGGCATCCAGCACCTCCTTGGGGACAGGGATAAGGGGAGGCTGAGCCAGGCCGTTGGCCCATGGATAGGGGTCAGGATCAGGCTCAGTGCAGGGTACCAGGGTCATTCCACAAGCCAGGGAGCCTCTCACCACACCCCCCCGTAGGACAGAGTCACCCTTGGTTGCACTGGTCCAGAGCCAGCCCCGAGGCCCCAAAATCAAACATTCTGGAACATTCCTCATCCTACTGTGAAAATTTAACAGACAGACTTCCAGATGTATTATTATGTATTCTGCTTCAAACTCTGCTTTTTCAAGGATGAAACTTCATTGTGCTTTTGGCCATTTATGGCAGCTACTTTTGAGGGCTCCTGTCACTATGAATAGTTAAGTAATACACTTACCATTCTAACTTAAATTTTGCTTTATAATTATAGATGGAGTTCAATTAGTCTTTATCATATAGAAACTGTGATTAAGAATCCTGGGTTTAATTTCACTACTTTGATTCCTGTTGTCACTTCCCGTTTTACAACACAGGGAATTAATTTAATTTTATTATTAAAGAAATAAAATTTTGTTCTATTTAGTAAGTCTGATCTAAGAAGTACCCCTTAATTAGGAACTGAATGAGGCAAAATCAAGTAGCTTTTTGTTTTTGTATGAATAATTTCCAGACCTACCACTGCTCAGGAATAAGGACATGAAATGCATAACAGAAAGTATTTGAAGCCTGCATGCTGACTTACTGAACTGGGGAAATTGCTTTCCTGTTTCCTTTCTATCTGGAGTAAACTGGAAATCACTATTTGCATGCAAACTTTTTAGGTGTTTAATTCTTCATTCACAGGGTTAAATCTAAAGCTTTACTGAACACATTGCTAATATTCACAGATCTAAAGCGTCAGAGGAAAAAGAAAAAAAGACAAACCCAAAAATCATATGTTCTCGTGCCAAATATAACTCTGTCAGCACTGGAAAATCTATGGAAATTGAAAAAATATTTATTTTAAAGATAGATATTTATTGATAAATTTTTTAAGATAGATTTTTAAAGCTAGATTTATTGACTGCTGTTCTGTGCGCTTTTATATCCTTTAGTAGTAACCAAAATATACTCCAGTGTTATGACAGATGCCTGCATCTCTATCCTTATTTTCCTGGAGCATAACTGAGGAACTTCACACTGTAGTTTACTGTAGAGGTGGGAACAGAACCTAGTTCCTAATTCAAAATAATAAGAGAAATAAAGCACCACAACAGTGATTATGCAAAAAAATAATGTAAAATCACATGGGTGCTACCATACTGAGCTCTCCCACATCCAGGTTAATGAGCTAACTAGCAGTCTAGAGAGCAATATGCAATTTGGTGCCCTTGGTCTCTCTGTCAAAAGAATATATAATTATTCTTTTCAAAACAGGCCAGCTTCAAAGAGAAAAATGAAGAGCTCTTCATCTTTCCACTCAGAGCCTAAATCCTTTTGGATTTGATGATTAGGGAGGGTTGGGAAAAGGAAATTGGGTTTAGATCCCATCATATTAAAGAAGAATTTGTCCTCAGCAGCCAAGACTATGAGCAAATACTACAATCATATGGCATAAAAAGGGCCTCTATCAGCATTTCTTTGTCTGGTAGTTTTCTGTTCACAACATGTTTTCTGCAAACACCTAAAAATAGGAACCTGTTTAGTTAAGATGTTTGTTAAGATGTTAAAGACTAGATACCTAAGATTTCCTGGGCATATGGCATGACTTTTGGAATATTTTATCAGCATGTGAGAAATCTGTATTCAGTTCTTTCCACCTCACATAATTTCTGCATGCACATCCAGCTTAGAAGAATTTCTAAACAGCAAGATGGAGGGTTATCTCCTTTTCCTTGTTGCAGTTTACAAGAGCATTTAAACATCTCTTGGTGCAGGAGCTAGGCACATTTGCCACCTCCCATGGCTTACCACTGATTAAATACAGACTAATTTGCTTGCTCTTCAGTGACTGTTCAGTACTGCATAAAAAGTTTTGCTCAGTAGGTGTTTGTAGATGACACAGAGAGTGGCTGTAGGTGTACATCAGAGAGCTTTCTCTCCTGCCAAAGGGAGAGATCAAGACAACAAACAACCCCTGACATGCTGGTCATGTAGATGAATGTCTTACCAGAAAGTATTTGGACATAATCGTGGTAAGGGCAGTCTAAAAATCCTACACTAAGAGAATACATTGCTGGGAGGGACTTACCTGGTATTTACTAGGCAGATGTTGAAAACTGAATAAAGGTCTTTCCTGAATCATCCTGTTGATGACAACAAAATTACCATACCAGTGGAGTTGGGAAAAAATACTTTGCTGTTTCCCTGGAATAAGTGCCTGCACACCAGCATCATAAACTGCAAAGACACAGAGAAGACAAAAAGTAAGAATGTGGCTTACAGAACTGCTGGCAGAAAAAAGAGGATTTGCCCACCCCTCAGATTCCCATGGACTACTTTGATGGCCTCAGACTTCCCGAGGCTGCCACTTGCCGTGGTTCTCCTCACCAGGCCTGTTGCTGACATCTACCCATGGGCAAGTGTTTCAGCCCTTCCTTGGCCCAGTCTGGTCCCCAGGGAGGTGCTCAGTGGCCAAGTCTGGGGCTGTGTCCACCTGCTCTCTGCTTGGGAGAGTGGGATAGACCTTGTCCTGCCACCCCTGGTGAGCCCCCATCCCCCATGCACCCTGAGGAAGTTCCCAATTCTCTTGCCTTGCTGCAGGATCAGCACTTTGAATGCCAGTACCAATACAGGTTGACCTAACCTGTTCTGAGAGACTGTAATAAAGCAGGCACTATATGCCTCCATTGTAAAAGAGAGATTCCAAACACGGTGGAGAAAGAATATTCCATTTTGAGATGCAGTTTTATTCTTACAATTTTATTTCCTTGATGTTATGTCATTATGAAATACTAGAGTACTTAGATTGAAAAACAACAGTTCTTTCAAATAAATCAGACAAGAACATTTCCTGTGTGTATGTTGTCACTAATGTTACTCAAGGTGTTTGTTTTATTTTCTTGGTCTTGGCTCACTCTTACAAAGAAAAACTTTGCAGACATATAGTAGGTCTCTCTCTCCCTCTTTCCCCAATTTCACCACCCTCTGAGACACTTAAATTGGCCTGACCAAGTACCTTGAACAAGTAAAACAATGAGAGACTTATGAAAAAATTCATTTGAAGAGTTTTGTGCACTTGTTGGCATGCAGGTAAAGTCCTACTTCAATTCCAGTTTCATCTAAACAAACCAAGGAGCATAAAAGTAAGTTCTTAGCCTACTACAATTCAACATCTTGCCCTGACAGGTCCATTGTAAAGAGGGCAAACTGACTCGTTAATCAAAATACCAAATATTTATGCAGAACTACAATTTTATAGTTGAATGAATAAACATAAATAATCAATGAATGCAAACTGAATTAAAAAGTGAGGTATGGGGTTGTCCCTTTCAAAGTCATAGCACAGAGCTCACAGCTTAGGGAAGAAGAAATGAGCGAATATAAAAAGATATCTGAATTAATAACTCTGCATTCTTGAGATAAGCTGATTATACCAGAAGTTTGTCAGTTTGTCATCAGCCATCCAGACTACACTGCTTCCACACTATATTATTAGAAGTAAAAATCTCTCTCTTCTCCCACCCTATTCCCAGGATGTGTGTTCCCTTAGGGCTTTCAAACAAGAAAGCAGAGAGCAACAGAGACTGTTCTGTCTTGATGCTGATGAGAATACTTCTCTGGATTGATCTTGTATTTTAACACCCTGTTGTATTCTGCCTACATTTTTTTCAATACACAGGAGCTAAATTGGGAGAAAATGTCTTTCCTAAAAGATCAAAACCTCAGTCGGCTTTGAACCCTTAAATAATATGGAAGATCACAAGAAGCCCATTCAAGTCAGAAGGATCTGCTTATCACCTTGAATTATATCAGTACCATCCTTCTCTTTATTGCCCTCAAACTGGGCAGAATCAAAGATAAAATAGCATAAAAAATGACACCCTGTGGCCTGCTGATTTCTAGCTGCCATTTGTATGTTAAATCACCAGCAGCTGTCATGATCAGAAAGTGTGGTAGTCCGCGTTGGAGGGGATAAACATACACAGACAAAAATTAGGGCTTGCTTCCTTAAGGGAAGAAGGCAAAACAAAGTAGAAACAGAGTGGTATGGACAGTACAGGTGGTGAATAAATAACTAAAAAATGTAATTCGAGGAATATGGGGCAAGTTCTGTGTACGTATCTCACTACTTCTGTCTGCATCGGTATTGTGTATTGCCTCTCAGAAACTGAATGGAAAACACTTTTAAACATCAGGCATTTCTATGAGGTTTGTTTATGTCTGCTTATGTCATGCAGTAGCTACAACAATAAGCAAAAGTTTGGGCTTTCAGAAGGTTGCAGCTAGCTCTGCTGCTTGGGACATAACACTGTCTGCTTCTTAGCACAGTGAGCTCACCTCACTGGGACTTCAGCATGGAGCCTCTGTTTGGTTACTTTTCTTTGAATGACCTGGGGAGCACTGTCCCTTGGTCTGTACTCAGGCTGAAGATTGGCTCCATCACAACTCACAGACAAAAAGAAATCAGCTGTTGAAAGTAATTTTTACCAAAAACTACTTCATGGCTGTCATGGTTTAGGGGTGGTATTCTCCAATTTAGTGTTCTCACTGAAACCACTCCAAACCATGCGCTGCTCATTCCCTCTCCCTCTCATCTGGCCCTCCCTCTCCCTCTCCCCCTGCAGCAGGGTGGAGAGGACATCTGGAGGCACAAAAGGAAAAGATCACAGGTTGTGATAAGAACAATTTACTTGAAAAAACAATGAAATAAGAAAATCAACAGTAACAGCAACAATATAAGTAAAAAAAGTGTGCAAGGGGAGTGAGAGAGTCACATGCAAATGCTCACCACTATACCATGTGGAGCCTGACAATACCCAATGGGTACCCATGCTACCCCAAACTGTAAGGAAGATCTTTCCCTGTTCCCAGAAAATTACTTTAGGTAGTATAGAGTAACCTCTGGGTCCTGGCCATGCCCCAGCCCTGGCTACTGCAAAAATTAACCCTGCCCTGGCTGGAACCGGGGCATTGTCTCCAAACAATGATTTAAAAAATTTCTGAGCAGCCACAGGTCAAAAGGTGCCAGGAATATTCAATGTTTCTCAAAAGCAAGTTAGTACATTAAATAAGAGCCTGACTTCCTTTCTCCTACAAGTACGGATGCAGCCTTTCCATCATCTTTATTTCAGCATTAAGCTTCCTTTGTTCAACAAACACAAGACACATTTACAGATGTCTGCTGGGAGGGTACCGTGAATTTTTCTGCCTCCCTTCGCTGTGTATTTATGCAGTCCATGCTGAGCACTGTTTTGCAGGTAGGAGCTTATGCATGAAACAATGTTGAATTCCTCTTGTTTGTAGATTGTGTAACTTTCAACTGATGGAGTCTCATCTGTTACATCTGTTAGCACTTCACTGGGAAGTATCTTTCCTTGATGGCCTGCCGTTCTTCAAGAAGGATCCTTCCCTTTTGTTCCTAATCTCTGCACAGCATTGCTTTCTCTTTGTTAGATGGATCACTTCTCCAGAATTCACAATCTTTAATAAACACATCATCACACAAAATCCTTTCATCTATTCTTTAGATTTGTAACATCTCTAGAAATTATTTTGCTCCTTCTATGTGTTTTGCATAAAGTTGTCAACAAATCTATTTACTTCACTCTCAGGGAACTAAAGTTTTTACTTACTAAAAAGTCCCTTTGTTCTTCTCCCAGTTCAGTAACTATTCATCAGATGGCTTGCACTCTTTGGTGGTGGTTTTTTAACCATTCACCGTGACGACTGAATCGATCATACACAAGCCCAGGGCTCAGATATCCCACTGGTATCAGTGTAAAAGAAAGATCTAAGATGCAGATTTTTATTATATGCAAAATACTTGCAGCAGAGTCTTGAATTTTTACATTTCAGCATGTGTTACAAATTGACACCATCCAATTTCCCCATAAAAATACACTTGGCATTCTGTACTATATATAAAAAAGTTACATGTATCACAAAAATTCTGCTTTATATTGTGTGATTTGCTGATTAATGAAATGCATGCAATATATCAGTACAAAGACAAAATAACCTTTCTTACCCATACTTGGCTGTGGACATCAGATTTTTATTTATCAGTATTAATAAAAAAATAGCACATAGGATACCCACTTCTAAGGAGGTAATTATTAAAGTCGGTAGCAGGATTTAGACAACCAAAAAAGGACCACAAGGGAAAATGCCCAACAATGAGAAGTGGGAACCCAGGCTGTGTGGTACTGAAATTCAGTTGTACTTCATAAAAGATGTCTAGGAAAGATATCCTGGTGACAGAAGGTAAGCAGGGATGAAAAAAGTTTGACAATTTGAGCTTTTCATCACCAAAGTATCAATTCTGGAATTTCAGTACTTGTGGAAGAACAGAGATCTGTCTGGGGACTCATAGCCTTCAGAACTAATGAAGACAAAATACCTAAGTTTAGGTGTGTCTGACCTTTTGGAACTTTGCAAGTTTGAATTGTTGCATGTCGTAGCCTAGATTGATCCCATTCAAGTTTAGACATCAACATTAGGTGACCCCATTAGGATATGGCACTAAGCTGCTAAATAATACAGGGAAAGACAAAATTGTATCAGGGAAAGCTGAAATTGAAGGAGCACTGAAATGACTGGTAGTGCTGCTTACCTGGCCAAGAAGCAGGTCAAGATTACATAGACTTCAAATGTTGTTGGCTTCATTTAGGCACAAAAACTTCAATAGAATAAACTCAATCTGAAAAGCCTCATCTTCTTAAGTCCTAAGGCAGAGAGTTCTCTGAAGAGTTCAGAAGGTGTATATTGGCCAGAGAAAACTTCATTATTTAAATCTTGGCTGAACTGAGTAATTGTGTTCATGGAAATCAATCAGGTCACAGAATCACAGAATATCCTGCGTTGGAAGCGGCATACAAGGATCATCTAAATCCAGTTCCTGGCCCTGCACAGGACATCCCCAGAATCACACCATGTGCCTGAGGATGTTGTCCAAACACCCCTTGAACTCTGTCAACTCCTGATGCTGCGACCACTGCCCTGGGGAACCTCTTCCAGGGCCCCCACCACCTCTGGGTGCAGAAACAGCGTAAACCTCCCCTGACAGTTTCATGCCATTCCCTGGTGTTCTTGTAGTAAACCGCTTGGACCTCATGGCTAAACTTTGCTTTAAACAAGCTGTTTTTCAAACCATCATTAAGAAACAGACCCTGCAGTGTAGCAGTGTTTTCATGTCGGTCTCCCTCTTAAACCATGAGCCAGCACTGTGCAGCCTCAAAACTCAGGAAGTGTACTCAGGAGCTTTGTTCAGAAGCTTTGTCCAGGCACACCTGGACATACAGACACGCACACAATCCCCCCATCCCCTTGATGCTGCCAGACTTCCAGAATCTCCCAAGAAGATGCATGCCCAGAACTGCTCCCAGAGGAGGTATTGGGCTGCTTACTGGAAGAACCATGTTTATAAAACCCCCAGTTTTTGATGTGAACATTGATCCCCACCCCAAATGGACCTGCAACCACAAACAATGATCACCCATGCATTGC
>NW_008238452.1:338460-338662 GCF_000691975.1 Corvus brachyrhynchos | reverse complement strand
GGGTGACCATACATCCCAGGATGGCTATACACCCCTTTTCCAATCCATTACATTTTTTTTCCCCAGTTACAGTTTCAAAGCAGTTGTTCTAATAAAATCTGTTGTTTATCATTTTGCTTTAATCCAACCCAAGGGATCCTCTAACAAGGAACCTGGTTGCCCTGCCTCAGAGGTGGGTTGCAACCATCCTGTCACTGGTCAC
>NW_008238452.1:289689-338427 GCF_000691975.1 Corvus brachyrhynchos | reverse complement strand
TTTCCCTTGTGTGGATGCTGCAGACAGCTATGAGGTCCCCTCTTCTGCAGTCTCCTCAGCCTCCTCTCCTCCAGGCTGAATAAGCCAAGTGACTTCAGCTGCTCCTCATATAGCTTCCCCTCTAGACTCTTCACCATCTTCGTAGCCCTTCTTTGGACACTTTCTCATAGCTTGTCGTGGTTTAACAATGGTATTCCCCACTGTAGTGTTCCCACTGAAACACTCCAAACCACAGGCTTCTCGCTAACTCCCCACTCCCCCTTCCCTTCTCCTGTGGAGGGATGGAGAGAAGAAGTGGAGGAACAAAAGGTAAAGATCATGGATTTAAATAAGAACAGTTGACTGGAAACAGCAATGGAATAAAACCAAACATAACAGAAACAATGATACCAGAGTTAGAAGAGAGGTGAATGATTCACATGTGATTGTTCACCACGCAGAACCGGGGTCTACCCTGACTGCTCATTTCACCACTGGCCCGACTGAAAGGGACCCTTTTCCTCCTCCTCCCTGCCCCCTGTGGGGGTAGTATAGAATAACCTTAGGGTCCTAGCCATGGCCACTCCTGGCTACTGCAAAAATTAACCTCGTCCTGGCCAGAACCAGGACAAAGCTTTATATATTTCTTATATATATTGTGGTGGCTAAAACTCGACACAATACTCAAGGTCAAATCACACGCAGGTGCTGGTGCCAAAGTTGGAGCCCTTACCATAGAAGTGACATGTCCATCTCAGTAAGCATTGTCCATCTCTGTGTAAGCATTGCTCATCAATAACAAAAACGTCCCTGAATTATCAATGCTGTTCACAGCAGAAATCCAAAAACACATCTCCGTACCAGCTACTATGAAGAAAACTAACTCTACCCCAACCAAAAGCAGCAGAAAATTTAATGTCTTTTTTTAACATTTTAGTTACTTCTAACCATTATTTTAAAATAGAAAATAGCAGCTAAAGTTTTAAGTCAACAACAGAAATTCAAGCAGTTACTGCAGTTCATTATTAGCTTGGAAGAAAACAGAGCAGCATCTATTTCCCTAATTGTCCTTAAAGTCATTATTACATATGCAAGTACAATTTGGTACTCTCCAGAGTCTTTCCCTCATTACACTCTGTGATTCACTAAATTACACGATTGTGATTAGTGCGGCAATGGGTGTCCAAGTGGTATCAGGCAACTACAGGGCTCCTTTTGCAGAGGTCAATTTAATTACATTGTGCATGACAGAAACCAGGCCAACTGAGTACTGCCTTTGCCATCAGCAATTGACACCTGAGTGTTAATGAGCTGGTAATTAAGAGTTGGCACAGACAGGAACATTTTAGTGTTTGGGACTGGGATTACCATATGCTTCAATGTCTCCATGCTAAAAGCCCGAAGTTATTAATTTTTTAAAAAATATACGGGATTCTAAAATAAAGGGAAATTATGGCATTTGCAAATAACAAGCAAGAAAACACTTTTAATCAGGACTGAATGGTGCCTGTCATAATCTTTTGAGAAATCCCCTCCTCCTACTTGTAATCATTTTGCCAGCATTTTATTTTTTGTAAGACATGTTGTATTGGGTTAGTGTGGCCAGGTTTTGGTAGTGGGGTAGGGGGAGGAGGGGAGGCCTACAGCGGTGGCTTCTGTGAGAAGCTGCTGGAAGCTTCCTCCATGTCCGGCAGAGCCAATGCCAGCTGGCTACAAGATGGTTGTGCCACTGGTCAAGGCTGGGCCAATTAGAAATTGTGGTAACACCTCTGTGATAATAGATTTAAGAAGAAAGGGCAAAAAAAAAGTTGTTGCACAGTTGTAATGGTGGCCAGAGAAAAGCGGGGTGAGAACACACGAGAGGAACAACTCTGCAGACACCCAGGTCAGTGGAGGAGGCGCAGGACATGCTGCAGGCACCAGAGCTGGGATTCCCCTGCAGCCTCATGATGCAGCCCATGGTGAAGCAGCTGTGTTTCTGCAGCCCATGGAAATCCACGGGGATGCAGAGATTCACCTGCAGCCCCTGGAGACCCATGATGACCCATGCTGGAGCAGGGTCTTGGCGAGGACCTGCAGACCCCTGGAGAGAGGAACCCATGCTAGAGCAGGTTTCTTGGTAGGACTTGTGACACACACTGGAGAAGGCCGTGCTTGAAGGACTGCACCCTGTGGAAGAGTGAGCCCAATGTGTGAGCAGTTCACAGAGAACTGTTGGTTGGACTGATGCTGGAGAAGTTCATGGAGAATTGTCTCCTGTGGGAGAGACCCTATTTTGGAGCAGAGGAAGGATTCCTCTCCTTGAGCAGAAGCAGAAACAACGTGTGATAAAATGACCTTAAACTCCCTCCCCCTTCTCTCTGCTCAGCTGCAGAGGAGGAGGTAGAGCTGGGAAGGAGGGAAGGGTAGTGGGAAGGTGTTTTTAAGAGTTTACTTTTCATTATGCTGCTCTGATTTTGTTAGTAATAGATTCAATTAATATTCCAAATTCGAGCCTGTCTTGCCTGGGACAACATTTGGTGTGTGATGTCTCCCAGTTCTTGTCTCAAACCATGAACCCTTCACATACTTTTTCTCCCCTGACCAACTGCAGAGAGGAGTGATGGAGTGGCTCCTGTGGGTGCCTGGCATCCAGCCAGGGTCAACCCACTACACTTATTTATCAATACATGCTCACATTGGAACTGCCTACAATCAAAGGCATGTTTTAAAGTTTGTTCATGAGTAAAGCAGCATTGTTATTATTTTCACTACTGCTGTTTGGCCTAGAAAAATTTAATCAGAACTGAACCTGTATTGAAAAATCTTTCTTACAATTTAGAAATCAATTCAATATCTTTCTCAAAGAAAACAAAAACCAAAGTTGGTAAAGATTAACAGACATGCCCTTTATTTCTAAGCAGCTATAAATACTGAAATTTTAGTTGTACTGTTCCTGCTTTTTTTACTGATTTCTCTAAGTTGTTATGGTATCGTTTCCATTTTTAAAATGAAATCTTGTGTTCCAGTCTCTTCATAATATAACTTTATAGAAAAGTCATAAATCTCTGCACTTCTGAATACCCAGGATGAAAGTTCTTGAATCTTTGGTATCATTCATATTATTGGTTTTAACTTTTTGTGATGCTCTTCTCAGCCAAACATTGATTACCAGGCTCTTCCTAGAAAAAGAGAAAGGCATGCGTTTGTCTGCAGTATGACTTAGGGAGGGTGGAATGGCTGGCTGCTTTTGCAGAAGGGAGTGGGGGAGGCAAAAGGCAGCTCTGCTGGAGCTGCTTTCCCAGCACCTTTACTCTCCTTTGAAAACAATCTCTACAGACTGTCCAAACTTATGAAGAAAAAGGAAGGTGATGAAGGAGTGTGATCCTAAGGAGAACTGAAAAGTGACTGGCACGAAGGAGAGTTTGATGACAGTTCGGTAGCAGGGATGGGGAAGGAGACTGGAAAATTACAGAGAAGAAAAAGCTACGTGGTAGGGAAACCACCTCTGAAACATAATCCCAGAAATTTAATTCCCAAAACACATAGGAAAGTTAGAGAGTTGGAGAAGGACAAGCTGTGTGGTAGGTAAACCACATCTGGAAAATAATCCCAGAAAATTGGTACTACCAGCACTCATGGTTAATGTTACAGATATTTCAATTTTAATTTATCGTCATGCTCCTCAAGTCCTGCAACCCTTTGCAGCCCAACTTTAAATTTAAAATAATAAATATTTCTAACTATCAGAGAGATTTTAAGATGAGTACATAAACCGAGTACGGTAAATCAAAAACACTCGAACGACTTTTAGCGTTTTTATACGTTCCGTGAGATTAACTCTGCATGTTCAGTGTAAGGAACATTATTAAAAAAACTGATTTCTGTGATGCAGCATGTATAGCATTTGTGGCTACAATTCCTGTATCTTGATTTTGTGAAATAGTAGTGTGATATGATACCGTCAGGCCCAAGCAATGTTACACCATTCATTTTTGGGTTTTACAAGGGACCCTGGCTGAGCACCCAAGCCTGCAGCAAGCTTTAAAGTCACAGCTCCCTTGTAGCAGCTACAATTTTTTTATGTACTCAGACTGACTTAGTGCAGTGGCTTAGACAATTTTCTGGTAGCTTTATGAATCCATAGACTGTTCACATCAGGTGAAAAATATAGTAACTTTACTTAATCCTAGTTGTGGGATTAACTCCTAGTATTTTCTTCAATGGAAGAGGTTGGAAATTTTTAAATGCAGCTGAACCCTCTGTAGGACACATAGCCTTTTATATGCAGATTGCTGTAATTATGCTTTGAAATAGCTTTGAATTCCCAGTGGCTTAAAGGAGAACATGAAAGGCCAAATGGTAGGCTGAGCTGAAAGATAGTGGCATGTATGTCCATTTAAAATTAGATGTAGGGACAAACAGCTCTTTACACAGCCACATCATTTCTTGACAATTTATTGAAGGATCTTTGCAGTCACAGAGGAACACTTGGGTGGCACAGGAACACTGCCTGGGGACACTTTATCAACTTCTGTTTTCCTTTTTAAACAGCAAAAGGTGAGCAGGTGCTGAGTAATACAGGCGAAGGAGACCTCCAGGAAAGCTGCCATCCACCACTAATCCACATGCCCCCAAGTGTCACATATACACATTTCTGAGCCCTTCCAGGGATGATGATTCCACCACTTCCCTGGGCAGACTGTTCAAATGCCTGACCACCATTTCAGTGAAGAACTCTTTCCTAATACCCAATCTAAACCTCTCCTGGAGCAACTGGAGGCCATTTCCCCTTGTCCTATAAGCCCTTGTTTAGGTGGAGGTTTTTTCCTCCATCCATGACAGACTGAAAGAGATGGAACTTTTCAGCCTGGAGAAGAGAAGGCTCTGGGGAGACCTTCCAGTACCTGAAGGGGCTGCAAGTGATGTGGAGATGGATTTTTGACAAGGGCATGTTGTGTCCTGACAAGGGGGAGTGGCTTTAAAGTGAAAGAGGGTAGGTTTAGACTAGCTATTCTGGGCTAACCAGGTGACATCTGGGCTAGAGCTTCCCCTGCTGCGGAGGCTGGGTCAGCTGTGTGTGGCACGGCCAGTGCCATGTGCTCATGCACTGCAAAGGCTCTCTGCCCTTACAAAAGGCTTAAAAACCCTGAACAACATCCCAAAAACCCACCAAAACCCCATGAAGATGCGTCGATCAAAGGGCTGGTGTAGGCTTGGAGCACCGTAGGACGGTGTTTTGGAATGTTACTGTGGATGCATTTCCCTTTAAAGCAGTACCAAATATTGAACCCCAGCACTGGGATTTTTTTTTTTTGGTTGACAGAAGCCATCCTCTGTTCTCCGCTTATTGGTATGGCTCTAAAAATACTAAAAGTAGAGGCATAATAAATGATGAAATAAAGCTGAGCAGAAAATAACTGCTTTGGAGGTAGTATTTTCAGAATCTTGAAGTTCTCTATGTATATTGATAAAAGCTTTTTTATTTTTTTTAAAGGATGAAGCAGTAAGAGATTTGCCTCAGCTAAAGACAGGCTGAAATCTAACAATTTAAGAAACTTGCTCTGCCGTGGTAGAGTGATGATGGTTGCGTATAAGCTTTAGAAATATCCCCCTTTTTCATTCAATATCCATGGAAAGCCACTGCCTTGATCTAACCAGTTTGAGGACTATAACAGAAACCGTCATTTTCCTCAAGTACTTGAAAATGGATTATCTCAGTTCAGAGGTTATAAAGAAACAATGAGAAGACTGAACATGTGCTAGGATTTGGTTGTGCTATAGCTAGATGTGTTTAAATGGTACTATTATTGAATTGTTTGTGGTTTGGAACAGCTTGGAGATGGAACAGAAAATTGTGGTAGTTCTGGATGTTTGAGAATAGAATAAATACTTTACAGATGTTAAGATTGTTACTCTTGGTTGGATGAACTATTTAGAGCAGCTCCTCAAACTTTTTTGATTGCATGTCTGTAACAGGGAAAAAATGTATGTATTATAAATTATACACATGCACTACTCTGCTAAAATATTATGGGCATCATAAAACATACACAGAAATAGGGAAAAAGATAAGGTAAAGAAGAAACAATCCTATTTTTAAAAATTCTTTTATTTTATTTATTAAGTGTACAAAGTTTTTCTCTGCACACCACTGGATTTTCTTGCACAGTCCCTGGGGTGCATACCCTCCACTTTGGGAGCCACTGATCTAGAGCATCTTTATAGTTGACCAAGTAAAGCAACCAACTCTCAGTGTGGTAGAAACAAACGATGGCATAATTTGAAGTGCTTTTATGACTGTATAGTTCATTGTCCTATTTCTAACACGCTCATTTCCTTCCCCTCTTTCTCTGTATTCAAATTTTTCAATAGATTATCAGCTTCATGAGGTCATATATCTTAATTCAAATTCACTGAGAGAACTGAATTTGTCTTGGAAATATGTAATGAACTTAGTTATACCCTTTGCCATGATCATTATCTTGCAACTGCTTCTAGAATTCAAGTTTTGCAATAGCAAGTGAAGTTTTAATGAAGTTTTTAGATTGCAGCAATAGCTGAAATCTTGGATATTTAAAGTTTTTTGAAGGGATCTTGAGATCAAGACATTCATTTCTGGGAAACTGGACACAAGGTGGTATATTGAAGTTCAGGCATATGTTCTACTTTCATTTTTAGGTGCTATTTCTTTTCTCTGCTGCTAGCTGTTCTTCTGCAATGAAAAAAGTGACAAGAACACCAGTATGAACAATAAATTTTCTTACCTGTAACTGACAAATTTCTGGCAGTGGGAAGAGAGAGGGAGCTTAGTGAAAAGTATGAGTTTCTGGTAAGATCTCATATCTTGGAATTACTTGGTTTGTCTTTTGCTTTTAGTCAAGGAAATTATTTTTTAAAAAGTTTTCCTTGGACTAACACTTTTGAAAACTGCATGAAAATCCTCATGGAAATGAGAAAGAAATAGGTTGCATATCTTCATTATGAAAGTGAATCCTTGCTCCCAGCAGAGGTGTAGTAGCTTCACTCACACTTTCAAATAAAATACGAGTAATTAAAAAGGAATATTTCCATGTTCAGCAGCTCAATGATTCTATAACCTCACAAAACCCAGCTGTTGTGGTCAGGGTGTGCTTTAGAGGGCTAAAATCAAAAGGGAAGACAGTGCACGTCCACTCTAACTCAGTGCAGCGGTCCTTGAGCCTAGCTCGGGTGTCTCCAGAATGAAACCCTGCCCTCAGTAAGGAGTTTTCCTCCTTGTCCCCCGAGATAGATGCAAACAGGTGCTGTGGTAGCTGTTTTACTTCTGGGACCTGAACTAGTGTCTTTGCAGGGCAGTACACTGTGCTGGCTCTTTTTACTGACCTCTTTGAGGTCTTTCAACTGATATGTACAAAGTGATGTCTACAGGCAGTGTGGCTCCTGACAGGTTCTGCTTTGTGGAATAACCTCTGCAGAGTCTTTATAGAGTACGTAGACCTTGCAAAAACTGGAATTCCTGAACAGCAGACCTCTCCAGTCAACTGACAGGGAATGCTTACTGAAAAGAGGATACCAGTGTCTATTTTTTCATTTCTTCATTACACACGAAAGAAAGGTTCTGATTTAGACAATTATGCAAACTGGCATTCAGTTCAGGTGAAATTTCAGGGAATAGGTTGGGTGCTTAGTGTTTGGAGTAGTGCCAGTCAGGGTGCATGACAGATATATTGCTGATCAGGCAAATCTGATTATAATATTAAATGTATGTGATATTAAGTCGTTGCTGCACAGGGAAGGGAAACTGTATATGATGTCCTGGGAGCTGCTGCACTCTTGGACATATTTTACTTTCCCTGGCAAAGAAAGAGGGAGAAATTGCTCCTTTCCTAGTGTGCTCAGACGGAGGAAGGCTCTGGTGGACAAAGTGAAGCAGTCAGCTAATGAGAAATGCAGCAAGTGGAGATGCTGCTTTCAGCAGGGAGCTGCTGGCCCAGCCCAGCTGCAGGAGGGGAGTTTAAAGACCTAAGAGAGGTTTGTCTGGTGGCTGCTCAACTTGAGAAAGGGCTGAAAGCCCTTGGGCTAGTAACCAGGACTGTGAGGGATCCCTACCCTTATTTCAGGGATGTGAGTAGAGGGAGAGGAATATTTCTCCTACCTCAGCACTTTCTTATTCTGATAACCTACTGGATTTAATTTTTTTTTTTTTTTCTGCTTATGTGTCACCTTGCAAAAGGATATCTGCCTGCATTCTGATACAATACTGTTTGAGTCTATGAGCCTTTTGTCTTGGAAGAGGCATAGAAGGATTAGACAGTCACTCCTCCAAGTTTTGTTCAGCTCAAATCTCAGTCTGATTCCAGATTTTGTTTCAACCTGGTCTGTTTCCTTTAATGTGGAGAAGAAATTTGATTTGAGGAATTTCTTTCAACAGCAAAGATGCATTCTTGGAAATTTAAGTTACAGAAACTTAACATTTACTTTTTGTTATGTAGGCAGTTTTGTGTCTTTTGATGCATAAAAATCTTGTTTTTCTTTGCTTAAGAAAAAGACTACTTTTAAATTGCTTACAGATTTCTTTTCCATTCATAGAGGGTAAGGCCTCTGAACTTTTCTGATGAAAATAACCTCACCTAATTTGAAAGAAATTGCATTTCATAGTGCTGTCCTTAAAGCACCTTGTTATTGTTGTTGCATACAATAAAACTGCTTTGTATGTCTTTTTCCATGAAAATGCCTTTTATCATGCTGGGAAGAAAACTGTTTTCCCTATTTTCACTTCTTGCTTAAAATTTATCTTCCCCACTACATTTGTGAGCTCAGATGTGGGTAAACAAGCATGCCATTGGAAGGTTCAAGAAGTGATTTAATCATTGCAGCCCTTATCCACCCTCTTAATTGTTGAGACTACTTTATATTTATATTTTGGGGATGCCACACTGATGGCTGTGTGGGCTGGTATGTGGCATCTCACTCTCCAGTGATTTATTTCTTTGAAAAATCAGTGCTTGAGGACTGACCATGCAGAAATGAAGGTAGATGTCGAGACTGAAGGTCTTCATTCCTTGCCCTCTTACAACAAAATATGAACAGGTGGGCTGGTAGGTCCTGCTTGCAGGGTGATGTTTCCAATGGGCTCAGTCCCAGGGTTTGCAGATAATTAATTTCATAATACATTACGAAGCAATTGTCCGATGGTGATTAGCTTCAAATGCACCCAAGGCTTAAGATGCTGACCTGTAGCACATGGTATGTTCTTCATCCCTTGAACCTCTTCCCATTTTTTACAGATGCTTCAGGATAAATGAGCAAATGTTGGATTTGGATGACTGAAGTGAAACCCTGGTAGTTTCACTGTTAAGACTGATTTTCGTAGGCGGAAGAAACGGATATAAAACTCACAAGCTATCCCTGTCTATTCTGATCCTTTCTTACTGTTTTTTAGCAACATTAAACTTGGATCTAAATCTGAGCTCTTGAATCCCTTTCATCTCTCCTATTCTCATTTGCTTTTGACAAACCATCCTTCCTTTCACTTTGACTCGTAAGACTAGATTATCTTTGACATGAGAGCTGTGTCTCTAAGGAGAGGCAAGAGTGGTGAGGCAGGTTCATGCACCTGCTGATTCACAAACCAACATTTCTCTTGACATGCAGCTGCAAAGATTAACCAGGTACCCTCTTCGGACTTGCCCAGAAGCCTACAGCTTGCTTAGCCTCACCCTTTTCTATGTTGGGATCTATCAGTTTTGTTGATTTTGGTGTCGCAAGAGATAAACTGTGGTACTTAGTGATTCAGATCCTGGGTAAAAGTCATATGAAAGAATTTACATCCCTTTGCATGTAAGAGTTACATGCTTTAGCATGTTTATTCAACTGTTCTCTGAAGAAATCAGACTAAAATGCTGCTTAATAAATTAGGTTCCATGCTAAGGATTGTACAGCACTCAGAACAGTAGAGAGGACTGACTTCCAGGTGCTGTTATGAGCTTTCCTCATTACACTGAACCTCAATTTGCCTGGAGCCACAGAACTATTACTTGCTTTTCATCCAGGAAATATGGACTTGCATGTGTCTGTTCTGTCAGTCCCTAGGACAGGCAGGCCTGCCTGCTACCCTGTGGCTGCTGGGGATCAAATCATGGGTCTATAACAGACTCCCACCAAGACATCGGCCTTGTTGGCCTTCCCCCTGATTCTTACCTGTGGGCACTCGACCTTATTGTCACTGACCTCAAGTTCAATAGTGTCAAGAGCCTCCCTGATATACAGAGCCATCCCTCCACCTCTTCTCCCTCTCCTGTCTCTTCTGAAGAGCTTGTAGCCATCTGTTGCAGCTCTCCAGTTATGTGAGTCATGCCATCACGTTTCCAGGATGGCGATTACATCATAGCTTTGCTGCGGTACCATGGTTTCCAGCTCCTCTTGTTTGTTACCCACGCTGCATGCATTAGTGTACATGCACTTCAACTGGGCTGCTGACTTCACCCCTAACTCTGGCTTACCACCCTTGGGCTTGTTTCTGGAGAGCCCAGTTGCATCCTCTTCCCCCTTCAAACCTAGTTTAAAGCCCTCTCAATCAGTCCTGCCAATTCATGGGCTAGATCCTTTTGCCCTTCATAGATGGAGCCCATCTGATTCTAGCAGGCCTGGTGCCAAAAAAATTACCCCATCATCCAAAAAACAAAAATTCCATTGTTGGCACCAGCCCTTCAGCTGTTCATTGATAATGTGGGTTCTCCTGTTCCTTTCATCATTCATCCCTGCTCCTGAAGGGATTGAGCAGAACACCACCCATGCTCCTGCCCCATCAACCAATCAACCCAGAGACCTTAAGGACTTTTTAATTACCCTGGTGCCCTTCTTATCAACCTCAGCACTGCCAACCAAGAGCAGATAATAATAAGAGGGCTGATTATATTAATTATATATTACTACTATATAATTTACTAATATGAATTACAACTATAATACAATTTAATAATTATATTATATATCTAGGAGAGAGCTGGAAGAAAATTATTAGTCTAGATGTGGAAGTACGTTCTGTTTCTTCCTGTATTGCTATCAATGAAGAGAATAAGTAGTATCTGCCTGTGGGTCACTTGCATTCTTTAATTCCAGGAGCAAGGAGGACTGGAGAAGCCCATCCAGCAACAGCATTTTTTTGAGTGACCTTATACATTGCTTCTGCTTAGGTTAATGGTGGTAATATGAAGGGTTAATTTTTAAAACAGCTTTTTTATGCTATATAATTTTCTAAAACTCTGTTTACAAAGATAAAAATTACATAAAACTTTTTTAAAAAAGAGTTCTTCACAGTGAATATTCCAGATTGACATTAAGGGAGATGTGCAGAAAACATGAAAGCTAACCAGAAGAGTGCTAAAGTCTTTTTCATGGGTTTCAGTACACACCTGATGAAAAACTAGAAGATAACACTACTTTTTTTTATATTTGATCAGCTGGATTATGATTAATGAAGAGTGGAAGGAACTAGACCTTCAGAATACTGCTGTTCTTGAAAGGATGAAAAAAGTGTTAAGCTTCATTCCCTGCAATATTGGCCCTAGACTGTAACTAGCAGTCCTTGCAAAATAGCAAACAGGAAAGAGAAGAAAGTGACAAGAATAACCTGTGCCATTCAATAAGATCATGTGAACTTTCAGGATGTATTTGCAATACAATTTTTTAAGAAAAAATAATGTCTTATTCACAGTTCATTCTGAACTCTCTAGACATCTGAAGAACCTGATCCTGCATAACATTACTTTGTATCCTGAATTTGAAGTTCAGTGTTTAATTTCTGGTATGACTTTGGATTATATATTTGCTTTGAAATAAGACTTAGCTGAACATGATTTGAGCTGCATCACTTGTGAGGAGCAAAAGAGGTGACTGTTATATCTCAAAAGTATGAAAGACAGTGGAGCAAAGAAGGCACTAATGTGATCAGAAAAAATACATATATATCTGACATTACAGAATTGTTACAGAAGGAGAACTGTTGGGAATCTATTTACATAACCATAAAATACTTCCTATCCTGGAGAATGTGCTGGACTGGAAAAAGTTGCAAGTTATTTAATATGACAGAACAGAAATCTAGCTGCTGCTGAAAACAGAAGGTGAAAACACGGAATGGACGGGTGATATTTAATGAACAGTAGCTGTGTATTATTGAACATCAGAAAAGGATCTATATAGCCAGATTAAAGACAGATGACCTTTTTAGAGTTTAGTTAACCTTTTGGTCACTTCTGAGAGTTATCACTTAGGAAGATAAAGGTCAAGCTGGAGCTTGGTCTTCATATATTATTTTTTCCTGTGATAAAAGGTATGCCTTTCTGTTCTGCTTTCTTAAGGAGCTGTAGGAGGAGTTCAGTTTAACAGGAATAGTGTGTGGAATGCTTTTATGTTTTCCTAATCCTTGTCAAAATGATTTTGAAGAGGGAGTCCTTTTGTACTAAATGGATGGTCCTTGATCTTTAATCTTTTCTGTATCTTCCTATTAGTGTAAAAAAAAAAAACAAAACCAAACTGTGAAAGAGATCAATGTTTTATATAAATTGATGCATTATTTCAAAATAATTGCTCAAAGATGCACCAAGTAACATTTGGTTTTGGGTCGGAAGAAAGACAAATTATTGTGCCCAAGAACTCCAGAATAAACCCCAGCAACTGTATTACAGTAATCTAGAGATTAATGGGTGTACAGACTCCTGATTAGCCAACTGTTTGTTAACATGGCACACTGATTCATAGCTACTCCAAAGAAGCCCATGGCTAGGACTTTCCTTTACTAGGAAAACTGTCTAACAGTTGCTGATTCTCTGACAGATTATTGGCTTGGTGTCATGTGGGGTTTTTTGGTCTTTTTTTGTTTGCTTGTTTTGTTGTTTTGTTGGGGGGTTTTTTTTTGGTGTTTTTTTGTCTTTTTTTGTCTTGGTTTTTTTTATTATTACAATTTTTTTTATTTACTCCAGCATTTATGTAAAATTGCAGGCTTACTTCAGACAGCTGTTTGACTAGTTTCAGCATTTAGGTTGCTGATAGAGATGGGCAGAATGCTTTCTGAATTTTGTTAGGCTGTTTTCATCTACCCTTTTTTAGCTGGCATAGGATCAAAATGAAGTAAAATTTTGCATCACCCAGGAAACAGATGCATATATCTCTAGGAATTCAAGTATTTGTCTTGGTGGTTTCTCTGGAAGTTGAATAGTTCTCTGGAGAGTGAACTTGATACCCAGGGAAGTGGGACTGTGGGTGAGAGATACTGAAGCTGACACTTTTCCTTCTGCCTCTCATGAGAGCAGCAGACAGGGACTGGCAGTGGTTTTGAGCACAAAGACTACAACGTGTAGAAAATAAAGAACTCTTCTCTAAGTGCAAATATTGAAATATCTGGCAATGACCAGTTTCCATTTTTTTTTTTCTAAAACTTAAACTGAACATTTGCAGTAATCAAATTAGTCTTATGCTAACATTAGTTTTAGTGAATGTTTTATGGAAGGTTTGAACTGAATAGGCAAAATAACTCTTCCACTAACCCTCTTGGAACACTACACAGGCTGTGGAATTCTGTGTTACACAAGAACTGGCCAAGTGAAAGTGTTTCCAGGCCAGTTTATAGAACCATTAGGATTGGAAAAGACCTCCAAGATCATTGACTCCAACCTTTGATCAAACAGCACCTTGTCAAACTAAACCATAGCACTAAGTGCAACATCCAGTTGTTTCTTGAACACTTCCAGGGATGGTGACTTCACTTTCTGGGCAGCACATTCCAGTGCTTAACCACCCTTTCCATGAAGAAATTCCTCCTGATGTCCAACTGAACCTCCCCTGGTGCAGCTTGAGGCCATTTCCTCTTGTCCGGTTGCTTGATACCAGGAGGAAGAGGCTGACCCCCGCTTTACTACGACCTCCTCTCAGGGAGTTGTAGAGAGCAATAAGGTTTCCCCGGAGCCTCCTTTTCTCCAGGCTAAACCACTCTTTAAGCTCAGCTGCTCCTCACAGGACTTACCCTCTACACCCTTCACCAGCTGTGTTGCTCTTCTCTGGCCTTGCTCCAGCACCTCAATGCCTTTCTTGAAGTGAGGGGCCCAGAACTGGACATGTCACTGGTGAGGCCACACCTCGAGTACTGGATACAGAGGGACAATTGCTGCCTTGGTTCTGCTGGCCAGACCATTTTTGATACAAAACAGGATGTCATTGGCCTTCTTGGCCACCTGGGCACACACTGGCTCATGATGACTCTACTGGGGGATAGATACCTAGTTCTTCCACCTTGCCCTGCTGTAGAACAGAGTAAATCTCCTCTTCAGCTTCTTTATGCTATGTGCAGTTTTGTAGATTGCTGCTCCCTCTCTCTCCCCTAGTTTCCAGACAGCAAACTAATCTACTTAATCCTCTTCTAAAGAAGATTTTCCCATATCTTCAATTATCCTCACAACATTCTGCATATTTTCTACTTTTTCTATCTTTCTGAAATGGGATTAATAGAATTGTATGCCATATGAGTTCATAAATGTCTGTATAGTCTTTAGGATGAATAGCTTGATGCTTTTTGGTTTACTGTTCCTTTCCTAATAATCTCAAACCTTCTATTTGTCTGCTTTTGAATAGTGAGTTAATTCTGGTATTTTTCCTCAGTGGTAACCCTCTCCTTAATTTGTTTTTGTGAGGCAGAAACCATTTTATTCCCTCCGTGTACATCTTTGCATTCATCTTTGTCTTCACTCATCTGCTTCAGGTACTCTTCAACCTGTCACAGTAATCCTCAGCTCTTAAACTATAAACTCTATACCCTACTGTCCTTTCTCTTCATGCATCATCTTCCTTCCCGCCCATCTTGATCACTTGAGTGCACTGAACAGTGAAGAACCATATATATTTCAAGGACTGACTTAGCAACTGCTTTGAAAGGGCAATTTACTTTTTTCATTAATAAGTGATCAAAAGATAGGAAACGAAGAGTGGGATCTTCTCCTATCTAATTACAACTTAGTTTCTTTAGGAGCCTTTAATGAGGATTTGTGACAAAAGCTTCTAGGAAACATGAGTATACTTTATTGACAAGATTATCCCTGCGTTCCATGACCCTTTTGAAAGGCTTCAGCTCGAACTGAGAAGGGATTTCTTATCCGAAACAAATCAGTCTTCTTTCCCTGGTTTGTGTTCATGTCTACTAATTTTCTTTTCTTTTTTTAATGGGTTTTCCTTTTTACTTTGCACACAAGGGATGGATTAAAATTTACTGTTCTCTCAAAACAAGTTTTAAAGATTGTTACATGGCAAACAGACACAACTCCTCTTCTGTATGTGCTCTGCAGATGACAAGTTACAGGATACAGTTATTCAGCATTGCTGTATTCAGATCCCCTTAGGACCATTTGGATGAACAGCTGAGTGGCTGTCTGTCATTTTTTTTTAATGTACATTTTGTGAATTTGTTCTAAGATGTTTTCTGCTGATAACTGGGTCAGGTGCTCAGATTCAGCTGTGAAATAACAGTGTTGGCAATGTAGTGAGAATGTGAGTGAATGGCTCTGAGGACTGTGCTGCAATAGCCTGGTTGCTGTGGTTAACATAATCTCTTCCTGTGTGTATATTAAAACACAGACAATCTTGTAAAGCTTTGGCTAGATTTAAATGGGGACTGCCACATCCAGCAAATGAATGAGGTTTCCTACACAGGGCAGGGTTTTCTCCTCTTGGCTGTTTGGCTGGACTGTGGCTGCTCTGACCGTGTGAAGTGATGTGAACCAACAGGAATAGATGTACAGAGTGAACTGGGAGGAGCTGAGGACTTCACATGCATGCATGAAGCATATCAATGCACCTTTTGTCCTTTTGGTTTATTTTGGTTTAATTTTAATCTGATTCCATGGGCTGGCTATCTCTTTGACAGGAGTATAAGGGGTGCTGTGATTTAGCTTACCCCAAAAGGAACCCAGTGTCCACCCCACTGTGCAAAGTGAAGCACAGTAAATATGTATGTTTGAAAGCTTTTTAAAGTGTGTTTCCAAGCTGCTGATCCCTAAACGTTGAAGCACCTGGTGTTCTGATGGATACTGTTTAAGGTCTGCTTCAGTTCTTGGCAAGGCAGGAGAGATTGACCCTGAGATTAGCTGAGTTAGTTAGAGAATGGTGCTATTAATGCCAAGATTGTGGGATTGATCCCTGTCTAGAACAGTCACTTGAGAGTTAGAGGAGCCTTCTGGATCCCTTCCAACTCAGACTATTCTGTGACTGTGGAGGAGCTTTGAGGAATTTTTCAGTAACTGTTTCTTCATGGATCTGTTCTTCTGGTGTGTGTAAAAGGATGACTCAGACTCTCTGCTTTCCCATGTTATGGGCACCCAAAGTGGAGTGAGGATTTTTTCACAAAGCTGTGACTGAAGTCTTATTACAGACCTTACCAAAAGACCAATAAAAACTGGCTTACTGTAAGAGGACTTTTCCATTACAAAACTGCTATTAACATGGAGTGATCATGGACTTAATATTGAAACTGTCTAGGCTGAAATTAAAAGCAGCTTTGCCCAAGAACGAGGTGCCATTGTGGAAATTTATATGTTTTTATTTATAAATTGTGTTGAATGATGTGTCCTTTTGATTCTGCATTCTTGATACTGTAGTTGTGGAGTATAGTCTGTGTAGGCCTTTGTTAAGAAGTTTTGGTGATTTCTTTTACTCCTAGAAAATAAAAAGCAAGAACAATTCAACTGGTTACATCAGTTCTTTGTTATTTGGCTTTTTTTCTTTGGTTAGAAAAGCAATAAGCTTATGAGTTTCTCATAATAATGCAAAGGTCTGGAACAATTTGCATCAACTCTTCTTCAAAATTAGAAAAGAGGAGATGCACTTAAATTGCGGACTGTTGTGCCAGACTTCATATTGATGGAAATTAACTTTGATAACTCTTTAGTTGCACAAAGCAGGATTTACTATAGAAATATGAACAGACATTTAAATCTATAGCATATTTTTGAGGTGCCACTCACACATATTGTTTTATCTTTAAGTATTTCTTGTTTGAACAAGAATAGGATGTGAAAATATCTCTCACAGTTTTATCCCAGTTCCTACCTTTAGAGGTCTTTATGCCTTCTCAATTCTGTGTTCTGTATTATCTGTATTTATTTGATGACACAGTAAAAATAAAACATTGCTAAACATGCCTAGCCCATAAAATGGGATTGACCTCTTTGTAACTAGAAGTCCAGAACAAGAAGTTATGTAAGTAAAGTTGATGGTGACTTTTTCTGGAGTGGCAATAAAAACAAATGGGGTGCATAATAAAGTACTGATGTAGAAGATTACATTAAATAAATGGAACAAAAAACCTCCGAAGGAATGCATGCTGATCACTGCATGTTAAAACCCTGTATAAGTCAATATGTGAGAAGATTTTATAGCATAAAATACTCTGTACTTCATGGCTTGGAGAGAGATACATGCAGCACTTTAAATAGCAGAAATGCAAGCAAAGTTTTTCCTTTAATATTAAAAAAAAAAGCCTTCTAATACCTGATGGTCAAAAAGGCCTCCTGGCATAACCAGGACAGCACTGGAACAAGTGGTTGAGTTCCATGTGTTGCTGTTGTTTTCCAGACACACTTTAACCTCAGAACAGTATATGCTTGTGCTGCTGCTGGTGCAGTGTACCCATAGACCTTTAACTGGATAGGTGGATGTGGACATTTACCTGTTAGCTGATAGGTTATGTCAGGTAAGGAGGTTTTCTTGGAAAAAAGCAACTTTGACTATAAAGGACTGACATAGTACTTGTAGTAGTATGGAATGTTTTCCACACCTCCATAGTACCTTGAAATGGGACTTAAGCACTTCATCAAAAAGAAATCTATCTACTTATCTAATTGCATTTTTGTGTCACTAGCTTAAGTCACATGCAAAGATTCAGAAATAACTTGTTTCAGTAGATATCTGACAGTGCTGGTCTTAACAGATTTTTTTCTATTAATGTTGATCTGAATTAGGAGTGTCTTTAAATAAAACATCTGCATCTTAATGAATATTGAGCAGATTTATGCCCTTTATCTATCCTTTGACCTTAATCCTTATAACTCATCTGCATGTCCAATCTAGAAATTCACATTAAGTCAGTAATTCTGTCTTTCCCTTTTCTTTGGAGTTTGAGTGAAAAAGGGTAAATAATGTATGATACAATTTTTCCTGTGTAGACAGCTCCTCCCCTCTTCCCCTAACTTTTCACATCATCATTACCAGTTTAACACTTTATTAATAAAAGACAGTCTAGTCTTTCAAAAAGAGAAGATATTATGGAGAATAATGGAAAAGTAGGGTAATTGAAACAGTTCTTATTACATTTGTTGGAAATTACATTAATTATGTTGGTGTAAGGACCCCAAAAACTCACTTGAAGAGACTCTTAAAAGGGCTTATAGCTTTTCATGTCCTCTGAGTTAGACACATGAGAGAAATACCAACCAAAAAAAAAACAACAAAAGCTTTACTGGCAAACTTGAGAAAATCAGAGAACTTCAGCAAAGTTTTAGAGTGGCATTCAATCAACATAAAACACTTCAGAAAGCATTAACTTCAGCCCATTCAATTTAGCAAACTCCAAGCCTATCCAAAACTCTGAGAAGAGGGAATTAGAAGAAAGACAGAAAATAAATAAAAAATAACAAATACAGTGACCACTCCTGGTTCCAGCAGTGTTCAGCTGATAGAAATTCCAAGAGGAGGAAGGGTCAAGATATGTGCTTGCCTCACGCTTTGCTTTAAGTACCCGTCATGTGGCCACTTAGGAGCTGGGTTGGGGCCTCCAGGGGCAGGCGTGGAGCATTGCCTCTGTGTGCCAGGGATTGGCAGCCACTGCAGGGCTGGGATATGGGCTCTGGTGGGGTGGTGTGTATGGAGCAGGGTATCCGCTCACCAAAGGCAAGGCCTGACCTGCCCCTTTTCCCCACACAGGTACCCAAAATGTTTTGAGCCATCAATCTCCTCCAGTCTCTCAGAGCTGGACTGGACAGGAGCAAGGAATAGTTGTTTTCATGAAACTTAGTTTGAGTAAAATTATTTTTTAATCAAGGCCATCAAATCTATTACTAAGCTTAACTTCTGAATTGTCACTATTTGCAAAATAGCAAGTGGGACTTAGGTTAAACTGACTTCTATCAAAGACGTCACTGTTTATTGAAATTGCTTGGAAACAAGATTCCCTAAATGTTTTAACTTATTGCTACAAGGATAAGCAGCCTCAAGCATTTTTCTACATGCTGAGAGGTACATGGAATACTGCAAAAGAGATCATCAGCTGCCTTATGACAGAAGTTGTTTCATTATCTGGCTCCTGATTCAAGTCTCCCCATGAAGTACTTCACTCAATGCCATTACATCCTACGGTGTTTGCTCATTGTCAGATTCTGTCTGTGAAAGATGTAAGTGATTTGCATAAGCAAAACTTAATTTAAAATTCTCCCTTGCATAGGGTCTTGGTAAGAGACTGCACTTTAGATTCTGACTGCTGTTCCTACCTGAAGATATTGTAGGCCTAAAGCCTGCCAAGTCCTGATGTGCACAGCTGTGATGACTGGCAAGAGCTCCATGGAAGAGCAAGTGCATAAATAACTTTGTCAGCCTCCATTGCTGGATCCGGGTGCCTGTGAGGATGTCTCTGCAGGAATGAGATTCTGACACTTGAAGCTTGCTTTGAACTTGAAGTGGGGGTGTCAAATGGGAAAGGGACCTGATGCATTTAACAGTAGGATACTACAGATCAGCTGGCAGGCACCTCTTCCTGAGATAGCAGAAATTATTTAGAAATTATAAGAGTGATTTGGTGGTTAATTATAACTGTAACAATCAAGACCAGTTCTAAAGATGTAGGCAGCCATTCAGTCTTTGCAAACATGTTACAATTTTTCAAAAAAATCCCTAACCCAAGTGTACCCACAAACCCAAAGGTGGACACACACACTGGGGGCTAACTCCTGTACCTTGAGTTTTGTCAGTGACTGCATAGTTTTCATCCTTGAACAAGAGCAGCTGCCAGTAACTTATTGTCACACTTCTCATGCCTTCAAACACTCCCTTACCTCCTATGAAGTGTTGCAGATGCAACAAGGTAGACATGTAACGTGTTTTGGCAGACATTAAATGAAAGTCTGAGTCGCAAAAAGATAATCCGAGGTCAGACACATTCCCTCCTAAATTGTACTTTACACATTACACATCTAAAGCCAATCCCAGCGCTTCTGAAAGTTTAATTCTTTGGTTTTGGAATGGGCAGTCCATGAAGGAGCTAGAAAAGTCTTTGGTAAAATCTTGTTAGCTTTTTCTTTATCTCTAAGATCATCTTATAAGGCAACAGGATACATCACTGTAGCACAACACTGCACCTGAATTCCTAGGGCCCATGTCTGGGCTATGTCTAGCGGTTAAGTCTGAGATTGCACAGGTTTGGCTCTGCTGTAGGTAAAATTTGTGAGGGCTTGGATACCATGTTTCCCAGGCAAATTTCTTTGGGGCAAATAGAAGACCCAGATATCTTGAATCTGTGGGGAAAAGAAGCCATATGCAACTGACTTAGAATTTTACTGCATAAAACACTTGGATCAAAGAAGGGACTGACTTTTTGCACTTCAGGTTCTTCCAGCAATAAGCAGTATTGAATGTTGATACTGTAAATTTTTATAGTTTTCCTTAATCCTTCAAATCCTGATTTGGTTTGCCATGATCTGAGAAGGGTAGAGAAAATATCCCTTGCTTAACTGAAGGGTGTCAAGAGAAGGGATATGATTTTACCAGGTTGGGTGGGAAGTATCCTTACCAAAGCCTTTCCCGTGTCTCCTTTATAGGAGTGCTTATCTGCACTCAGGTCTCTGAAGATGTGGCTTACTTTTTTGTATGCACAACCCTATTATTGGTTTTGTTTTTATTTTAAATGAAAAGAAAATCCAGCTTGACTATTAAAATCCCCCATTAACTACAATAATATTTTTCTTTTTTTGAGTAATTCTGGCTATGGTTGCTAACTGGTGAGCCCTGGAGAATCCTGATTGAGTGGTTAACATTTGCCTTCCTACTTGATTCCTGTTGTCAATTACTCTTCAAGGCATAATGGAGAAATGCATGTACTTCATTACAAAGTATGGAGGTTTATTTAAATTATCAATTAAGCTGGCTTCATGTGAGGAAGCGGCAGTCTGGAGTGATGAGTTTCATTTGTTCTCTTCTCTGGTAGATAGGCAGCAAGGGAGTGTGTGGGAATTCGGGTTTGGCAACTGTAAGCTACAGGAGTAAGATTTACCAGAGTCTGCCTCTGAGCACCGTGCTGTGTTATGGGATGACTGCTGAACACGTTGGCACACGGCAGGCTTGTTCACCTGAACTGCTGGGCCAATAATCAGCAAACTCGTGTGGCTGTGAGCTCTTGTGTAAGATTACCTGAAGGAATGAAGTTCAGGCTTGGGCACAAAGCACTCGTGTGGCAAGAACTCAAAACCTTGGGGGTTTTATGTGATTGTGCACTGCTGCATGTAAAAGTTCTTACAATTTGATGTAAGAACTTCACTACGATGGCTGTAAGTGTCATACAGATGTTAAAGTTGTTGTCTGTTTAAAAGCTATGTTAGGATTTACCAAAACCTTCTGAGTTAATTTCCATATCAAACAATTTTGCAGAGTCCCAAACACAGCTCATACAAAGCACGTGAAAAGCCCAGTTAGTGTGTGGGTTTTTTCCACACTCATAGCACAATTAGAAATATGACCTCAAACGCTCAGTGGTCAGAACTGGACAAGTGTGTGGGCAAAAGCTTTTATCTCACCTAGCTTCTCTGTGTATTACCTATGACAGTGATTAATATCCCCCCTTTCCATTTCTCAGGAAAAATGAGGTGGTTGTGGGTGAGGTTTTGTTTCTGAATAAAAACAAGTTACATTTCTACCAAGATGTGGGGTACAGCAGTGCCCTCCTGGCTGGATCAGTAGCTGGGGAGGCTGTGTGTTGTTTTTATACCAGTTGTTACAATCTTGCAAGATGTTATCCATTATCTATGCAATTTATCTGAAAAAAATTAAATAGCTGAGGCAGGGTTCTTATCGGTCATTAAGGGCTTAAATATATCTAAGCTCGCATCTCATCCAAACTTTTATCTAAGCATGAATGGATGCTGGATACAGTCAGGGTTTTGGGGAGCTGATAACAGTTCCTGACATACACACCCCCACACCACCTGGCATGTGTGCAGGAGGAAAA
Organism: Corvus brachyrhynchos; assembly: GCF_000691975.1. NCBI lineage: Eukaryota > Metazoa > Chordata > Aves > Passeriformes > Corvidae > Corvus > Corvus brachyrhynchos. The sequence continues at coordinate 316,232 of NW_008238452.1, read as the reverse complement.
GAAAAATTTCTGATTGTCTTGCTAACAGCTTATTTTGAAGCTTGTTTTATTTTATGTCTCTCCAAACAGTCATGTGAGTAAAATATCTAAGAAACAAATGCAAATGATTAATTCCCTGCACTATGGAGCTAGTCAATGTTTGATCTGTAATATACAACGAATGCAGAATGTCAAAAAATGAAGCAGTAACTGTATGTGCTCTCTGGTCTTCCAGAAAGCTTGTTTGGGTGGTATAAAAGAGCACTCCTCTTCATATTCAGAATTTTCTAAAGATTTATTTTAAAGTATCTTTGTAGTTCCAAAGCAGCATAATTCAAACATTTTCAAATTGGGAATTTCTTGTGTTTTTATAATACGCTCGGTGGTTTTTTATAGTCTCAAAAGCTACGAGGGAAAAGACCATTGGTTCATTTATTAAATAAGGTTTTTCAAATTTGGGATACCTTGTTATTGTATGTTACTTTCTTTTCTAACCCTTAGACATAACTCAGAAGTTATGTCTTCGGATGATGGAAGGCATGGTGAGGTATAAAGAATATTGCAAGGTAGACTGTTTTTGGCAATATCTTCTCCAGCTTTGCTGTGCATCATTCAGAGCCATAATCTTATCCATTTGAGACCATTTCAGCCTCTGAAAGACAAAAACACAATGTTGATTAAACCTAAAATCTGTATACAATTAATCACTGGGTGTTTGCTTATGCTAGAAATAATTTTGTGAGCAGATCTGCATGGCATATCTTATATCCTTTATTACTGCTTTACCAAGGTAAGTGCCCACACTGATTACTCTATATTTGCAGTTGGGATTTTAATAATTGAACAAGATTTTAAAGAGTAACAACTCTTGAACAAAGGCAACATAACAATGGAAACTACTTCTGTACAGAGCAGGACTGCAGTTTGATGTGCGGCATGCTTCCCAGGGGAGTGAAATTCATGTCAATGCTTTGGGTAATTTTTTGGGGGCTGGTTTGTTTCCTCTTCTATTAAGAGAGCTAGGCTAAAGCATGTTGTAACCAAAGAGGTAGCTTGTAAGATATTTTACACCTTGCTGAGAGGCAGGCCAAATGCTATGAATTGCTGCAGCCTGAATTGCAAAATGCTGCTGTCCTGTCAGGGGCCCTATATAGAGCAATTTTGTGTATAACTTGTAAGCGTGATTGTGTGGAAGAGACTGAGAAAGAAGGGAGCTGGGAACAGGTTTTGGTCAGTTGTCCAGTGTATTCATGAGCTAGAGGGTTTTTAGTTACTCTGAGTTACTCATGCCAGAGTAGCAAAGCTGTTGTGTGTATTGGATCACAGAGAGGGATTTGAGAACAGAAATGATTAATCCTTGTGTATACTAAATTCTTTCCCAAAGAAGATGGGACTCAGTGTAAATGTCAAGAATCAGATCTTGAGAGGGTGACACGGATATTGTGACACGGTATATTGCCTTGCTTTAAACACAACCATGTGTTTAAATAACTGGGATTTCTCAGTGCCTCTGAGTGAGGCACCTGCGTGTTTGCTTCTGTTCTGGTGGAGAAGCTTGGTGAAGGCTTTTTACCCCAGCCAATGGTTTGCAATGCAACCCAGTCCTCTAGACTGCAAGGCAGCAATGCTGTGGGGAAATACTCCCATGCAAATAAACTCTTGAAGGGGAAGAATTGAAATTTTTAATAACTTTTTGAACATCATAGGATATAGCTGTAGGAGCCTGGAGTCATAACTGCAGTATTTTTTTACTCAGTAACTGGTTTGCTCAGGCATGGACGGGAGCTGTGGCAATGCTGGGCTCAGTTCTCTTCACCTGAGGCTAGTCAAACCACCACCTCTCAGGAGAATTTTGCCTGTGACTGCTGTGAGGCTCATGCTCTGGAGCTATTGTGCTCCAAATGAAATCTGTATTCCTTTGAGATGGCAGAGGTGAGAATGGTTGGAGGCTTCTCCTGGAATATTATTGGACACATCCTAAAGCACTTTTCAGAGTGAGATGCTTTAGTCTGTGGGCTTTGTTAACTAGGAAGTCCTTTCTTTTTTCCACATTATTCTCTGTTTCAATATTTAGAAAGGGAAGAAGCTTCAAAAGGAAAGTTTGAGACTTAAATTTGGTATTTTCTCCTTGACATGTGGCTTGGCTCACAGCTAGGTACACGTAGCAATCTTTTACTATCAATAACTAACTGTTCTATGTAATGGTCCTATAATTAATTACACCACTTTAACAAATCTTTTTAATTAAAACTGCATTCCACGTGGTGCAGCAAAACAAAAAAAGACCTCTTACTGTGTTGCAGGCTTTCTACTGACTTGTTTGTGTGCTCTTTTGTGGGCAGATCAGAGGCAGCATACAAAGTAATACTGGAAAGACATGATCTTGAACAGATGTTTGGTTAATAGAATTCCCTTGAGATGTGCTTGGCAAGGCTGTGTGAAGTGTGTTCTTGTCCAATAGGGTTCATGAATGTGTCTCAATGGGTAAATGGATGTTTATTACAATTTTATGTCTGTCTGACATAGCAGCTCCAGCTACAAAGAGTAACAGAGTGCCTCTGAGGCTATGGCTTAGTGATGTTCTTCTGGTTTTTAGATACTAGCATTTTTTCTGTCCTGTTTTGAGGGAATATAGGGGCCCATGATGTGTGGGAGTTACCTTATTTTTCTATTTCTTTTCAGATTTAATTTTAAATTGGAAGGCTGAAGTCAAAGGCACTTGATATTGCTCCCTCAATTTTAACTGCAACTTTATTCAGTAATTCTTCTAACCAGCATGCTTTGTTTAGATCTTGGTAAAACTTGGCCTTATTTGCCTTTTTGAGGTGTATGCAATATACAAATAACAAAACAGGCTTTGCACATGCTATACTTCAAATAGTTTAGTATTGGGAAACAGCTTTGTGCTGTTGTCATATTTTAGAGGTTTAAAAGAAAAACTGGTCTGCTGTTACTACCTTCTTGCAGAAACATGACGGTTGTTAGCTTGGGAGATCTAACAACATAAAAATATGCATTTATTATTTTTATCTTGGTTTCAAAACAAAAATAGGTGTACGTGCTCTATGTGTATGCTTTTAGCACAAACACAAACTAGTTTGACAGAGGTGAAAGCCTGACTATGTAAAGAAGGATCTTAGCACACCTTGCATGTTTTCCTTTGGTGCCAGATGACGAGGAGAGAGGAATGAATAATCACCAAAAAGAAGATGATAGAGAATGAGCTGATAGAGGTTCAGCTGTTCCTGTCAGGTGCAAGCAGGGGTTGGTATATTGGGTCCTGCTGGTTTTAGAAGGCAGCGTATGAGGAAGGAGGAAAGGAAGCTTTCTGTTCCTCTAAAAGGTACATTACGTGAAAGAAATTTTAAAAATGATAACTCAAGATGGGATGCAAATTTGCAATGTAGATGTTTAGAAACACTTTTTGTATTTCTTACTAAAGAAAAAATCATCACTTAAACGTACTTTAATATAACTGTTTATCTGGAAAATATTTTAAATGCTCTTAAAGGATAATTTACCTGTCAATTTTGCTACACCTTGGTGTGTTAATTAGTGGCTGTAAGGAAAATACTAAAGCACAGAAGTAGGGGGGGCATTAGAAAGTGGTATGGAGGCTCCAGAAGTGTAGGAATAGGTTATTTCTGAAAAAATTTAATACTTCAGAATTAGCATATCTTTTACATGTTTGCTTCAGTTTCTCAGAGAACTGAATGCAATCAACCCTGACAATCTCTCTTGGGACTGTAATTCTTCCATGTGGGTAGTTGATCAAAGTGGTGCTACATAAGAAAGTTGCCTTAGTTCAGATGAAGTTAGAACTTTTCACAGTAAGGGGGGTTTGATATTTTTGCAAATAAATCACTTCTATAAGCTCCTGGTTTTTACATGTCTCATGTAAAATTCATGTCTTGAATGTTTTAATAGCATTTTAATGTTCTTGTTGCACAAGACCTTTTTCTGCCAGTCAAACATGTTCTGAGTGAAGTGCTGGTTTGCTCTTCCAGGAGACTGAAGAGTGACCAAACTCAGATGAATTACTCTTGTATTACACTGGTGATTCAGGTACTTGGAAGATTGTCTCCTTGAATTAACATCTCAGTTTGTCACTCTGCCTTTGGAAAGAGATTGTTTTGTAGGAAGAGCTAGAAAATGTGGGATTTCTTTAATTTCTTGCTTCCTTCTTTGGTGTCTGAGCTTAAGATAAAAGGCTGCATAAAAGAATTTTTTTTTCCTAAGGTTTCTAAGAGGAAGCTTCTTCCTCCTTCAGACATTCTGATTTTTGCTGTTCTTCAGAGCATGGTGGACACCTACAAGAGTTTCATGAGGAGTTCAGAAGAGAACTTGGATTTGTTTTCACTTGTTCTGTTTGCCCACCAATGTTGCATCCTTGTGTCCTCCTGTTGCTATATAAATAGCATACTGCTGACCTGATTCTAAAGCCCCTACTTCTTTCATTCATTATGCGACAAAGGGATGATTAATTATTGTATTTTTCTTTAATATCAGTTTTTCATATGCAAATTTTCATATTCAAATTCATGCTTTGATTTATTTTGCTGTTTAAAAAGCCATGATTCTTTGTTTCCAGGAAAGCAAATCAAAAAGTCACTTTCATTTCACATGCATGTTTTTATTAAAGAATTGTTGGAAAAAACACAAAACTAGCCCTTGGAAGAGGTTTGAGCCTCATTGACTTAGAGAATCCCGCTTCCTCTTGGTAAGGTTTTCTTCTGCTGATGTCTGAATCTCTTGCAGTATGGTTTCTTTCTGCAGCCTAGAACTTGCTGATACTGATATTAGAAATGTTGCTGACTCTTACTTTCTGGGACTCAGCTTTGGTTTTATTACCTATCTATAACAGATGTGACGTGGGCTAAATGATGCCAAAATCCTTTTTTCGAATCTATCCTAGTGCATCTTATTTCTAGTGCAGTTTCAAATTTTCCTTGTAAACAATGAAATTCATCTTATATAATAGCTTCCTCAGAATCTTTTAGAATATAAAAATCATATATATAAATTACATAAATAATATCTCCTACTTGAGATTTAATGATCATTTCTCAAAACATGCCACTAGATTTAAAATATCTTGATCTATAGATGTTTTTATTTTATCTCCTTTTCCTGAGTGATCAGTGATCCAAAATCAAGTTCTACTTTCTTTAAGGTTGAGCTTCACAAAGCACCTATTCCACTCCTCATTTCCTTTTGTTCCCTCAGTCCTTCTCCAAATAACTATTATCAAGTGATTCAACAGTGTTGCCATATGATTTACCTCACCAACAGTGCCAAACATATATTATTTCAAACTTGGACCGATGCAGTGAATTTTTTTTGCCATTTAACATCTGGAAATATTATGGAATGCTTCTAGGAAAGACTTATTTTCTTAATGAATTCAGACTTAGTAAAACTAATGGCTATACTCATTCTTTACCTTTATACCCAGTGCTCAACTACTTGCTTTCATCTTTTTCCTGGTCTGTTTCTCTCTTGGGATAAGAATAAAAGAAATTTTTTTCCCATTTGAAAAAAAAGTCAAAATAAGGGTTTCCAAATTCTGTTGTCTCTGCAGGTTTGTGTGATACCTCCATATATTAACATAAGCTTCCTCTGGCAACCTCATTTCTACTTTTCTTATTTCGGCAGACTGGACACCATTTTTTTGCCTTTGGTCTTATGCTGGTGTCTTTTAGTCTTCTAATTGAAGTGCATATAAGAGTTGCTCCTAAGAAGCTCTAGGAAAATACCCCTGTTTTTCCAGCAAGGATGCCCACCAGGTATGCATTCTGTAGCTTTTAATTTCCTTCTGTAGACACACCATTTCCAAAATACTTAAAACAATTGATGTAATGATTAGAATAGAATTCTGAATATCTTTATATGCCCCTTCATTGATGTCTTCATATTTAATTTAATTATAAAGAATTTGTTTCTCAAAATCTGTTTCCTTCATGTCACCTCTTTGTAACAGCTACAGACAAGAAAAGGAACAATGCTAAATTCATTAAGTTCCTAAAGCTTTTTATTTTCTTGGATGCTACTTGATATTGACGTGTACCTTGGCAGTATTAATATTTTCCTTTTCAAGTCTGTAATTCATGCACCAGAACACCCACCACACAATCCCCTGCTAGCTGACTAGAAAATAAAATCCACTGCTTCCAGGGCAGAAATGGATGAGTAAATCATTTCCAGGGAGAAATGGATACGGAAATAATTTCCAAAGATAAAGCTGAAGGATCCATGGTATGTGCTCAGCCTTACACCTGCTCCATGTATTTGTCTCCTCAGCAACCTTGCTTTACAAATGACATTGAAGAAGTAAAGTACTTGGTATGCTCAGAAAATAATAGATTAACAAGTGAAAATCAAATTTCTGGGTCTGAAGAGAGACTTAACTTCTCATGCTTAATTCTTTTGACATGAGCACATCCACCTCCCTTACCTGGGCTTTCAGGAAAACTAAAATCCCTTCCATGCATTTGTGATGGAAACTAACTGACCTTGCTAAGACTTCCTCTACTTCTAAACACAGCATCCTCAGTTTGCCTTTTGTTGTCATCAGAGATTATTTTCTTTTTGTTCTGTTGTAATTTTTGCAAACTTGGTGTATTTTTTGCCTCATCACTGAATTTTGCATGAATAGAAATTGGGGCCATTTTTTCAGCTGTGCTCAAAGTTGGAAAGAACATCTCCATTTACTGAGGAAATTCAACTAACTTATGGCTGTGAAAATAATGTTTATTTTGTATGGTCTCTGTGCATGATGTTCCTTCATTGCCTGGTGCCTGGTGTTGGTAAGTATCTGATAATTTGTCTTCCTCACACTCTGATGCTTGGGAACTCTTTCCTCTCTGGAACAACTAATGTTTAGACAGTTTAGCTGAAATGCATCCCATTGTCAGCATTAAGATGTCACTGGTAAAATTATAGAGTAGCACAGAGAAACACGACAGAGATAATCAGACTATCAAGGTTATAATCTGTTCCTTGTGTTCATGGTTACAAGTCAGAGTGGCAGAGGGGAACATTACAGCTAAGGCATAGGGCACCTGCAGCTATAAACACACAAAGATATGAAAACACTTCAACATCGTTTAGGAAATGGAAAGCGCTGATATTTCATCTGGTTCATATCTAATTGTTTTAGCCTTTGGCATGAATAGCTGTGCTTCTGAATCAGCAGTAGCAGGGCTGGATCCAGACTGGCTGAGACTGTTTTAGGGGAAATAATACACAAAATGTGTGTGTACTTTTTAAATTAAAGACAAGTGGGTATACACAAAAAAAGAAGATTCTGCCAAAATATGCTAAATATGTAGCAGAGAAACCTCAAGAAACAATACAAGTCTTTTCTATTACTAATGCTTAAAGGCATGGGTAAATAATTTAGAGGAGGGATATGCCTGTTAAAAGTATTTTGAGAAATATGTATTGGTGTGGGGGAAGAAAAAAAAAGAATTTTTTTTCTGTTTGTGGGTTGGCATTTTGATTTGATTTAGTTTGGAGCTGAGTTTTCAAAATCATGGTTCTTTCAAGTTCCTTCTAAGACTTATACAGCTGATATTTAGTTTCCACTGAGAAGGCATTTTTTCATGTGTGTTCTAGCTCTTACAAACAAGTCAGTTTCACTTATAATGAAATTTCATGGTAGTTCTCATTGTTGGTGTGAATCAAAGACAAAGTTTACCTTTCACATACAGTAAAGAATTTTTTTCATTTGTAGGCATGTCCTGTAGCTGTCCTAAGTGAATGTATATTTGAAGTAAATTAAGAATTGAATAGATAACGCTGAAAACTCCACCCCCTCATCTCTGAACCCAAGACATATTTCTTTTAAAAAGCAGGGGAAAAAAACACCTCTTTCTTCTTCTGCAATTACAATCAGCTTTAGGGTCTTCTGAATTTATGCAGACAGCATAAATGTGGTCACACTGGAATTTGCATTCTCCTATTTCATCAGCAGATCAGAAACAGCATTTCTTAATAGGACAGAGGAAGTATCCTATTGTTTCATTGTACAAGCAGAGGACAGGCCAATGTGCAGCCCATAGGAGAAATTAGTAACAGCTTTCAGAAGTGGGTAAAGTTTGGTTTGTTTTTGCAGTTCAATTGTAAGTGCACTAAAAAGCATAGACTTTGTGGTTAAGTTTTTTCAAGCCCATGCATTCCAGTTGCAGAGAAAACGTTTGTGTAATGAAACAACAATTTTTATTACCAAATTTACTTGGAAAAACGCAAATATTTTGCTGCCCCCAGGCTCTTTTGGTTTTAGCATATTCAGCTAATTGCATGCATGGATTTAATATAAAAATGTGGGGTGAATTCCATGTTCTGCTTTTGTGGGTGCTGTTCTCAATTCTTTGCTCTAAATCTAACAGTTGTAAGCTAAGTACAGGCAGCCTCGTTAGCAACACCACCAGCAGTTCTGTACAAAATGTGATTATCGTGTACCCATAAAGCGGGGAGTGTCGAGTATTGCTGTGCTGAGCAAGAGGCATTATAGGCTGTGAATGATTTGTGTGTTCTTGCATTAGGGTGACTGCACACCCACCTAAAGTGGCAATAGTGTGAATCTCCATCTGTGCCATTAGATGAAGCAGCATTATTTTAACACTGAGGTGTTATTTAACTTTATGTGTTGCCCGATCAATGCATCAATGTTCAAGTATCTCCAAGACAGTTCAGCGTGCTCTTTCTTTGTCAAGACCATCTGCATGAATATTTCAGTCTATGTAGACAAATGCCAAAAGTGCTAGAGCATTCTACTTTGTCATACAAGACTGTTTATGAGATTTTAAATTGCTGTTGTACAAACTGATGTCACTTTGCTCAGTGTCAGCAGGTTTGACAGGGCTTGCTGGCTGCTAACAATTCCTGGAAGTTTTTAAGAGTGAAGATCTTAGTAGAGCCAGCCCAACTTCTTATTATTTGCTGTTTTTATTGTGTGTAGCTTGTGTGCCTAACAGGCTGGGGTGGAAGAGAAAAACTTGTGCATGCTACTTATGTGTTATGCCATTATCTAGGTGCTTTGTTCAAATAGTTTTTTTGTACGGTATGAATGATACTAACTATATTTTAATGTATTAGGTTGTCTTACTTGCATGAGTGTCTGTTTCTCCAGGCATTCCATTTTGGTGATCTCCTGTGTTCCTTGGGGAAATTGCAGCTGGCGATATAATTGCCTTGTGTTTATGAATGGGTCTGAAGTGAATGGGTCTGAAATGGACTGCTTTAAATATGGTAACCGTGTATTAACATTGTTACTCCACTGGGCTCAGCATGTACCAAAAATACTCTTTCAAGTAAGGGCTGGTGTTCTGCTTGCATAGCAGAGAACAGGTGGCATAGAACAGTTTCTTGGATGAATTATAGTTATTTTACTCACTTCTCCTAACTTTTTATCTGTCTCGGTTTTGGAGACAACACTTCAACACTCCAAAGTGAGTGTCTCCTCCAAAGGGAAAAGGGCCTCCCCTTTTCCTCCACCAATAAGACAAGTGGGTCACAGCAAGTGAAAGTGGAAAAAACAAACTGTTTATTAACACACAAAACAGGGTAGAACAGGATTTTTAAAAAGCTCAAAATACAAAAAATTCCAAGAGAAGGAACAGACACCTGGGCTCGGACCAGCCGGGGCCACCCCGCAGGCTCCCCGGACCGGCGAGGAGGGAAGGGAGGCAGTGGGGCAAGGGGGAGGGAAAGGCAAAAAGAACAAGAAGAACGCACCAGGAGCTTTTCCCAGCTATCCGAAACACAAAGAAACCCAAGGAGCAGCCCAGCGCTCCCGGCGCGCTCCCTCGCCAGCCCCAGAGTTTGGCTGGTTTGCTTGGCTGGAGATTGACCAACCTGATGGAATAAGTCTTTCTTAATAATCTGTTGCTGCTTTTTTTCTTGCCATCCTTTTGGCCATAGGTTGAATGTTCAATTCTAGTCTGTCCCCATGGGGAAGACTGACAGTTGCTGCTTGTATTTAATAGAACTCATACAAATTTATTCTGCATTCGGACTCTGAAGAGATTAAAAAAAATAACTCTGGTCTTATCCTAAAAAATAAAAGAATTCACTTGACTATTTATTCAAGCTGAGGGACAATAAGAGTAAACACATGATTATGTAAAATACGAATTTTTTACACACTAATTGGGAAGAAAAAGAAACTTCTAAAGTATTTAAGTTAAAGGTTACCAGAGTAAGATAAGTAGAAGTGGAAGGAAATCAGTCTGCTAGATTAGATAATGATAGACTCTAGGTGTTCTGTCAGTCTTAGTGTCATAGCCGGTGTTTTGGTAAAATTATATTGTTCAACAACTCTTTGTTCAACAGGACACATACTGTGAAGTGAGGAAAAAACATCTTGCTGGTAATAACCAGACCCCACTGAAGAGAGGAAGTAGAGGTGGGAAACCTACCAAATATATACTGAAAGGACCTGGGGCATTCCCTGCACCATGATGTTTTATTTAGGCCAGTAGAAGATGTAAAAAGAGTTGTTTCAGTATTGACAAGTACAAAATAGCATGGTGCAAGATGCTTGGGGCAGACACTTGGCCTCACAATGGGAGAATTGCTGAATTTCCTGAAGCAAAGATTAGGAAGAGGTGCATGGCATTCCATTAGCCTGAAGAGTAGCATGGTGGAGAGGCGGTTTTGTACTGATCCTGGTAGCTCTTCCCAATCCATATCTCATGGCAGTTAGTTTTCCTCCTCCTAAAAATTAAAACCTAATTTAGCCTGACACGAGTCACTGAACAGTCCATTGAAAAAGTTGTGTTTTGTTAAGCATTTCTATTTCTTTGTGCAGAGTGCCAAATAAAGGGCCAGTTTCACAAATGTGCTGTCTGAACGAGACGGGGATAACTCTGTGACTTTTTATGGGCATTTTGGAGTTCTCAGCACCACAGTTGAACAGACTCAATGACAATGACCTTTCTAGTCCATTTTTGGACTTAAATACATGCACCCAACATTGAAATAAAATTTTGGATAATGAGAATATTAGAAATGTCATTAAAATCTGGAAGGGACTCTTTCTCATGAAGTGCTACTCAAAACTGTGCTTTCCCACACTTGCATTCCTAAGGTGCCCCAAATGTTTGTATAATTGCCTGGTGATTTAGATAAGGTACTGATGTCATTGAAAAAAATTCCATCCAAAAAAGTGGGTAGGCAGACTGTCCCTCAGAACCCAAACTTAAACCAATTTGACCCTCTGAGTAAACCACACTTAATGTGTTAACCAGTAAGTGAATAATAAAACCATTGCTGCTTAAAAACCAACCCAAACCCAGCAAATCTAGAACTACTAATTACTTACAGATTCTTGGCTTCTGCTCATGCACCGCATTTCTTCCAAGAGAGAAACCTGGACCTTGGTGAAATCTGTTGTGTTTATGCCATTGTTTTCACAGGAATTAACTTTGTGTGGTTGACACAAGTGTGGTAAATGCTGGTGGGTCTGTAACCTGGTTTGACAGATGTGACAATGTGCAACTGTAATAGCATCTTGCAATTCTTGCTGACACATCAAATGGTACACCAGGAAACAAAAGAACTAGGACAAAATATCGTAGTTTGTTGCTGCTCCAAGCCCTTCTTTGCCGTTTCTTTCCTGTCTACCATCTAAATGCAGCTTGCTAGTAAGAAGTTAAGGACAAAATATCGCTTAAAAGTAACTTTTAATGGCTTTTTGAAGAGAACTTGTCACAGGGGATTGGTTTTAGGGGCTGGGAGACCAGACCTACACCACTTGGTGGTTGTAAAACATGAAAAAATATTTACTGAGTGAGACAGGGACAGTGGATGGGTAGTGATTTCTCTTCAGTCCAGTTTAGACTGACACCACAGACCCAGGGGAACAGGATGCTCACCCTGACAGCTTAATGTATGAGTCCTTGCTGATGGCTGTGGCCACTGCATAGCAGTTTCACCTAGGGCCCTGCTCTCTACAGGGTGTCAGAAGTCAGTCTGTGGTGTTAGCCCAGAGGAGCTGTTGTTTTAACTAATGGTTTTCAAGATTATATTGCTGGTGTAAATTGTCAGTGGCCTTAATGACTGCAGGGCCCTCAAGCTGATCCCTCTGATGACTGCTTCTGTGTGTAAGGGCCCTTAGTGACTATTCTGGGGTTTCTTTTCCCATCTGGATTCCCACCCCAACTATGTTACAGAAATGTGATGCTGACAGCAGTTACCAATCATGATGTTTATTCCTCTTTTTGTTTTTCCAGTTCGTAATGGCTTAACCTGGTCACTTGGAGCCAGGCAGATATGGTCAAAATCTCATTTACTTGAGCAGTGCTTTTGGCCAGCCCTTTAGCCTGTGACAAACCTGTACCACTACAAGGGGTATATTTAAATAATTACAACATTGTCTTATTAGCAGCATACATTAAATCTAGAAGTAAATATTTATTGAGACAAATGTTTAACCCTAAACTTGGTCCCTTATTAATGGCACTGTCCATCTGGTTGAGACAAAAATTCCTGCCAATCTTAATTTACTAGTTTTAAATTATACCCTCTATGTCCCTGTGTGTCAAAGAAAATACCACAAAGAGGAGTCATGTTGGTGGGCAGATAGCTGGTGAATAGGAATCTTGATATAAACAGAGTTTGGGTTTGGATATTTTCTCGCTGTCTCAATCAGCCTGTACTACAGGCTAGTGCTTTTCCTTCAGAAATATACACCACAAAGTAAACAAAATACTCTTCTGTATTAAAGTGTTAGTCAGCATATAGCTCTGAAAAAGGCTGCCACAAAGAGTCATATTGGTTGAATTTAATAGTTCATGCATTGTAAACGCTGAAATTGGATATGTCACTGAAAGCTGCTCTTTGGCAGTTTTAGTTCGCATGACCTGCATTTTCTCAGCAGATCACTACAAGTCCTGCTGATCTTCCCCTGACACCACTTGAACAAGATCTTTCTAATGGGTACTTTTTTTCCTTATTTTCCTTACTATTCCTCCCCTCACCATGTATTAGGTAATAACATGCTTTCCTTGGAAACTGGAGCATGCATTTCATCTCCCGCTATTTCCTTCTTCAGCAAATTTATTTTAGTGCCACAGCAAGGGAATGCTATCTTGTGTTGCTCAGTGGTGTAATATTCAAATGGGTGATATGCTTGAAGCTGCCATATTGTGCATTGGCAAAAAAAAAAAAAAAAAAGGGGAAAAAAAAAAGAAAAAAGGGTAAAAAGAATTTTATGTTTTTGAGAGAATTCTGCCCTCAAGGCACTCTGTATACTGTAGCTGCCCTGGTCTATCAAGGGGAGCTTAGTAGCAAGATATAATATTAAAATTCAGATGGCAGCAAGTTTCTGATTTTTCCAACTGGCATTGTCTGGGGTGCAGCTCAGGCAGACCATGCTGAGCAGCTCTTTGCTTGGCTCTAACATGCACTGTTCAATTCAGCTCCTTCCATGCAGCTGGAAGGGTTAGTTAGGATGGCAAGAAAAGTGTCTGGGGGGGGATGCTCTCTGTGTCAAAGTATGGACTTTTGAAGTGCATGCTTGCGTTTCAAATTTGCATTCAAATCAGGCAGTCATACTTAAAAAGATACACTCATGAAACAGTTTGGCCTGAGAGAGATTATTTATAACATACCAGGTGGTAAGAACAGACAGGTGTTAGAAAAGTGACACCACAGCTAATTTATGGGGTCAAAAAAAGAAGAAAACTCTGTGAGGAATCTTTTTGCTATAGGTTTACTCAACAGCGTTGAGCACATTAAAAGCTGTTGTAGGCTTCAGGTATTATCAGCAGGCCTTTAATGCCAGCAATCCTGCTATGATATGCAGTGTAGTAGTAAAAAAGCCAGAAAAGAGGCTTAGTTTTTCTCCTGTGCACCTAACAATGAACACCATAAGTTTGTTTCACTGTTATTTCAGAGCATATATTGTAGTCTATCTAACTAGTTATTAGAGTCAGTGAAATGACATTTGGAAGAACTCTCAGAGAGCAGCCAGCAATTTGAGGTCAAAACCCAAGAAGAATGACAACTGATGAGTTCGTGTCTGATTTGGATCAGGATTTCTGAAGCAGGATCTCCCCAGAAGGATCACAGCTTGTATTTTTGGGTGTAGCTTTTTAGGAAACTGTCGGTAGTAGCTGGGAAGGGAACTCATTCTGTGCTTATGCTTGTTCTTAACCCGTGCACATTATACTGTGAAGTGTTCCTCATTAACGGGGTCTTCTTTAACTTCGGTTTTTAGGATACGTAATTGTACTGCCTGAAACATCGTTCTTTCCAGTCAGACCAGTATCTTGTCTCTAAACAAAAGGGCTAAATTTTGACACTGGGTAGATAATTGCAGATTATGCTACCTGTATATAGCTGAGGTTTGTAGATTGACCTCGCTCTGAAGTATCAGGATTTTATTCCAACAATGTCACTTTTGATATGAAAGAGGATATGAGATGTTCAGCTCTGAGCTGGTAGCACAGCAGAGATTTCAATAAGCATTGTCATGGATTGGCAGTGATTTTGTGATAGTCTTTGACAGCAGTAGGGGATTTATATCTCACTTCTAATAGTGAAATGTATATTACATATGAAATATTTTACTCAGCAACATTTCTTTTGAACATTGGTTCCTTCAGTTTAGGTTTTTCCTTGGCTATATTTGGACACATGGAACTTGGAAGGATGATGTGATTTGGTACTATACATATTGCTGCTATGACAGTGGAGATGTCACACAGCTGTGTTGTCAACAGCCAGATCTTTGCTACTGGTTAAATATTCAAAGATGTTGCAACAGTTCTTAAAGCCATAAAGATAATTATGTTGAAGAATGTTCATAACTAACATGCAAAAAGAGATCCAATAACTTGGACTGTTTAAGTAAATCAGGGGGAGGAAAATGCCACACTGGAAACTTCTTTAACCTTCTCACATTTTTAGTGCAACTATGGTCCTACAAAGCTGCTTGATTTGGAAACAAATTTACAGAAGTAATAGACATATATGTGCATATAAATAGGAATAAATGCATTTAAATGGCTATCTTCCAGCCTATATTTAACAGTGGATCAAGTGCAGAATGCTTTTCCCATATCTTTTAGTTCCTTTGAAACAGTACTTTTCATGACAAGTTCCTCTCTGTAGATTGTTCTGTTAACTTTCTTCCATCTGTATCTCCCTTTAGCCCCAGGCTGTTAAAAATGAGACAGTTTTTGAATGAATAATGCTTATGTGATGACTTTTTTATATGATTAAAGAAAGTGTGGGATGATATTTTGGTACCCTTTTTTTTTTCCACTTCACTAATGATGATATATAGACTGTAAGATTTTCTAAGGAAGAAAGAAGGAATAATACTGTTCCTGTTTGATCCTGTTCCTTGGTAGGAATCAGGTCCTGTTTTGTCTTTGCTCATTTGGGCTCAAGCTTTTTCTAAAGATGATAACTGATACTTGCCTTAATATTGATTCCATTGGAGGAAAATATTATCTGTACTTCTGCTAAATTAAAAGTATCCTATAACTTGAGCATGCAGAAAGAAATACAGCAAATGTTATTTACATAAAAATCTTAAAATTTAAGAGCTTAATATCCCTTAATTCAGTATCAGGTTACAATTAATAGCAGTGGTGTTTTGCTGCTGATCTACTATTTATGCTGGATTTCAATAATATAAGCTGTATAGATCTCTGTTGACAGAGTTTGTGAGTGTCAATATAAAGAAATGAACATTTTTTCAAAACTACCTGTAGCTCATATTACATTTGGCCTTTCACTTATCCAAGCAACTAATGATGTGAAAGTTAGTTGTTTAATGGAACAGACTTTCAAGGGTTTTAATTATTCAGAGGATAATAAAGGCAAGAGTCAGAAAATGTAATGTTAAACAATGGATCAACTTCATATCCCTGACACTCAGTGGAGCTATTTTGAAGTTAATGAATCTCTCTGTTTCGCCCTTATCTGCCTAAAAGAAAAGTAAACAAAACCCATGAACTTCCCTCAAAGAAATGCTTTCATTGACTCTAATGGAGCTATTGGCATTAGTAAATCTATCTGTGATTTAAAGAATTAGCAATCTGTCCTCTCAATGTGTGTGCTGTTCAATTAAATGTTGAGAAATGGATAAGCATATAGGCAGCCAAAGCTTTAGGTTACTGAATGAGATATTTTAAAGTAGTTGAAAGCTTTAGGGAGTTTAAACTTAAAAAAAACGCCAGCCAATGAAAAAACACCAAAAAACGCCAAACCACTGATGCCTTTTCTTGGTCTTAAAATCAGGAGTCATACATGGCTAGAAGGGGAAAAGGGATTTTACCTTGGTATTTAAGGATCCTTAGGTGTACACGTCCAGGTCATATGCATCGAGATGTCCCCCACCGAGTCTATCTCTGTGTCCATGTCTCTCCTCTTCCCCCCCAACATTGGGTATAACATTATAGGTTTTACTAGTTAGCATATCTATCAAAGATTCCCCAATGAGAGGCTCGAGTGAGCCCCCCCTCCCCAAGGAACCTTCCCCTGGATGGTTCTATCTTGGTTTACAGAATGTGTTCTGGAGAGGACCTTGGGGTCTGGGGCACACTGATCCCTAACTACGAAGCTTCTAAAATGTTTAGTCTCTTAGCTTGACAAACAAGTCCAAGAATGTAGGCAAAAAGCACTAGGAATACAGAAGTTGTAAAAAGGTGTAACAGGGGTATAAAAGAAAAGGCAAAAATCTTCATGGCATCACCACAAGTTTGCTCTGTTCCAGTTGGAGAACATCTGGGATGTTCTGTGACAGGAAAATTAATCCTACTTGTTTGTTTAATGGAAGTCCTTAATTACTTTTGATATTCAAGGAAGTATAGAATAGAATTTAAGGTATCGGTCAAGGTTTAATAAAATAAATACGAAAATGGGGAAAGCAAGGAAAGGCTTCCAAACCTTTTAGCTGTTGTGATGGAGTTTTATTATCTATTTCCCCCTTGTTCAAAACGCTGGGTTTGACTCAATAGAGACCCCCCCAGCATTTTGGTGCCGTGTTGGTTGATGAAGCACTCGGACAGATGGAGCTGGGTGTGATCGTCACCTTCCCTTCAGCCAAGCAAACCAGGTAATTTCATTAGTCCACCAGTGACACATCTCAGTGATTGGTCTGAAGTTGCTGGTGGTAGCAGCTGAAGTGTGTGCATGCATGTACAACTGTTCATCATGTGAGACCCTGCTGGCAGTGTGCCCAGGGGTGGCATTGGTTGCTGGCTGCTGACCCCTGGCCCTGTGTGGTGGCAGTGGGGGGATTCTGTGGGTGCTCTATCACTGGCACTTTGGTTTTTTTCAGGAGAGCAGCACAAAGTTTGTAATCTGCATTAGAATTTATCTGGTGTGTTGAAAGAAACTTGGACTTAATTTAGGGACTGAGAGGCAATGGTAGAGTCATTAAATTTTTAATGAGCAAAAATGATCAGGCACATCACTTTGTTCATCACATTTGCGTGTTGTCTTTTTTTTATACCTATGTCTTTCCCATTCTCTGATTAAGATTTGTAGGCATACAAAGACCTTTAGAATTATGGCTCTGATGTGAACTTATTTTCTTATAGCTGTGCTGGGTAATTGCTAAGGTCAGGGAACAGTGAGTTATGGCGACTTCAGCCTTTTAAGGAAACTATTTGCATTGATCTTTAGAAACAAACAGTTTTCTCTGTGTGAAATGAGTAGGTCTTGGTTCAATTGCTGGTAAAGAAATGAAAACATTGCATATAAGATGACACAGTTGGGATTTTCCCACATAGTTCATAGTCTCAGATATGTCAGTCTCAGTCTCAGTTAATCTCAGACATGTAAGAGTAATAAGAGGGATTGGTTTTATTCATTTACTCATTCTCTAAAGACATTTCATTCACTGTAGATACAGGTATGCTGGCATAAAGAGGCTTTGGTGATATGTCAGCAGAGTTCAGATATGATTTGCTGTATGTATTGGACTTCTTACACTAAAAAACTCCCAGAGCAAAGTCTGCAGCTATGTATTTCTCCAGAGAGCTATGGAATATATTTGATGATTTTTTAGAGGAACTGAAATTTTCATCTCTTTCTCTGATGTATTGTGGTGAAACAATTCAGTACAAATCCTGGGGAGGAGGTTAATTATTAAAAACCAAAGTAACAAGTGATAGTAGTTACAGAGGGATTGAAGGATAGCAATAATAAAAAATAACATTGATGCATCAACAATAAGGTGAGTTGTTCTTTCCATGCTTATCGACTTTAGATACAACCTCATAGAAGAAAGTTGTTTATACACTGTGATTAAAACCCCCCCAAGTTTTGATTTTATGCTGTTATGCTGTTTGTTTTACATTGGGTAGGGTCTTGTGAACTTGTACCTGAACAGTTTGCTTAGAAATAGCACAGAAGTGTAATGAATGCCCTTTATCTGTAGTAGCTTTGTATTTTAAAACCAGCTAAGGAATGTCTATCCTTGCACAAGGGTGTATATAGTCATATTTGTCTCCTGTTACCTCACAATTGATGCTGTTGGACCTTTTTTCAGCATGTCAAGCAAGCTATTAACATGCACTTCAGTTTATAAATATCCTGGTAATGATGTTTCTGATTTCCCACTTCTGTGAAATACAATAGGCAAAGATTTTCTGGTTTAAAAATTTAACATCATGTAGGATTATTTGGAAATGAAAGTCACAATTGAAACTGTGTTCTTAATGTCTTGTAATCTGTACTGAATAGTCTGGAGTTTTTTGTAACTCCCAACTTTCATCTAGCACTTAAATTCTGAGCCCATTCTGGGCTTCTCAACACATTTCCCACTGGTCCTCCACTGCACCTGCTATGCTGCCATCAGCCATTAATGTTCAGACGAAGCCAACAGCTTGTTAGGACGTGTCTGAGACATTCAGCAGTGCAGATGGCATGTTCTGTCTGCTTCTATCTGTAACATCTGGCAGCAGTCAGATGTGAGAAAGCCCAAATGAGAATGAGGGAGATAATGTTTTTAAGTTGAATTGAATAAATAATTTTTTCAGACAAATTATTGTCGTTTGCTTGAGGTCATAAAGAAAAAAACCCATGTGAATGGAGGGCAAAATTAGTTTGCTTGGTTGGATGAATTGAATGAATTGATACATTGTGTGGACTTCCAATTCAATTTTTGAGAAATTCTGTAAGTTGGTTTAGAGTTTAATATATCGATTCTGTAGTACCTAGGGAGTTTTCTCCTTAACTATCCCCAAGAATCTATCGAACTACACACTAGGCAGATGGCTGTGAACCAGCTTTTCCACACTGTTAGTAGCTTTGCTATTGGTCTCAGTGCAGTTTTAAGATGGTTTCTAACTGTATTTGGGATTTTTCAGATCAGATTCAAATGGCACTGTTTCCTTCTGGATGACCTTGGTGTTGTTATGAAGAGCCTGACGATGATGACTGACTCTGCCATCTCATCACACAGACAAGAATATTCAAACTTCTTTCTTTCTGAATCAAATGCTTTTTCCCTCATACCTTATCCTTTAAAAATCCTTAGTGTGGTAAGATGTAATGTAGTGTCCTTCACAAACCTTGTACTATGTAAAAACTACAGCTTGGTAAATAGTAAGGACACGTATGCAAAAGCAGAATCTGTGCCACAGAGAAATGATAACCTGCATAATTCTCAGTCATCTCAGTTTTGACTGGAGACAATTTTGCATTCTTGATTTTTGTCAGTTAATTGCTACTATTAGCAATGCAAATGGATGAACACTAAAGGAGGAAAAAAAAAACAAAAAACCAAACAACAAATCAAAACAAATGACCCAAAAAAACTTGAGGTAGAAGAAGGAAGGTGAAGGAGTTTGGCTTCCAAGGTTGGCTGAGTGATTTGACTGTTTTCCACTCCAACCTACCATTTTCCTTCAGTTCTTAAAAAGTTTTGGTCTTGATCCATGAACACTTTTGCTCTTGCTCTTCCTGGTTTCAAGCTGGGAGCACTGGGAGAGGGCAGTGAGCTCTGAGCACTGGATGTGATGGAACATCCCTCTGGTCAACTCGACTCACCTGTCCTGTCTGTGTCCTCACTCAGCTTCTTTCTTACTCCCAACCTACTTGTTGGGGAAAGGAGGTGAAGAGAGTATGAAATAGAGAAATCCTTGGTGCTTCATAAAATGCCTTTTTCCCCCCCAGCTTTGTTGTGTCCACTTCATTGTTCAGAAACCGACACAACAACGTTGTGTCCTCAATGCAGTCTTAGCCACAAACTCAAAACACAGCACCATATGGGCTTTTGTGAAGAAAGTTAATTCTGTTCCAGCCAGATCCAGTATAGATAGAAAACTCTGTCCAAGTTAATTATAGATAAACAAATCTTGTATAGATTTAACAAAGCACTTTTTCCTCCTATGTAGACAAAGCATGCTAGAAAGTGCTGAATTGTGGAGGAGAGGTGAATAAGATTACAGTGCAGTGGGCATGATAAAGTTGTAAGACCCCACTCCATTCCCGCCTCCCCCCCAGTTTTATGAAGCACAAGAAAATTGACTAGATTTGAAGGATGGATCATGTCACTAAATATTAAGATTCGTTGGCCTCCCAAAGAAGGAGGAACAGAATAATATGGCTTTTCATCTACAACAATTTTTGACAGTGCTAATGAGTGCAGAACAAGAAGTGAGGAGGACTCTGATTTCTGCTATCGAAACCAGCTCCTGGGAAAAGATCTCCTCCTGTCATTTGCAAAGTCTCTTGGCTTTCAGAATAAATAATACAGACATTTTAGATATCTTTTTTTTTCAGAATCTGTACAATAACATCTTGACAACAATAACATGAAATGTAACACCATTAATCACCCTAAAGTTTTGAAGAGCTACTAGTAGAGAGACATATTTTGTGTTAGCATTTACATTAGGAAGTTAGGACAAAGATTGCTTGAAACTCCAATGTCCACTTTTTTCATGTTTGCGGTTAAGCTTCTAGGACTGTTTCTGAGAATGTAAAGTCATCAGGTAATTCTTCAGCCCTGTGGTATGAGAGTAGAGTTTTAATTAATGTTTCAGTAATAAAAATGCATCACTGTTCTGTGTCTTTTGCATCCTTAAAATAGTTGTCTTCATTCTCATTTGAGTTGTGATTTTCTGCCTTTTACACATCCTGTTTTCTCCAGAGTAAGAACTAGACCACTTTAGAAACAATGTCAGTCTATCACCTAAAGCAAAACATGAAGATAATTTGCATTTTGAACTGCTGACCTGTTTGCAGGCCTCATTTTCTCTCTCATTGAAAAGCTCTAAAAATGCCTGTTATAACCTTACACCTGCAAAAAAGGGAAAAGGAAAGTATGTAAAGCAGGGTACCAGACCTTTTCCTGTCAATATAGCTGAATAGATTCAGCTATTGTCACTTAAGTAGATACTCGTGCTATTACAATTACAAACCCCATGTTCCTAATCAAAGTCAAGTGTTTGCCATTTCTCTGAGTGGAGAAATTTGAAAGCCTCAGTTAAAAGTGATGGAAACATTAAGACAACAAGCAGGTTCTTAGAAAGGAGAAATGAAGAAAAAAACCCCAAATAAATGGTCACAGTGGCAAATTTGGGGTGGGGTTTTTTTTGGTTTCCTTCTGTTTCATAAGCCATAAACTCTCTCAGACTTGCACAGTGCAGCAACCAAGAAGTGATCCCATTTGTGTAACTAATCCTTTCCTTGTCTTCAGCATTCTCACAGTGACCAGGATAGGGGTTAGGAGGAAAGGGCACCCGCCCGTGCTGTTGATTGACTCTAGTCATAAAGGTGAGTTGTAGCAGAAGGAATGAGGTCTTGTCATGAATGCTTCACAGAGAACAACCTGTGACTGGTTTGTAGGAGCACAGGAGAGGGGTGAGGTAGAGCTGCCCGCTGATGGAAGGGGAGCTGCTTGCGGGAGCAGACTCAGTGCTCTCCCTGGGCAGTCACTGTCTGTGGAGGCTCGTTGGGACAGCTCAGTGGGACAAACACTTCTTAGGTCTGTGTTACTGGTGGGCTCTCACCTTCCAAACATAGCTGGAGTAGTCACAGCTAAATATAGATATCCACTCTTGAAAGTCATAACGCTTTATTCTTTTGCAGGCTTGAAATGCGCTGCTTCAGAATGGCATCTATAGCCCCTTCGAAGATGAGTCTGCCAATGTAAAATGGGCATACCTGCCACATCCAGAGGAAATAACTCTAAATCTGCAGGCTGGTTACTGTTCCCTTTTATATTAGATTTAAAAACAAAGATTTCCTCATATAGTTCCTTTTTTATTTTTTTCTCTCTGTGAACTGTAGTGATTTTTTAAAATGAGAAACAGAAATATAATTTGGTTGTGCAGAAAAATACAATATGTGCCAAATGATTGATCACTTTTGGCCTCAAAATCCTCAGGCAAGTATTTTGCAGTGCATTTTAGGAGTAGTTTTGAAGATATAAATAGATCATCACAATCTGTGGCAATTAGCAGATAAGAAGAAATAACAATCAGCTCTATGTACTGGTTATGTAGTAAAGCTGGATTTTAAAACCAAAGGGAACACAAAATTTCCCCTTGCAGCTCATGATTCAGTCCTTCTGTGTTGGAATGCAGCAACAGAGAAGCTGATTTGTAGGATACAGTTTAATGAAGTGTTGTGGTTTAGCCCCAAACAGTAACTCAGTCCCATTACTGCTGGCCCACTCTTCTCCAGTAGGAAGAAGTGAGAAAACTTGTGGGTTGAGATGAAAACAGCCTAACAGGTAAAGCAAAAGCTGTGCGTGTAAGCAAAGCAAAACAAGGAATAAATTTACCACTTCCTGTTGCAGAATTATTGAGGGATCAGGGGCATGGACCATTGATAGAGTTATGGGATCGATGGAAGAACTGTGCAGGCAGTGGGCCTGCAAGCAAAAGGCCTGTGTGAGAAAAGGCCTGGGAAACAAAGAGGGAGTTTTGAAACGATGCAGCTGTACTGATAAAATGTGCTAACCGGGAGAAAAGGGAGGTGAACTCTGACTTCTTTTAATCATAACATAACTGTAGAAGCTTGCCAATGTAAGTCCAATTAGGTAGAAGCAGAAATTCGCTTTGATAAGCTTTAAGCCACTTAAGAGTTGACAAGCTGGTACACTATATAAGTGCCTCTGGATTGCTAATAAAGGGAGTTTGCTCTTATCAACCACATTGGTTTTGGACTGCACTTTCTCCCCCTGCCAGAGCCACCGGGCCTCTTTTTCAA
This sequence comes from Corvus brachyrhynchos, assembly GCF_000691975.1. Taxonomy (NCBI): domain Eukaryota; kingdom Metazoa; phylum Chordata; class Aves; order Passeriformes; family Corvidae; genus Corvus; species Corvus brachyrhynchos. Next base: position 293,066 of record NW_008238452.1, on the reverse strand, counting down.
TTCCAACAACTTCCTAGGGGCAGGCAGGGGCTCAGCCAACCCAGGAAAGCAGGACTTCATCACACATAATGGTGCCCTGACTTTATATGCTGAGTGTGGTGCCATATGGGTCATTATATGGAACATTCCTTGGCTCAGCTGGGATCAGCTGTCCCAGCTGTGTCCCCTACAAACTCCTTTGACAGCTCCAGCTTACTCACTGGTGGGATAAGGACTGGAAAAGGCCTTGACTCTGTGTAAGTGCTACTTAGCAATAACAGAAACACCGCTGCATCACTAGTGCTGTGTTCAGCACAAACCCGAAACATAGCCCCAGACTAACTGCTGTGATGAAAATTAACTCTACCCCAGACAAAACCTGTACTTGATACAGTATAAGATGTTGTCTTGGCCCTGGCTATTTATTTATGCCTCCCCTCTAAAGGGGACACATAGCTTATTATGAAATTGTTGTCAATATGGTGCTTAAAAAGCTCATATTGTTCTAATAGAGTACTGATTATTGGTTTAAAGGACTGTTCTTGCAGAAGACTGTTCTCAGTGAGAGAAATTTGGGGGTTATGTGCACCAGATCTGTGCAAGCTTTTCTTCAGGCCTAGAGTGGAAAGAATAACACCAACTCTGTTCCTGGAGATGAGCTTGATTGCTTTTTCTTAACAGGATCTTTCCATTTCAGACCCATAGGAGGGCTTCTGTGCATAAAGGCTTGTTTATTGATTTACATTAGCTGATTCTGCACAGTTTTCTCTCCACCCTACCTCACTTGGCTGATGATGACTCAGTGGGAACAGCACATTTCTGTGCATGTCTGTCTCTTGCTTAAAAAGCTTGGTTGTATTATAGCTTTCTAAAATTGTTTTAATCTAGAAAAGATACATTTTCATCAAATTTTTATGTGGTAAAACAGAAGTCAGGTTTATATAAATATATGGCTCATATGCATACATAGGAGGTAAGTGGTTTTGGCATGGAACTTTTAATAAATGGCTGTCCTGAAGGTAATTTTAGTAGCATGTGGTAAAGTTGCCAGTTTCATCTCTGATAACGTGCCCTTTGCCAAGTTTGCAAAAAGAAACATCCTAAGTTATGAACTAATGATTTAATCACGTGTCACTTAGTTACAGAATCTTAAGGGCAGATACCCAGGGGAAAAATAGGCCCCATATAAGGAGTTTCTCATAGAATATGGTAAAATGCAACACTGTTCCAGACAGAAGATTTATCTTTGGCAGCAGAGCTATAGCACACTGGGAATTCCAGACTCGGGTCTGTGCTTCTGCCCAGAGGCTTTGTGAGTGGAGGGGTGGGGTGTGCACGAGTCCTCACCAATCTTTTCTTGAGGCATCACGAGTTTCAGTGTGCAGTTGACAAAGGATGCACATCACCTTTGGCACCAGGGAACTGTCATGCCATTTGCTATGTGAATATCACCGACTTTGTCTCACGTAACTTTTAGTAAGAATCATGTTTCCTAAACGGGGTAGTGCTCTCAAGAGGTATAAGCCAGTACGTTATTTTATCTCAAATTCATCATCCTAATGTGATCATGCAGTAAGAAGAAGATGCAGCAGAATTCAAGCATTGAGCTTACTGATTTGGTTTTTTTGCCTTCAGTAATGAAATTTATAATTAGCATGTTCAAGATGCTAAAGAGAATGTGAGCATGTTAACAACTCTCCAAATGTCAAAATGATTATGCAATTGCCATTGGTTGTTCACATTAGGGAAGATGCTTTTTAATACTTGGTAAGTTTCTTACTGTCACAAAGTAGAGCAGAGAAATATTGAAGGACATCATTCAAATCTGCAAACCAGCAGGGGTTGAAGCTAAAGGCCATAGCTGTCTATAACTGTTAAAAGCATCAATTCATGACAATTGGTGCAAATACTGCTTGCTCAGGTCAATTTTATCTAAAAAAAAGATCTTGTGTATTAGAAGATGATAAAATAAGCTTTAAATGAAACCTTTTAATAGTGTTACTAGTCTTCCTAAAGAGAACATACAAAATCACATAAATAATTTTACATAAGGAGTACATATCCTAATTATATTAATTTGTCTTCCTTTAGGGCAAGAAATTCAAACATTCAGGATGATCTCAAGGAAGTTCACTTGCTTGACCAAAATCTTATTAACCTCTAAAATGTGTCTTGATCCAGAGAAACATAATTAAGAAAAATAAAATCTGAATAGTTTGCTTCATAAAGGTGAACTGTGTTGCAAATATGTTGTTACATAATAGTTAAATTATTATCTGAAAAGATTATAGAGATCTATTACTTCAAAATGAAAGAAGAGATCTGGTATATTTTTAGGATACGATTTTCCGATCGTTAGAGTATTCTTAGACATTAGTCATGAGCAAAAATACGTTTTGAATATAATTGTAACAGCATAAATGCTGATAAAAGATTAAGGTACTGTTGTGTAGTCAGAAGAATTACCAGTCCATGTATTAACATTGTGATTTCGTTGCAAGTCTGGAAGATGAATATATTTAGTAGATAAGAGCAAAAGCTCCATTGGGTAGAGCACAGTGATGATAACACAAAGGTTGTGGGTTTAATCCCAGTATGGGCCATTCACTTGAATTGACTTGGTGATCCTTGTGGGTCCCTTCCAACTCAGAATATTCCGTGATTCTGTGATTCTATTTGAATACTGGCAATCATAGTCAGTTCCTTTAGAAGTTATTATTATTTTCTTGAATTCTGATGTAACTATATCCTGCTGTAATTTTTAGTGTGGTATTATTCATAGTAGCCTAACAAAGTATATTCATGTTAAAGGAGCCCATTTAATCTATCTGCAAAAGACAGTTGACAGGTAACTTACCTTTAAAAATCAAAAAGTTTAATTATGGAGTTACTACCCAAATGGTACCAGAAATCGTATTACCTGAAGAGAAAGTGCAGAAAAGCAAGTCAGACTAGTTGCGTCTTCTATCAGATGGCATCTGATTTAGTCCACTTGAAGTTGGTGCATGATGATTGTGCACTTTTTCTGAGGACCATCAACATGGTCAAAAAAAAGAATAGAGCATGTGCTGTTGAACTGTTTTATATGTCTGATGTTGACACACAACACCCACTCTGTTTCTCATTTGAAAAATTTCTCAATCATCTCTCAACCATGGCTGGATCTTGGAAAAACATCCTATAAATGAAGGACATTAGGCTTTCTGCTGTCCTAGAACAAGGTTATTCCCCGCTTTCTTTTTGGCTTAAGTATTTTCTAGTGTATACAAGGGCATGTTTCTAATACTGTAAGATGTATAATTATGAAGGCTGCTATACCAGTAGCTTCACTGACTGTAAAAATACTGACTAATGGTGGCAGGAACAGTCTGTGAACTGTGAAGTGGTAGCATATATAT
>NW_008238452.1:288636-289650 GCF_000691975.1 Corvus brachyrhynchos | reverse complement strand
TTAGCTAGAACTGTTAAGAGAGCCTTGTCCCTCAGCGAGCAGGGTGGTGACCCGCACTCCTGAGACAGCCAGAGAAACAAACCTTCACACAGAATCACAGAATAAGCGGAATTGAAAGGGACCCACCAGGATCATCCTTGTCTTCTGTATCTGCAGTGAAGCCACTTATATAATCTTTAGTAAAATATTAAATCTTAAATCCAGGAAGGCATAAATTCATCAATTATATCCGTAGTGAATAATCTCTAATATTCTGAATTTCTGTACAGATGCAGAATGTGTGTGGGTTGATCAGAGTAACATGTTTGACTCAATCATGGTATATGCCTTGGTTACTGAATATGGATAACTCCTTGGTAGCTTTCAGTCTGTTCTGTTAATTAATCATCTTGCTACTTGAAAACTGGTACCTTTTTTAAAATGAAAGCCTTTAATTTTAAAGTTACAGATTGTTTACTGAAGTGTTGTCATGACAAAATGTATCTACTAAACTTCCAAATTCTCCTACTCTTTTCAAATGGTCATTATTTCTAAGGACAAGAGTAATTTTCTTCTATTGAACTTTTACTCAACCATAAAACATAAATAATTATGACGGTGCCTATAGGTAGATCAAGTAAGGATTTTGTGTAAGAGTTTTATCTATTTCAGTGGAGGCTGGGAGTAACCCTCAATTTTTCTACATTGTTTTTTTTTTTTTTAACTGGCTTCTTAAACCTTATCCAGGGGATGAATTGATGGGATGCCAGTGGCCTGACTTAAGTGCGTTGCAGTGGGTGATGTTGGAAGTTTGTGGCTGCCCCTTGATACACCCTAATACTTGGGCAGTGTGAGACTGATCTGAGGATTAGCTCTGTGTTGTCCATTTGCTTGAACCCAATTTCCATTTTCTTGTCAGAGGTTTGACTGGGCATGTTGCAGCCAGCAGTATGAAGGCAGAAACTGCTGTAAGTTGAACTAGATGAGCCCAGTAGTCTTTTCCTTAAAGGACGCTGATATCAGCTCCTTTGGAAA
>NW_008238452.1:284591-288591 GCF_000691975.1 Corvus brachyrhynchos | reverse complement strand
AGAGATCCAGTAATTCATTTATTGTTGGAAGATGCTTCCTTCTCTTCAAAGCCTTGTAAGGTTAATTCTCAGAGTTAAGCACTACTTTTGTTGAACCACATCTTATTATCCATTTATCTGCTGAAATGCTGCATGTGGGACGTGCATGCATGTTATTTAATCCCTGATAGCCAGATACCTTATCCTTTGGTGAGCAATTAGATTTTCACCTGGAAATTACCTTTCATTCAAAATGGATTAGTTGAAAATATAAATGAAACTATTCTCAGCATTCAAAATAGGTAGTATGGGTACTAATGCTTTTAGACTTTACTGGACAAATAAGGGAAGCATTTCTACACAGAAGTAAAATTGGAAAGATTATTCTCTGTACCTGCGTTCCTCTGACTTCCTGAACTGCCTCCCTGACCAGAGTGATGCAGTGCATCTCCTAGAGAAAAGTTCCTATTGATAAATTCTAAACTGCTTCAAAAACTCACTTGAAGGCTTCCTTGGGTTCAATTTAAACTCCCTCTTCCTCCGAGGCTTACTGATTTTATGGTAGTCAGAGATGCTTCAAAGCCCTGACAAATGAAAGATTAGTGTGCTACTTCGGAGATGCAAACACTGGCACAGCAGCCCAGAGGCCACGATCAGCAGTCAGATCAGTGAAGTTCATCTTCTGGCTTGCCTACCCCCACTTAGCACTTTAGTCAATGCCTGTATCCACGAATTCATTGATGAACATGCAGGGATGTTCTAAATAGATGGTATTAACAGAATGGGATTGTTACTAACTCTTGGCTGAGAAGAGATGTAGTTGTGGTTTGTAAACTTGAGGATGCCAGGTTTGGAAGGAGGAGAGTCAGTCTCTAAGGGACAACACAACTTTCCCCACAAAACAACGGGAAGGCAATTTTGCCTAAGACCTCATTCAAAAATAAGTAGATGTTTGACACTGAGTGGAAATGCTGCAGTGTTAATAACTTGGAAATGATGTAGAATAAAGTCATGCAATGTACTCTTACCTTGCTTGTAATTTAATTAGTGAGTTTTGACGAGGCATTTTATTTTTCCTAGTAGGTTAAGAATGTCTTCTAACAAGACTAAATAAAAATTGCTAATATCAACAAAGCTGTACTTTTCTATCATGTCAAAGATAAATTTCCAGTATTTCCTGGCAAGGACATGAAGGCAAGCAATCAAACACTTATCTACATATGAACCATGTGTTTTGGAATACAGGTGCTATACTGGAAACACTTGAAAAAAAGATTATTTTCTATTATAACTGTTCCTATTTTAGCAACAGCTAGTCAACTTGAAGTATTTCCTTGATCCTCTAGTCCTTAAATAATGCACTCTTCTATCTTAGCTAGAAGTACATGTTGGAAAAGAATAGGGATAAAGAAGAATTTGCAGGAAAAAGTAATTTGACATTATCATGGAGGCATGCTGGGTTTTGGCAAAGTAGCAATGCTTTTGCTTGGCATTCTATTTTTACTATACTTTTCCTTTAATGTAAAGAAGTCTGCAAATATAACTTTGATTTTTTTTTTTTTTTTTTTAGATGGAGATGTACATCATTTGAACTACTTGCAAATAAACTTAAGTTTAATTTATTCTTCAGTATATTAACTTGGTTCTAATCACTGAATTCCACATGTCTGAGTTCAAAGGAAGATCATGCACCCCTGCTTCTTCCCTGAATTTTAATTTCTTCTTAGTGTGCTTCAAAATCTGAATGCTTAGAAACACCATCCTTGACCTTTAACACTACAGTGTCAGGGGAATCACGATAACTAGATGAATCCATACAATTATTGTCTAAAATGTTTGTATAAACATTAGAAGCCACTTATGAACAGTTTGTGAGAATGCTGTATCTTCACAGGCATGGGATACTGCTGAAAGCTGCATCTTCATGAATTATTAGTGCTACTGCTCAAGATGTTTGAATATCTTGTCTGTTTTTAGTAGAATTTGATTCCACTTTTCTTGATGAAGTCTGAAAACATTTCTTCTGTGTTGTTTGGGCTTGGGAATAAACATCTACCCAATACCATATTTGTTCCAAGTACGTGTGGTCTGCTCTTATTTCCTCCTCTTAATATTTGCCACCGTGAGACCATCATTTTCCTTAATGATGGTGCACTTCTCAAATAAGGACCAATGTTGATCATTTGCTGAACAATGTGTTCTGTAAAGAAAAATGCATGGCGTGTACAGCAGGACAACTACACCTACAGGACAATTTCAAATCCAGCTGTGCTGTATTTTATTTGACGTAATAACAGCTACACAGTAATAACTGCCAGTGAAAAATAGCAGCTAACCAGCAAACTCTGTTAATATGTTGGAACTGGCAGAAAAGTGCCAGTGTAGGTTGCCGTACTTACTGTGACAACATAGAGTAACCTCTGTAAAGAGCAAAGAACAGTTTTCTTTCTGTCAGTACAGAAGTAAACCAATAGAAAGAAATTAGTGTGCCTAATGCATTAATGCCATGGAAGCCATTTGTTAAGGGGTTTAGGCTTTTCTACACACTTGCTAAATCTCAAATGTGTAACTGGAGGGGCCTAGGAAGATGACAGGAGCTAAAGACAACATAGAAGGCTTAAGATAAAAAGAAGCTTAAAAATGAAAAGAAGAATAACAAACTATAAACTATATGAATGCATTAGTTGCCAGCACAGTAATTCAGTATGAATACATCAACAGTTTTGTGCATCTCTTCAGATTAAGTGTAAAATGTGTTCCAGGAAGGACTATCTCCTCCTTCAGTTTTAACCTAATGACTGCTGCTTCTTTGAAGAGGCTACCACAGAAGATAAAATACATTGCTGGGCTGCAGTGATAATATTGATTTTGCTTTAAAGAATTTTAAGGTTGATAAATTGTACCCTGTGGAATAATTTAAATTGAGTAACAAAACAAAATATATTGTTTTAAATTGTCAGAGTTGACCAGTAGTAAATTTATGTTTCAGTGTTTGGAGAGCTTCTTCAAACTGCTGTCAAAGAAATAATTCTTCTTTGGGTTAATTCATCTTAAATTGTCTCAGATTAGCTCAAAAAAATAGAATCTCTGCAAATCACTAGTCAGTGTAAAAAAAAAATTCTATCTTCTGGCTACAGAGCTTCCTAATGAAGGACTAGGGAACAGCCAGTACTTATGGGGTTATTGTCAATTCTTCAAGTACAGAGAATCCTAATAAGGATGTGTAAGGTTCTTTCAGTCTCTCAGTAGGCAGCTGGGTATGTTACTTTGAATTTTTCTTTGTGTGGATGGAAGAAGTGTGGACTCTCTTACCACAGATGTGTGTCCTGAAGGTTGTGGAATAGTGAGAAATACTTGTACTAGAGAGACCTTGGCCTTTGAACACAAGAGTGTGAGGGATAAAATTGAGCCAAGAACAGCTTCTGTAACCTTTTGATAATTCACTGGCTACGCACCCTCATTAAAGCGCTTAGGAAATGTGCATGGACTCAGTTTTAATTCTGAGCTGAAACAAGAATGAAAGACAGAAGAAAAAAAATCAAAGACATCCAAATGTAGTCACCTGAATATGTAATTTAAAAACTCAAGAGTAGTGAGCTTTATTCACCCATGATACACTGCCCAATGAAAGACCTGCTCATTAACTAGTTTCATGACTGAAGACAAAGATCCTCTGGAGCAGGGTCAAAAATCTGCCCTCTGGTAGTAATGAAGAGTGGGTAGGGATACCGGAGAGCGATTTGTACTTGGCCATATATGCCATGAGAGATGCTGTCACTTGTGTCTTCTCTTACAAAGGGGAAAAACAAATCCCACAACAATTCCAGCCTAGAAACGTTGTGCACTAAATCTAGGAAAGAGAGGAGATCATTCCTTCTGATTTAGTAAAGCTGAATTAAGGAAATTAGTAATATAGTTTCATTGTTTCTGTGAATTTCTGAGCATACCTTCATGCTAGCCAAGCTCTTAAAATACTTTGTCTTTCTGAATTTTAATGTTTTATAAAGTAGGACAGTTGAAG
>NW_008238452.1:270652-284521 GCF_000691975.1 Corvus brachyrhynchos | reverse complement strand
GGAAAGCCAAGCTGTGAGTTACAAGAGACATGATGTAAAGCCTGCTGCAGAAATATAGCAAAATGAAAAAATGCCATAGTTCTGTGTGGTTCAAAAATAACTTCTTCTGTTCTCAGCCTACTCAGCTTTAATTTCATTGCTATGCTATCTGTTGCAGAACATAAACTCTTGGGGTGTGACTTGTGTTATAAAAGATTTTCCTATCAGTAGGAACAGGCCAACATGTTGAAGGGGAGTCAGGAAGAGTCAGCTGTTGTCCTGCTGTTCCTCTGGAGATCTTTCCTCCCACCCCCAGAGGGGATGGCAGCTGTCTGCTGAATAAACCTCCACAGAAAGTAACGATCGTGGCCATACTTTTGAGACAGTGAAAGTAATTCATTTTTTAAAAAAATCAAATTGTTTAGAAAGAAAATGCTGGCTGCCTTCCCTCAGTACATTGCCTTTCACGTTTATGGTGACTTTCCTTATGACGAGCAGCAGGTGGCTTATCCAGCATATTCCCCCTTAAGTGTGAACTATTTTTGCAGTAGGATTCTGATTGCTTGAGGAAGAAACCTGACAAAAAGCAGGCTGAGCCTGCTTGCCGTTTTCAGTTGAATAGGTGGAAAGAGCACATAATGTCTCCTATGCTGAGGTTACGGTCTGTGACTCTGAACAAAATAATTATAAATTAAGTACAGAAAACAAATGGAGAAAAAAAACAAAACCAAAAAAGGTAGAGTTTAAAAATTATTTGGACTACAGCATAAGTTATCTTTGACTCATTGCACTACAAGTGTGATACTGAGACTACCAAATTGTACAAAGAGCTTTTCCAAGACAGTTTTTAACATCAGCGGGCCAGACTGGGGGGGCAGTATGAAATCATCTAATAGTGCATGACGTAAGATTTTGTTTTGTAGGGTATGTAAGCAGTGTGTTGATAAATGTCAAAAGTTCAAGACTTACATGAATTACACAAAAAAAACCTTTAGGGTTTTGTCCAAACAAAATTTTGACACAATATTTTTTCATAGCTCTTTCACTGGGCTACTCAAAGGCTGAATTCTGAAGTCCTTTACTCAGGCAAACCACTTTCTGTTCAGTAGAATGTGAACCTGGTCCCTACAAAACTAAAGCTCCCCTCTCAAGCTCATTAATTTAGACTTACTAAAATCTGAATAATAGACTCTGTATTTGCCAATTAGCTGAAAATATTTTGATTACTAAAGACATACTAATTTTTATGGATATGAGAACTTTTCTTCGATATGAGTGAAGGGAAAAAATTTATTAGATGCTATAAAATAGAAATATGTAAATAAAAATAGAAAAATAGAAATAAAATAGAAATAAAATAGAAAAATGTACTGGGTTGGGTGTAGCTGCATATGTGTGCATGTGTATATATATATATGTATACATACACACACACACACATACACTTTAGTGTGTATTTCTAGAACCATGCTGGTTTGCAGATCGAATTCTTCACTAGATTGTTATGGTGACATTCAATTGATTTGGATTAAAGGAACCATAAATGTTTGAATTAGAGAATTTAGGTGACAAATCAGAAATATTTGTGTGTAGGAGTTATATTATGATGTTAACCTTTAATACAGCATGCTGAATACTGTCCTCTAAGTGTAGTTTCAGGGAAAACTGATTCAGAATTATTTCTGAATCATAAGTTTTCTTCTCCGCTTCTCTGTCTACTCTTAAAGGGCAAGATAAAACTGTAGCACTTCCAAAATAGGTCTTCGCAAGAACACTTTTTCCCCCTCTTTTTAAATATCAGAATTGTTCCACTGAAAATACTTTCCATAGTCATACTTGGTTACACAACTTTTTTTCTAACTAGTTAACTCATTGAAATTAACTTATTAGAGGTGTAGACGCATCTTGTTCTTATTTATTACTCTGCAGATGTGCTGCTGACCTGTACCACTACTGTTCACCTTTTGCTCTCCTGCACTGACCAGATGCCAAGAAAAACCAAAGCACTGCAAAACTCTTGTCCCATCAGGTTGTTGGGGAACACTGGCACTTCCCGTTCTTTTTATTCACATGGGTGAGTGTGTCCTGCTTGAGCACTCTCTTTGATTACCACACATAGTTCTTATCATCTTCTCCCTATGATTTGTATTTAGAACGACTCACTGAATGTGCAAGGTGTTTTATCTTTTTGCCTCAGTAGCACCGGTTAAATCAGTCATGTTCTGTATAATACTTTTAGATCACTGATGTTTCTCTTGTACATGTAAAAATAACACAAAGTGATCTTAGAAATGTGACTGTTCTCCCTTCCCTGTCAATTTGTCAGTGTCTGATGGAAAACACATCGTTGTTTCAGGTTAGGGGGTTTTTTTTATTTATTCTGCTTATAAAGTAAAGGAGAGGGGAGAAAGAAATGGAAATGCTTTTCACTAATTATGTTGACCTTCAAGCCATTCTGAGTGAAGGTTTTTATTCTGTAATTTGTTCTCACCCCTAGGGTATATCTACATTTACTACATTTAACTAGATAGTATTCAAAATCATGAGAAATCAGACTTGTTAATCCTGTAGTTTCTTTCAAAAGAGCTCTGTGTGCTGTTCAGGGAAATTGGTGCTACTGCTGTGTCCTGTGCTGGGGGCTTTCCAGCCACTGCTTCTAAATGGTCCTCTTCCTTCCAGGGGTGTTGAAAGACTTTCTGCTATGAGCTCATCTCTCTGTGTCTGTTCAAAGGGCAAGGATGATGCGTTTTAGAAATTCATGGATTCCTTGAAGTGTTGAGTCCCTGAGCGTCTTTCAAATGAGTACAGCACTGCATATGCTACCCTAAGCATGTATATTTATTTGACTTTTGTCATTTTGAGACTTTCTAAAATGCTTAGGACTTCCTACGCTTTATAAATAAAAAGTGTGATTTTACATATGCAAGCTATGCCAGCTATGTCCATGGTGTGCTTTTGGGAGGATAGTATGGTTTCTGCTTCTTCAATTCAAATTTCTCATAAAGGCAAAGGGATGGAGCAGGAAGAATGGAAACAATACTGGCATTATCAGCGCTTCAAAAAAGGCTAAATCTTCCTCGTGTTTAGAAATGTGTATGAAGCAAATGCATATCAATTTGTAAGTCCTTTATTTTCGTCTCTGATTCCACACTGTAGAAACCTGGGTATGTATAAGGATTGGGACAATCAATATCCTAATACAATTAGCATACAGGTTTTATCAGTAGAAATCTCAAATTAAAAACTGACCTTTTCTTTGTGGCTTTCATTAATTTACTCTTGAGATTAATGCTTCTATAGTGACTTATTAATCAGAAATGCATTTGATTTTTACGCATTTTGTTAATAAGTTCATGCTTCCTGCCCCTTATGGCCAGGGTTCATGTTGCAGGAGGATACAGCATAGCAAAAAGGTTTTAAAGCAAATGTGTAATGTCTTAGTGATTTTTGTAAGAGAACACTGAGAACACTTTGGTAGCTGAGAGTTGTACAGAAGGGATCAAATTCCCATAGTGGATTACATAACCTGTTAGACCTGCTGCTGAGCAAGGGCCTGAGGTAGCCTGCCACTTGCACCTTGCTTATACAGAATTGTACTTTTTCCTTCAGGCTAGGCAAGGCAAAAGGGTAGTAGTCCATCTAGTTTTAGTATTAAACATCTATATGACAGTGCTTAAGCCATTTTATTTCTCTGGTCATGCTCTTTTGATATTAATTTTTACAGGCTCTGTGCAGCAGCCACAAAGTGCCAGGAGTGCTGTAGCAACATGCTGCTCAGTCCTCGGACAGATGTGGCACTTGAGTGCCCTTCCCTGCAGGTGCTGCAGCAAGGACAGCTAGGTTCTGGGAGAGGTTCGTGTCCAGATTTTGAGAGAAAATGGGAGTGAAGAGGAAAATCAACATTTCTGTCTGCCAGTCTCTAAAAATGAGAAGAGCTACAACTGTTTTTTTGGGGTGGGTAAATTGGTTTTGTTATGGCCCCTGATTAACATAATTGTGTAACCACCCTAACACATTCCTGTGAAACATAGATTTAGAAGAAACATAAAGATTTTAGTTATATGCTAGCTGTCTTGAAATAAGTGGAATAGGAAAGAATTTGGGCCCAGTGAGAGTTAATTAAAATAGTTAAAAGAGCTGGACCTGAAATAGGGTTTTAGATATTAGTAACTGATTACCAAATAACTGATGATCTGTCATTTGCATGTTTGTTTAACTGTGCTTAGAATGAGGAGTAGAAACATTGATAAGTTGGTGTATGGAACAAGGACAATTACCAATTTCCTCCCTTTGTGGGAATTCGTCCAAAAGTCATGCAAGAAGAAATTTAGAGGTCACTAAAGTAATTAGGATTATTAAAACTAAGAAAGGCAAAAAAAGGTCAAAATGAGGAAGATGAGTTACTTCATCTTCCTTCGGACCACTGACCCAATTCGAGACCACCGACTCAATTCAGAGCACACACTACGCATGCTTAATGACATTTAAGCTCATTTGCATAGAAAGCGGAAAATGGGAGGTGTTAATGGTATGAATATACATTTGTATTTTGGATATTCATAATTTTTGTAAAAAGCTTTGTGTTTGCTTGTATTGGGGCCTGCATCTTAGGGAACTATCACACGCAGTGCCTGGCACCAAATAAAACATGCACTTTCTAACTCTAAACTGTTAGAGAGACTTTGTCCATCCCAGTTGGATATCGATATTAGATCGATATTCATATTTTGGTAAATCACCTGCTAACTGTAAAAAAGTTTGCTCGAGTGCTTGAACAAGTACATCTCAAAGTGCACTGCCAACTGGCTTCTCTTGAGCAAAAATCTCTGAAATCTCTGGTTAACTTGGTTGCAGTTGTGCAACTGATTCTGGGGATTTAGTTGCATGAACTATTGAACCCTAATTTCAGGAATGCGTATTTTGGTGAATAATTTCTAACAGAAGGCAAAAGACAGGAAGCAGGAGTGATATACTCGTCATGTGGAGTGTTTAAAAAACCCAGGGAGACAAAAGAGCTGTCTTGCATTTATTTCACTCCACAGGTTTGCATTAGCGGGGACTTGGGAAAGTAGTTCAAGAAACGTGTTTGTGCAATGAAGACTGTTACCATAGCTGTTCTGGGGGGCACCGAGCTATTGCTGACTTGTTAAGCAGCTTTTACTCTTCAAAAGACAAAGCTGTGTGGAGCCTTTGAGAGCAGAATCCTAATGAGGTTGCTACAGTTGTGCCTTTTTCTTTTTCCTCCTGTCAATCCCGAACCTTTGTAACATGTTGTGATCTATTGAGAGATTCATTTAAAACATGGAAGATGGATGGGTCAAAGGCAGGGTTCTGGGTGCTCTCCCTAGCTCCTTTGTGGCCCTGTTGCACCAGAAGTTCAAGCAGTGACATTGCCTGGCCCTCACCTCTTGTCTGTTTCCAGGATTCCATTTCAGGGAAGATGTCTAGATAGTACTGTACATGTGAGGGATGCTGCTGATGATTTGTGAATACAGGAATTCTGATATTGTATGATGTTAGCAGTAAAAATTAATCTGCAAAATGCATCAAATTAGTCTAGAAAACATTGAATATGTACATTTATTGCTTGGAGAAATGAGAAATCTGTCATCTCTTTGGCAATGTCAGTTTATCATTCTGATCATAGAGTTGCTAAGATTTTCTGACTTGCAAACTGTAGTTACAGAATTTTATGATTCTCAAGGTAGTTGAGGTACTGTCAAGGCCCTAATTTTTTGGTACATCTGCTGATAGCATCAGGATCTGCAGTGGCTGTGCAACTGGGAGGCATTCATGGTACAGAGAAAGGTAGGAAGTAGAACATTTACAGATCTTTTCTGTGGAAATAGAGAAAGAATTACTTAAATTCCTAGGTGTACTCTCTTTGTTTTGAAAGACATGAGAAAAATATCAGGCTCTCCTGGAATATGCATGGACTATGGCATAACTTGCTGGGTAAACCATCTTCCAGTGATACAACTGGAAATCTCTATCTGCCCATCAGCAACTATCACCATTACACACGCTGCAGTGGCCTGGGTGTGGACTGGATGCTAGGCACTAGGTAATATTTGTTTTGGTTGGTTCAAGAATCAGGTAGCTAGTGGTATTTACACCCCTGCTATATTCCTGCAGGGAAATGCATTAAATCTTCCTATTGGTTCAAACCTGACAATTTTTCAAAAGAGATTTAGAGATCCTCCAATTTTCAAATATGAGCAGACAAAGTTTGGGATCAAGTAAACGGTAAAAGACATATATTATCCAGAAAGATGCTTAAGCAAATGCTAACACTAACTTTCAATAAAAGTAACAATCTGATTGTGTTAGTGAAGGAATTTTGGCAATAGGTGTCAATAGCTGTCCTGGTTCTGGCCAGGACAGGATAAATTTTTTTGCAGTAGCTGGGAGGGGGCATGGCTAGGACCCAGAGGTTATTCTATAACTGTTACACTATTGCCGGGGGAAAGGGACTATTTTCTGGTCAAGAAAATGTGATGAAGGGAGGCATTGGTATTGTCTGTTATCAGCATTTTTTATGTGTGAATTGTATCTTTTACCCTCTTAGTAATGTTGCTGTGAGTGTTTTCTTTTTCTTATCCCATTGCTATTTCCAGTAAATTGTTCTTATCTCAACCCATGTTCTTTGCTTTTGTGCTTCCAGTTCTCTCCATGCTGTCTCAGGGGAGGGGGACAGTGGCGTGGGGAGAATCTCAGTGGGGCCACTGAATTGGGGAATACCGTTCCTAAACCCCAACAGCCTTATTTGGTACCCACTGTGGGGCTCGAAGGGTTTGATGTTACAACAGATCTGATGGGATGTACTAGATTGAATTTGTGTCTGTTAGTGCTGTTTAAGCAGTAATGAGCAGGCTCCCATGCTTGCCATGGGGCTTGTTTTCATGATTGTCTGTTAGAGTCTGGTGCTTGTTAGTGGCTTTCACTCCTTGCTGTGGTGTTGTACTTCTTATCACCACACTGTATTGTGCCTGGGGATGTTTTGATAACAGCCATGGCGATGTGCCTGGGCTGGCAGGTGGCCAGGGCATGGCTGCAGTTTTCTGTGTTGCTGTACTGGACAGGCTGGAACTTTGGTCTGAACTTGAGTTGAAGGGATTGTGACTTGTGAATGAGTGGACAATGGAGGAGATCCGCCTGAAGCCGATGGAGACTCCATGCCAGAGCAGGTGGATGCCTGAAGGAGGATGTGACCCCATGAGATGCCTGCAATGGAAAAGGTTTTCTGGCAGGACTTGTGACTTCGTGGGGGACCCACACTGGAGCAGTTCATGAAGAATTGCAGCCTGTGGGAAGGACCCGTGTTGGACAAGTTCAGGGAGGGCTGTCTCCTGTGGCTTGGACACCACACTGGAGCAGGGGAAGCAAAGATTCCCTTCCAGCCTGTGGTAAAGGCCATGGTGAAGCAGCTGACCCCCTGCAGCCCGTGGAGGACTGTGATGTGGATTATACTAATGGTGGACTACAGCAGGACCCTTTGCTGCAGCCAGGCTGGGGAAAAGAGGAGTTCATTATTGCAATGTTAAACCAGATTAACATGGCCCAAAAGGACCAGGGGTGAAGACTGTAATGGATGTACCTTTAAACCGTTGCAAGCCATGATTTGAGCTGTGTGTTATAGGAATTACTGTAACAGAAACCACCCAAACCAGTGGAGGAGAAGCCTTACAAGAAGCGGTTGCAGTGCAGTAGCGACCTGACCTGAGCTGGTCTTGGTGCCCAGGAACTCCATGCACACACCACCTCTCCTGTCCTGAGTGACCACCACAACAGATGCAGTCCAAAGTCATGGACTATATGAATTCAGTAGGCATTTTGTGGACATTTTGTAGGGGTGCTCCATAGATGAAGGGAACGATATTTGTGTATTATAGCAAAGAAGAGAAAAGGGGGTGGTGGGCAATGAAGTTATATTGAATAGTGTGGGATCTGGGCATGAAGTAAGTAGTATGGGATAGGGGTGGAATGTGCTGGTTTTGGCTGCAGTAGAGTTGATTTTCTTCCCAGTGGCTGGACTGGGGCTGTGTTTTGGATTTGTGCTGAACACAGGGTTGATAATACAGAGATGTTTTTGTTATTGCTGAGCAGGGCTTACACTGAGCCAAGGCCTTTTCTGCTTTTCGGACCGGCCATGCTGGTGAGGAAGTTGGGGGTGCCTGGGAGGGTGGGAGGAGACACAGCCAGGACAGGTGACCCCAACTGACCAAAGGGATATTCCAGACCATGTGACATCATGCTCACTATATAAAGTGGGGGGAAGAAGGAGGAAGGGGGGACATTTGGAGTGATGGTGTCTCCCCAAGTCAGCATTAGGTGTGATGGGGCCCTGCTCTCCTGGAGATGGCTGAGCACCTGCCTGCCCATGGGAAGCAGTGAATTAAGGCCTTGTTTTGCTTTGCTTGTGTCCATTGCTTTTGCTTTCCCTATTAAACTGACTTTATCCCAGCCCACAAGTTGTCTGGGTTTTACCTTTCCCATTCTTTCCCCAGGATCCAGCTGGTGGGGGAGAGAGCAAGCATCTGTGTTGGGCTGGGGTGAAATCATGACAATAGCTTACATGCATGGGGATGTGTCACTTCTCATTGATGACTTATGTGAGAAAACTCATTAATTATTTCATTGTTCTATGGCTGCAATAACTAAGGAAATGTTGGTTTTGTTTTGAAAGTTCATCTAGTAAAGCATCACAGTTGCAATCCAGCCAACATGCACAAATTGTACAGAGGAAAACAGACTGAACTGCTATCTTAAGAGCATTATGTAGACAATATATTTTAGGTTTCTAGCTAGAGCCTCACATAACCCTACCTTTTATTAAAAAAAAAAAATCGATTTAAGAGGATTCCACTATATATCTGAAAAGTAGCCTGCATTGCGGAATTTAATAGGATTATGCTATTGATTCCATCTTTACAATGTAGTAAAGCATCACAGTTGCAATCCAGCCAACATGCACAAATTGTGCAGAGGAAAACAGACTGAACTGCTATCTTAAGAGCATTATGTAGACAATATATTTTAGGTTTCTAGCTAGAGCCTCACATAACCCTACCTTTTATTAAAAAAAAAAAAATCGATTTAAGAGGATTCCACTATATATCTGAAAAGTAGCCTGCATTGCGGAATTTAATAGGATTATGCTATTGATTCCATCTTTACAATGCTAGCTAGTATTTGGTACTTGTGAACTGCAGGCTATTATGTGACTGAACACAAGGGAAGAGGGATTAGTTTGTAAAAGAATAAGCAGCTTTCCCTTAAACTGCCCTGAACCAAACACACACCTGTTTTGGTCTGTTTAGTAAATGCCAACTAACAAAACATCAGTGGCAGCACTCCCTAAAAATGGGTATCTTCTTACAGTCACTTACTCAGTCTCCAAGTAGAAGGTAATCAACCCCCTTGTGAAGTCGTATCTGTTGCTATAATGCAGTTGTTTACAGTTTCTTCAGAACATTCCACCTGTATGTCTTTAATCAGAGAAAAACTACTAAAAAGTAGTCTGGAAGCCATGTCATGTATTGATACTAATGTATCTCCTGGCAATAGAAAGTGCTTTTGGCTATTTTTGAACTTAATGGAATAAATGCCCCATTGAAATATTTTTACCATAAAAGTGTGTTTTCTGGAATGTAATTCTTCTTAATTGAGAAAGTAGTTTTATGCACTAGGTCACTTCCTGACATACCATCATTATTTGTTGTTTATTAGTATTATATTAGTGACCATGGCCAATCCTTCATGTTTGCAAAACCTGTTGACCTCTGACATCTGATACCCTTCATGATGACAAGTATTTCTATAGAACGTAATGTGTAAAACTTTGAGAAAATAATGTTTTTAAAGGAATTTTATATGAGATAGTCCTCTTTCTTCAGGTCCTCTTCCCTCTTCTCTGTACTGAAATCTTTGTCTTTAGTAGTGAGAGTCTACTAAGCTGTTGCTTTCCTTTAGTTTTAAATGGCTCTGCTTCTAGAAGGCAGATGGCCAGCTGTGAAGACACCAGTACCGCAGAGCTACATAGAACATGCTGAGGATGAACACCAGCAAGATGCTGAGATCCCAGAAAACAAATTCTACGTCTATCAGATAAACTTTGAATTTGCAGTCTTCCCTGACTCAACAGCCTATGCTGAACTGTATCAGAGAAATTATTATAATGTCATCTTTACCTTTGAGGTAGGTGGCAACAAGTTAGTTATCTGTGGAACAGTTCTCCTCTCTTTCCTTTTCTGTTTTGCTCAATAAATGAGGATGTGGAGACAAAGAAACCTTCGATAATTTAGACATTTGTCCATCAACTTTACATTTCTGAAGGCTACAGATGATGGCAGGTTTCAAATCTTCAAGAAATGAAGGAGCAAAGAAAAAGTTGCGTAAGGACATCAGGAGTACAGCAGAACATGTGAAGAGCAAACACCTGCCCGGTGCGAAGGCAAAAGCTTTGCACTAATGCTTTTGCCCCTCAGAGCTGGGACGTGCTGCTGTCAGTAGTGAGCCACTGTTGCATGGAACACAGCTTGCTGACAAGCCATGTACCTTCAACCTCCCTCAGTCTGAATCTAAACCAACTTAACACCAGCAGAGATTTTTAGACCTCAGCGATAAGGGTTGTGATCTTTCATTTAGTTCAGCTTTTCGGTTGATGTCAAGCAATATCAGTTTCTCCCTTTTTCTCTTTGGCTCTATCATGTCCTCATTCAGAACAAAGTGTGGTAATAGGAGGTGAAAGGAAAAACAAACCAGTGACCTTTGTAGTTAGTAGGGATTACAGCTATGTGTGATGTGAATGCTTCTGTAAATCTTACTGTAGGAATAATTTCTGTTTTTTAAATGGAAACTAATGATATTGAGAAGTGTCTATCTTTTGTTCTACTTTATTGAATTAGTATTTAGAGTACTTTGAAAATCTGAGACTTTATTGAGTATCCTTCTCTGTGGCTGGCTTGTCAGTTCCACATATTGAATATATGTGTTAAAAGAAGGCCAGGAAACAGTTGTTTTTGCACAGTATCAGGAACAGCACTTCTGTTGCTTCATGGGTCTGGTTTTTTTTAAGAAGTCTGTTTGCCAAATGATACATGTGGAATTAATGCTGATGATTGCTGCTAAACCTAATGTGAATTGTAAGCATAAAGCCTCCCATTTCTGTTGAGCAAGAGGGAGGTAGTGCCAGGTAATGGCATTCAGTCAATGTTCCCTGTCTCATCAGTCAGGGGAGAGGGTAGAGGGGACAGTGTATCACTGCTAGCTATATATCTGGAAACAATATGCCTGAGTGCATGGGCTCAGGGAGGACACTGAGAAAACATCATGAAGTGTATCCTGTCCTTTATATGTTTCTGGCAATGAAAGTTGGATTTATTAGCAGTTTGTTGCTACAGTAAAAAGCATTCACAAGATTTACAGCTGAAACAATAGCTGCAGATGTTCAGTTCTCTTGTATTTATTGAAGGTTTTGTTGAGCTCATGGCATCTTTTGAGTAATTGCCATCTGAGGCATGTTTTGTAACAAGGACTGTGTCAGAGTTCTGTGTCACTGTATTTCATAAAGTTCTACTATGTCTTTAGGAGAAGGGAGTTCAAAAACATTAATAAAAACAAATGTGGGCAAGTGGTAAAAGTGATAACTGACTGGCTGCCAGTCAGGATTTATACATTTAGAGATCATCTCCTCAAGTAATGATGGGTTTTGCATTTTACTTTCATACAGAATAACCATTATCTTATTGCTGGAATGAGTTTCCAGAGTGTGCATTGAAACAGCCCAGAACATTCTCAACCATTTAAAAAGAAGATGGAGAACTAAACTGTTGTCTGCAGTATTTTCCTTTCCTTTATAGCAGAGTGAAAAGGTAATAATGTGTGTAAATCATGGTAAATAGAATAACACTGTGTTTAACTCGCAAGAATTCTTGCAGTATTTAAGACACACACTTGCAAAACTGAGCATCTTAGTGTTTAGATGAACTTTGTAGAAGTGTATTAGAGAATTAAAGGTAACTTTGCTTTGAGTGTATCAAGTGTCATTCATTAGGGTTTTTTTTCTCCTTTCTTACGGTTTTTGAAACATAATTTAACCCAGAATCTGAAGATTAAGCTAAGTCTGTGCTTTGTACAAGTTGTCTCCATAAATACCATGTGTGAGGCCACAAAGTCTGACAGAAGACCAGTTTTACTGTTATTGCACATGTCATTGATTTGTATTTAGCAGGGAATAAAAAGGAGAAAAATGATGTAATTTTGAAACCAAATACTCATATAGCATGTATTATAAGTAATATTATTTCTGTATAGCTAATTTCAGAACTCTTACTACTTCATGTTCACTGGATTCTATCTTTTTGTAAAAAAATTCAAATTGGTTTGGTTTGGGTTTTTTTGACTATACCCATTTCAAAGTGCAGACCTTCCGACTTTTGTGTTTTTTTCCATGAAGTGAACACGACCGTTAGTGATTTGTACCTTATTAACTCATTTGAATTGTGTGCTTAGATCCAAGCCCCTTCCTTCAGTATCTTTAGTGCTGTTTGCCTTTAAATTCTCTTGATCTGAAAAGGTGCATACTAAGGGGTTGTCACTCTAATATTTCAAAACCCAAAATACATTGTTGACTAATTCCCTCGTGTTTATATCTATCTATCTATCTATTTATCTATATATCCTTGAGACAGTTCATTTATTCTGTCATTGTCACAGAAGAAATTAAGCCTAAAACTTAGGGAAGGAAGCTGAAAGACTTGTTTTTAATCCTGTATATTGTCAGAAGTTTGCTTATCCTTGTCTGTTACTGGAGGATTAGACAGGATTTTTAATGGATATTTCTGTTAGCAGCAGTCAGGTCCCCAGCTGAGCCACAGCACTGCTCTGTGAGGTGTGGCCAGTTCCACCACTTCCAGGGGCTCTAAGGAGCCCTCAGGGCAGTGCTCAGCTCCTCAGGGGGAGCAGGAGGCAGAAAACTCAGGGCTGAAGTTGAGCCTGGGAAGAAGGCAGGGAGGTGGTTTTAGTTTTTGGGGTTTTTTGTTAACTGGTGAGGGAGCTCCCTGCCCTTACCTACACCGTGGAGATTTTTTTCATCTTACACTCTCGCCCTGTCCTGCTGAGAATGGCAGTGAGGGTGGCTGACTGACAGCCAGGGCTAACCCACCACAGATCCATCTATAATCCTATTTCCAAAAAAACCAGCACCAAACAAGCAACAAACCCCCACAATTCCAAACAAACAAAAAAAGCTGCTACTGAAAATTTAAAAAATGTCACAAGAATGATGGCAATTACTTCCATTTCCTTTTCAGAAGGAAATGAAAATGGTGCTGTTTAGAAATGTCAAATAAAGTGCCTCCAGCATTTTAAATAAGACTTTAAAATATTATATTAAAATCAGTATTTTTCACCAGTTTGTTTTTTAAAAGAGAAAAACACCAAGATGCAGAATAATTACTATAAATAAAATTTTAAAGAGAAGTCATTTTTATTGCATTGCCTGCATTAGCAGTGTAATAATTTCTTTTGAAGAATGCCATTACCTCCAGTAAATATTTAGTCCTGTGCTTACACAAATCCAAACTGACTTTATCTGAAATCAGTTGGACGGCCAAAGGCAGTAAACTGTTGATGCATGTGATAAATGGTATGTAATTATTTAGGCATCTTAGTGCAAATCCATTTCCAAATAAAGCAAAGAACACTCAGTTATGGAGATGCTACGAGTCATCATTTTGGGGCTTGGAGCAGGAATCACGACCTTCCATCTTGGGCACCAGCTGGAATGTAGATGTCCGAATGCAGGAGTTTGGTGTCCTCGCAGCTGCTGTTAGGACAGAGAGAGGACACGAGTAATGCTGTGACAGCAGATTCCTGGTCCTCTCTCTT
>NW_008238452.1:253437-270538 GCF_000691975.1 Corvus brachyrhynchos | reverse complement strand
G
Source organism: Corvus brachyrhynchos (assembly GCF_000691975.1). Taxonomy (NCBI): domain Eukaryota; kingdom Metazoa; phylum Chordata; class Aves; order Passeriformes; family Corvidae; genus Corvus; species Corvus brachyrhynchos. Next base: position 270,537 of record NW_008238452.1, on the reverse strand, counting down.
GCGGGTGCGTGGGAGGCAGCATCCTTGTAGGAGCAGGGTCTCTACCGTGGCATGACTGCCGATGGACACCTGTCTCACGCTGGCACCTGTGTAGGCTTTGCCAGCTAGGTGTCCCTGTATATAAACTGTGTGAAGGCCTCTGTAAACATTGTGCAGATGAGTTACGTGGAAGACCAATTTAGGAAAGCAGCCAGGTAACCACAGCCCTGCTGATGTTAGTGTATCCTTCTCTTTGGTTAAAATAAATGAAAGTCCTTCCCCTGAGATTAAAAATCCGTTTTTCAGGGTAAAGATTTGGTTTAAGTTTTCAACTTAGAGGGAAAAGGCAGAACAGAAAAGAGTTTTCTAGTGCAAAGTGATGAGAGGGTAAGAAAGGACTCTTTCCACCTATGGGAAAGTGCTGGCAGTGGTGGCAGAGCACAAGCAGGCAGATGTGTCTCTGTTTAGGAGACAGGAATGTTGTCCCATGCATGCAGGACCAGTTTTAATCTAGTGGTTCATTTTTAACTTGAACCTCTATCTGGCTTGCTGTTTTTCTGTGTTTAAAGAGTCAGCTGAACAGTTCCATTAGTGTGTTGCTTTTGAAAATGGGAGGACAGAAATGGTCTATAACATTCTAACATTAGTAACATTCTAAAATTACTAATCTTGAGAATTTCTTCCAGTCCTTTATTTATAATCAAAGTATTTTCAAGACAGTTACAAGTCATTGTAGCCACATGAGGTAGATCTGGTCATGCTTTGATGGTCTGGAGAAGATTATGTTCAGAGTAGCTTTTGTGTGTTCTTTCACTCTGCCATTTATGAGTGAATATTCATAGATCATTTCCTTTCAAATATTTACTGGATTGTCTGTTTTCACATTTTAAGTCTTCACTTGAAATAGGCAAGATAATTTTGAGAAAACACTTTGATTAGAGCCAGAAGCTATAAGTATTCCACTATTTAATAAAACAGCGCTGCAATATGTAAATGATTAAGTGGAACATGTTTTAGATGCTTTAAATTGAATAACTTAAAATTACATATGCTTTCACACTCCCAGATGGAACAAAGCCTTGACATATTGAAACCCATATTTTTTGTTTCTCAGTGACTAAAATGATTTCTTTTCCCCCCCACACCCTTTTTTTCCAGTGTGGTACCGTAAGAAATGGTCCTCCTTCACTGAAAGCTGAAATACAAGGATTCCTTTCAGAAAAGGTAACTTGGTTTGCAGTTTTATCTTCAGTTTATGGACTATTTATTTAAATAACAATGCAGTCTCTTTAATTATCTTGAAAGATCATAAAGAAATCATAAGTAATAAAGCTGAAAATAGGAGGCATCAGGGTCAGGTAATACAATTTAGGAGTATTGTGAATACTCCTAAATTGTGAAGTTAAGTCTCATTGTACTTCCCCTTACTGAAAAGGTCAGGAGTGATTTTTGTTTAAAATTCTGAATGCTTTCTATTTGAATAATGAAAACAGGAAATGAAAGGTATAAAAAAACCCCTCTGGTTAATGCAAAGCAGTTAAAATGTGTATTTTCCTTCAGTGCTGTAAAAAGGTTTGTGTTGCAAGAACAATATTATTTTCAGAGTTTATTGCATCTGTATTCAATTTCTGCTGCTTTCCTTTCTGAAACACAAAGCTCAAGCTGCATTACTGTGCTGTGAGAATTTCATCAAAATTGAATGCAGCTATGTATTTGCATCTTGGCAGTCTGGGAAGGAGGGTCACACATTTACAATAAGTACAAAGCACTTTGATGTTCTCTTTTGTCCCTGAGAAGAGGGCAGACTGCATGAATGGTTTTGATAGCTTTTTCACGACAAGCTTATGTGAAACTAAACGGCAGACTCTGCTTTGAAGCAAAGTCAAAAATGAGGGAACATAGATTTCCAGTTAAAAACGAGAAGATTAAATAAGTAAAAATAGAAATAAGGGTTGAAAAAGAAAAGAAAGTGTAGATTAAGCAACTCAGATAAATACATAAGTAAGATTAATTTGTGACTTGGGCATTGCTTATGGCTTTCTTATGTTCTTGGGATTTTTTTGCAATGCTACTGAATGCACTCTTTCTGTATTGGGGTCACTTCATTTTTTCTTTTTAAATCTGGTGGACCATTTGCTTTCAAAGTCCCAAGCTCAGCTCTGATATTATGTTCCCAGCTGGAGGTTCTATAACAACCTGAGACTATTTCCTCTTGGAATAGAGGTACATATCTTGTGGTAATGTTTTGATAATACATGTCTACAACTAATGCTCAGATGTTATTTGCTGCCCTTACTGTCATCTGGTTTGCAAGATAACAAACGGATAAATTAAATTATATGGATTCTTTGACATCACATGTGATTTCTCGAGTGGTATTTTGACAGTAACTTGTACAATTTCTAGTGGAAATTAATTAAGAAATTACCACCAGGAATTGTGAAATAGCTAATTTTGCCCCCTAGCTGGGAGAAAACTAGAAAAAAATATGTTTTGTTTTTAAAAGAAAAATAGCCTTTTGCTTAACTCATCTAGATAATATAAATTAAATATTGTACAAGTATGAAGTTTAAAAATATTGTGAGTATACAAGAAAATGGTGTACATTCCTTGCTTAAAATTAAACCTTCATTGATATTGGCAGTTGAATAGTCGAACAGCAAAAATAAACTTTTCTGTCCTAGTCTGCTACATTGGAGTCTGGGGAATTAAAAAAAAAGGAAGGTAGATTTAGTATTATAAAGAACAGCTGCTAAATACCTGCACCCTGCACTTCATCTCCAGGTAGCTCAGCACTTTGAGGGGTGGGCAGACCGAATGACACACAGAAGTATAAGGTAGATTTAGGGATATTACAAAGAGAATCATAAGACAGATGGCAGCACTCCCCTGCACCTGCCTTAGACAGATGAGCAGGCTTTCTTTGGAATTTCTTGTATTTCTTTAGAGTAAGGTGTCTGGAGGTACAGTTATGTTTGACTTGGATTTTTAAGTGCTAGTGGTTATAAGACACAGACATTTTGGTAATTCCAGTGAGGTCATCAGAACTGTGTCCTTGCATCAACTGGAGATGATTTAAATATTTAAACTTCAGAAACTCTTGTTAATCTCTTTTGTAGGTTTTTATTTGCCCAACACATTGTAGTAATTACAAAAATTTTGTATACTGGCATAGGTTTTTTATTGACTTGGAATAATTATTAATTCATATTTCATAACTTTAACTCTGTTAAGATGAATGGTCCCTGGTGGAAGGAGGAAAAGCACAGAACAGATCAGAAAATCTTTGTTGTAACAGTAGTATGAGTACAAATGAATAAACAGAATGGAAAGGCAAATATAGGACTGAAGACTAGTCAGAATCATGCAAATGAACAGATGCCCTGCAATCAATATAAGAAGAGATGGGTATTTAATTAAACAAATAAACAAAAAAGTCGTTTTGGCTAAAAATAACATCTGCAAAATTTATTTTATGGTATCACAGCAGCAGGTGTTGTTATGTGGGGATAACTTAACTCCGTTTTGAAAGTATTTTGCAAAAGCCAGATTGTGACAGCACTGCTTCAGCTGCCAAGTATCCTGCTCTGAAAGTGGTCCCATTAGTTTCAGCTGAACTCCTGCTATGTTTCTGGTGATTTCAAAGGGAATAGTTATTGCTGTACAAACCTGAGAATTCCATTTGAGTATTAGACATGCCAGCTAGAACAGACAAGACAGAGCTTGCAGGTCTTCATGTATTTTTACATTAAACATGGTTTTTACTGCCCCATAGAGTGGGAAGAGTAATCTTGCGCCTCAAATGATTTACATCTAACCTATTTCCAGTTTTGGAAAAATAAAACCGGCCAGACTTTCTTCTTAACTGTAGTTCCTGTCACTTCATATTATTTAGGTGAAAATTTTAAAATGTAGCTTTTTTGTCCCTTGACTAGAAACTTCAGCCCTTTGCTTGTAAGAATAGAATATATCCAAATGAAAATGAAGGACTTGATCCACCACATGATGTTGGCTCTACTCCTCTGAAATCAGCAACAAGACCACAGGAAGCTGTACAAACTCTTACTTACTTCTTGAGAAAACCGATGATGAAGAATTTTATCCTTGATTTTGGAAGAAGGAGAATACAAGTTTAGAGAAGTAATTTACCTTCCTAATCAGGTATATGTGACTTCCTTTTAAGATCTGCAGCAGCATTAGAAGGGACCAGTGGTGGAACTGGATTTCAGCTGATGTGTGGTAGATCATAAGCCTCTATAAAACTGTGAGATGGTGAAGCATACTGGTAAACTGGTGGGACTGGCTAACACAAAAGGAGTAGAGAAGTGAGGTGAAAGAAGCAGCTGACGGAACATGTGGCAGTAGCAAACAGGTGTTTTCTAGTGTTTGCTGCACTCCTTGCTTCACAGGATTTTAGAAACACACTAAAGCAAGGTTTTGCCTTCTTCACTGAGAAGCCTTTGGAACAGTCTCAAACTGCAGTACCAATAGTAAGAGTTTGAGAATAAAACAAGAATATGAACTGTAGCAAATCTAAGGTTAGCATGGTATTACCTTGGAGTCCTTGGGAAACTAAGAAATTAAGTGACTGAGTGAGTGGTTGTGTAGCATGACCTTGCACTAAATCAGCCCTGATTTCAAGGGAATAAAAGCTGGTGACTGCAAATACTGCTTTTATTTGACTTTGTGAAGAATGCTCATGTGATGCGACTAAAAGTCATGCAGAACTACACTATTCATAAATGCAAAGTAATGAATGCACTTAAGGACAAGTTAAAAGAGCTGCACTGACATATATCCAATGCTGGGCTCTAATTTAGTTCTCAGCACTTAAGAAAGACAGCTTGGAATTGTATTCAAAAACCAGGTAAGGCCCAGAGTGGGAAAGAACAGAGGTGTGGAAGAGGGGAAGTTCTTAAAAGAAAGATGAAACTGACTCTTCAAACGACAGAAAACTGGTGAGATGAAATATGATGGAGATTTAAGAAATCATGAGAGTATAGAGGAGGTGAATGGGGAGTGATTGCTCACTGTTTCTGACAATGCTGGTTCTAAAAGGTGCCCAATGCCATTATTCAAGCGGCAGTTCTAAAGTGGAAAAATAATATCCCTCTTCCCCCTTGGGGAGAGGTTAGTAGTTTAAACTTATGCTTTCTAGAGGTAGGGAGTCCAAGAGAATAAGAAAAAATTTGGAAAATACGGTGTCCATTAGTGACTATAAAACATCTTCCCTAAAATTGATTGTCAGATGCTTGTATGGTATTGGAGGGAGGGGTCTTTCTCCTGGCACATATTGTTTGTCACACTCATGCTCTTTTCCTGAACACCTGTGAGTAACTTGTTATTGGAAGTCGGGTAACAGGGTAAGTAAACCTTTGCTCTGATGTTGTAGAAGGGCTTCTCCATTCATATATTGTAACTGTATTTTAAAATTTAGTTGTCCTGAAGAAAAACATGTAACAATTTTCATACTTAATCAGAGACACTTTCAGAGTTGCAGCTGATGAGAAGCAGTTGTTCAAGTCCACTTTGAAGAAAAGTAAGGCCTGGCCTTCAGCAGTAGGCATGGATCTAGTAGTTTTGGCTCTCTGCTGATATTTTACTCTGTAAGTGCCTGAATTACTTTGGTAATTGCATATGCTGTGAAACCCTGTGACAAAATGGAGCAAAAGCTGAAATTAAAGCTCTGCAAATTGCCTGGCAAAGGTAGGAACCTTGTTTACTGAGTTTGAATGCTTAGACCTGGCAGCTCTGAGTGTCTCTGATCCAGATGAAATTGATTCACAGTGGGCCTGAAGCATGCTGGTTATGACAGAGCAAGTCACTGGGATCAGTGTGTAAGTGCATCAGGTTTTGGAAGGTACTGCAGCATTAGGTATAGGCACCAGGTGATCAAAAGTTTCCAGACCCATGGGAGTGCTCTGTCATCTAAATGGGGGTTCAGTGCCTAATGTCATTTGTGGCTTTATCCCTGTATTCTAAATCACTATTTCTCTAATTCTCTCGCTTTAACCCTGTATCAGCATATATTGAAAGAAAAGTCTCTCAATGCTGTTACTTCTTTTTCTTGTCCTCAATGATGATTTAGAATACCTGAGCAATAACCAAATTGATTGCATCCAGTCCTTAAATTTAGTAAAAGTTTAAGTTCTGGTAAAGCTGATAGCTGGGAAAGATTTTTAAAATTACCTCTCTGGCCCCTTCTGTCTTCAGTAGAATGGCTCGTCAGTGAGCTTCAAAATAAGAAACTCTCTAAAACATCCAGTGTTCTCTGCTTGTCAGAGACCTGTTTGCATCTGTGGCTGTATGTCTGCTGTCATTCTACTCAGCTGTATTGGAGAAATGTCTTTTGATATATAGTTTTCCATGCAGCTCTTCCCAATCATCTGTAACAATCCTACAAGTTCATCTGATGACCATATTGTTAGGGTAGGGATTACACTATTATCAGGCTTGGGATAGCCAAAGATAATTATTAGAATGAAAAGACATTCTCAGTGCTAAACCAGCAGAAAACTGTAATGACATCAGGTATATCAAAACTGCTACTGTCACCTGCATTTACACTGGCATAAAAGAAAGTTTCTCTTTTTGGTTCTAAAATTTGTTAAGGAAATTTAAACACAGGAATTCTAAACCATTTTATTATATTTTTGTAGACCATTCTGTCTGTGTATACAATTCACATGTGTTTAGCTATTACTTACTGATTTTTTAAAACATGCTTCTATTAGTAACGTTGACTAAAGTAAATTAAAGTTTTTCACTTTCACAAAAAGTATGTAATATTCTTCAGAATTCTGTGGTTTGCTGTTATATTGTTTAAAAAGTCTATTTTTCTGACCTTATGTGCTAACTCAGGCTTTTGCATAGAGGCCTACAGAATAAAAGTTAAGTACAGGTTTATGCTAAAATACAATTTGTTTGCAGGCTAAATGTTGAGGTAGTACTTCAAAAGGAAACAGTAGAATCAGAGGAAATACCATAAGGATGGAAAAACTGAACAAACAGTGTAATACATTTTCTTTTATTTTGCCTAATGGTACTAAAGACATGTAACCTTTCATAAATTGACTCCACTCTTCTCTGGCTTCAACAAGGATGTGACTTTGTAGTGTTCTTTCATTTCTTTAATTTACTTTCCGATAATCCTATTAAGATGCCTATGTTGCCTTGTTCTCTGAACCAGATAACTAAAGAATATTTTTTAATTGATGAAAGGTATACTGGAAAAAAGTTATTTAAGTGACTAATATCTACTGATGAAAAGTAAGTAAAATACTTAAAATACATGCCTTTTCTAACTAAGATCTGCTTTTGTGTAATTATGTTTTTGAAACGTATTTCAAATATATTTTGAAATACATTCCAAACAAAAACCAAATTTTTTTTCTTTGAGGCCTGTTTTGTATTTTTCAAATGTGATTTTTTTTATAAATGGTCACTGAATAGTACTTTCAGAAAAAGACATTTTATTCATATTAGAAATGTCTACATCAAAATAATGTAAAGGTCATTCTCAGAATAGCCAGTCTCATTAATTCAATAATAATATATGAAATAACCTCTCATTCATCAGAAAAATGGATTTAGATATTGTTTGTATTCACCAATTATTCTCTTTAGTATTCTTTTTTTTTCAGTTGAGGTGGAGTAATTTAGACGACCTGAAGCAAACTATATTAGTATATAGCAAGGAGTACTATTGTTTAACCTTGTTTAAGTTTGTTTTTAGGTTTTTTTGATTGTCTATTTTTCGTTTGTTTTTAGTATTTTGTGTTTGCAGCAGCACCCAGCAGACCAGCAAGTATAAAGCTGATGTAAAATTGTACTTTGTCCTCCCACAGCTTCTTCCTTAGGAGAGAACTGTGGAGCTCTACAGATTAAGCTAGAGAGCAGAAGTCATAGAATGCAGGTTTTGATTTCTTAGGAGGGTGTGAGTTACTAGTACTGTGGAAGTATATAAACTTTTACCTCCTTAAAAAGAATGTTTTTTCTGTCTGAAGAATTTTTAGAAGCCAGGAGTTGATCAGAGAGGTAGCTGGTGGCACTCACAGTTCAGTGTCACTGTTAGGGTGTTTTTGGAGCTTCCTGCTGTGCTGTATAAAAGTTGTGTTCACCACTGAAGGCAGGAACTTGTTAACACCTAACCCTGCTGAATGCTCCCTCACACAGCAAAAGGACAAGGTTTGTTGCCCCCTTCACCGAGGCTGGTGAAAAATCAATTTCCCACTTGTCACACAATGGTCTATAGCTATGATATATAGCTGAAAAACCTCAACACAATATCCAAAAGGGGATATTTGTGTCCCCTGATGTCGTTCTGGTCATTAAGAGCAGATGCCAGTGTGTGCAATTGCCCCCATGTCCCTCCTCATCCTTAGCTTGTCCTTTATCTTGACTGGTAAGAGGTTCTTAGAGCCAGGAATACATCCAACATCCCTGATTTCCAGAGAGAGATCTGCCCAGAAGGATTTCACATGCACTCTGTGAAGCGTCTGCCAAATGGTACATCCCAACATTTCCTGTGTTCAGATTCTGCTGCTGTGTGTTGGCCCATCTCAGGAGGTACACAGTAGCTCTCAGGGAAGTGTAGAAATACAACCTACTGTGTCCCTGCTAGAAGTGATGCCATGTCCTTCTGTGGTCCATATCCTGATGTGCCTAATCAGTGGAGAAATACTAGAAAATAACATGAAATCCCATTGCCTTTCCCCATGCTGTTTGTTCTTGTCACACACAGGCATATTATCTGCACACATACTTATGCCCAGGAAGAAGACAAGGAGAAGGAAGATTACTATATCTGACCAAATGGTATCCACGTTCAGGATTGTTGTGCTTTAAATAAAATACTTCTCACATTTGAAGCTGACCTTTGGTTTTAATCTGGAGTTGTTGGTTCTTATGTTAGTGTGATCTTGTGTTCTTTCAAGAACTTCTTACTTGTACATTGCTTTCTCTTTAGTTGAGAGCAAACATTTGTTCTCTTCTTTTAGAAATGACATAAGAAAAAACTAGTAATATTATATATTTATTAATTTGTGCTAAATCCTGGATTTATTTTAGGCCTAAGCCTACAAAATGAATCATGCAGCAGATGTTGCTTTTTTGTTACCTACAGTAGGAGTCAGGCTGAATGACTAGAAGAGATGAAGAGGTAGAATTAACTATGGATTGTATCCATCTTTCTTCCTACCCAGCAATCTATTTTTGCTTGTATGGTCATAGGCCAATAAATGTGCAATGGAGTACTGCCCTAAGCTATAGTATTTAATAGAATATGCTTGCGTTATGAGCTAAGAAGAAATTAAGAAAAATAAAAGATTTAATCACATGCTGCTGAAAGGTACAGTTTAAAACAGTGAACATATTTTTATTCTGTATTTTAAAATAAGCTGGCTTGTTTATACTATGAGGAATCTTCAAATTAATTGAAGTGAATATTCACTGGAACTATATTAAAAAATGTCGGTATGTTCAGTAATTTATGAACCTCTAGATTCTAATCTATTCTGCTGAATGCATTTATTATATAAAAAAACTACTAAATACACTTTGTCAAATAAATGCATACATTTTTTCTCCCCTTTTTTTTCTCCTGTATAAGTTGAACAATGATCATAGTGCAGTTAACATAAAAAATATATTTGTAATCAAACAAAAGAAATTATGCAGGTTACAGAATTAGAACTGTTTAGGCAGTGGATTTAAACAAAACTCTTTAAGCATGTATTCATTCAACTTTTAAGATTGTATTTAGTCACGGATTATTACTAACTGAAACTTTCCTGCATTCTGTTCTAAAAGCCTATAATTTCCCGCTGATGAAGTTAGCAATTTAAATAAAATTGTAAGGTGTTCACAGAGACAGACTGAAGAGTCCATGAGAGGAGTATTTGGTCTCTAAGGGTAAATTTCTTTCTTTTTTGAATCGTCTACCAAGTAGCTTGGAGATAGTGAGGTGATTACATCTATAATTCAGTTCCTACAACGTAGGAGCTGAGTATAAATTGTATGTGTTCTCTCTCAACACAGGCACCGTACCCTATACAAAGACACAGGGTAAATGCAAAGGCTGTATCTTTTGGCAATGCAGAAATGAGCATCTGCTACTTCATGCAGCAAACGAGATTTTTCACAAAGTTCATGAAACAGTATGCTACAGAACCAAGCCTTGCTCCCCCATAGTATTCACTTATTGAATATAAAAGTGAACAAAACCAGAGGTTTAATCATCACTATCTCAAACATTTTAAATGCAAGCCGTATTTTGCTACTTAATCTTGTTTGTCTTTAAAGCTTCTTTACAGCTGTGGGACTAGATACCTTGCTGATTCACATGAGAATCCTGGTTTACTTTTTTATTTTAATGCTCTGATTCTTGGGTACAGTCAGCTATTATCCCAGGATGTTCTGACTTGCATCCAATCTGTCAAAGTCCCTATGAATATGTGAAAAAAGTGGAGGTTCACCTCTGTACTGAGAGAACTTGCTGAAAGGAGGAAGGAGAACCAAACCCTCTGAGTGTCAATGTTATGTGTCAGTTACCTAATATAAGTAAGCCAGGAGCAGAATTTATTCCTTGATAAAGGAAAGGTAAAAACATGAAAATAATAACTTGCCTTTGGACTTCAGGTCCATGTTCTCCTGTATGGCAAACTGAATTGCACAAGAATGACAATTCTAAAAGAAGAAAGGAAATGCTTTGTTATCTATGCTAAAATACAGTATAGTTTTTGGTATATTACCATTTTTCAATTAAATTTATAGCTTTAATTATGGAATTTAATTTTACTAAATTTATTAAATTTTAGCAATGCATTTTTTTACTGGCTAAAATTTTATTAATGACAGAATGGGTGAGGATTATTCAGTGTTGCTTGTTAATTTTAGAAGCTTTTTCATTCTGATGATACATTTTATCTTAAAGATACTGTGCTTTATCTTGGTAACGTCATTTAGGAAGTGTTTTGGTGAGGTCATCCTTGCTTTCTTTAAAGGCTGTTTATACAACAGTTCTCTTCAAGCTTCTGTTTCTTTGCTCCTAGAACACAGGACCTCTCTGCTCTGCATTGTGTTCGTATTGGTAGCCTTTCCCCATCTGCTCTTCTTGCACAGCTTCCTTATTCCTTTCTTGCTAGGCATATTTAGAAACTGCAAGCCTTGGAGTCTCATCCCAGGCTGTGCTGCTTGGTGACATTCTTTCCTGTAAACCTTGAGTTGGCCACGTTTTGTTTTGTTTTGTTTCTTTTTCTCCTCCATCTTTGATTCCACCAAGACCTTCAGAGGTTGTACTCCTTGGTTCCTCATGCTAGCAGAGAAGACATCATGCCTTAGGCTTTTCCCACTGTTTCTGGTTCTTAAGTGTGAGCATCTGCCTCATGACGGAAGCTGACAATAATTAAACAGTTTAGGTGGGGTCCCAGTGAAATTAAAAATAGGAAGGTCATAGACTTGACCAGATCAGTGAAATGTTTGTAATTCTATCTATTCTAAAAATAATATGAAAAGAGTTTTCTTTCAGACAGTTTGTTGGTGATTTGAAATTTTCTGTCTGTGTAGAGCTTCTAAAAAATTTCTTAGAATTTGTTTTTTGAGTTTTAACATCAAAGAAGGAGGAAAAATTCCCATGTTTTATAGTTATAATAGAGACCTATGACAAAATTAACTGGAATTTAGGAAAAGTGTTGAGGACTTTTTGGCACCTGTAGAACACGTTCTATTTTTTATAGTATGATTACATTTAGAGTGATCCAGTAGTAATCCTATGTAAGAATCACACATTTGCTTGATTTGTGTGGGAATGCTGAGGACTTTTTGGTATGAGACTTCCTAAACGTAGTTGTTAAAATGTGCCAAAATGTTGTTTGAAAACTGACTCAACATACAAAGTAGCATTGTAATTTCTCGTTTGGTTTTATTCTTAGAAACCTCTGAATATTCTGCTCTTTTATGCTGGAAAATGTCTAGCTCTTCAGGGTTTCTTTATCTGAAAGATGCAACTTTTCCAAAAGTTTCAATTACCAAATAAGTGGGTTTTTTAATATTCTGTTGATTCTGAAATGAAGATTATTTTTTCTTGAATACGATAATATTCTGGAGAAGATTTACACTTGTGGCAAGTGCTGAGATTGCACGCTCTGAAATAGGGTTACAAAACTATTTTCTTATGAGCCAAATGCAATTCTATTCATTTGCAAAAATGAAAGTCATTAAATATTTACAAGCAGAGAGAAAATGGTGATTGAAGAACAGCAAGGCAAGTTTTTAAAGGAATTTGGTGGTTGATTCCAATTACAGCTTTCTAATAAAATCATAATTTGTGTTGTCAATATATGTAAATTAATCTGGATAATTACATTATGAAGATTTATATACACTTTTTATTTTGTCGTCAATTGTTTCGGCTCCCTGAAAATAAACTTTAAGTGTGTTTCTACAAAACAGAGACATGTTAAACCAAAACCGTCTTTTTTGGATCCATAAACGGTTCTCCTGACTGCTACCAGACATACTAGAAAAACAGTCAATTTCATTCACAAACAGATCATTAGGAAGAGCTGGTTTGCCTTACTTGTAGATGTAAGGAATACCCTGTCTTATGTGCTGCATGAGAATGACTTCTATTATAAGCAACCCTTCTGTGGTGAATCTGGTGAGTGAAAAAACAAGTTACTTTTTGTTGAAATACTAAAGGATTTAGAAGTGCAGAAATAAACTAACTGCATTGCTGCAACATTGGATTGTTGCTGCTCAGATTGGTGTGTTTGATTTTTTCATCTAAAATGACAAGAGTTTTCTTCTATTTAAAAGATTAGGAAAAATACCTCTGATTGGCAGAATTGCCTGTATTTTACCTGTTATTGAAGGAAGTTATTGTTCAAGTAATAGGCAACTTAGAGTACCCTGAATCACAGGAGTTCCACAAAGAGCTGTGACAGAAAATGTAGAAAATCATGATTTGTGCGATTAAGATAAATTTTTGTGAAATGAAGTGAGAAGATAAGCTTTCTTCCTTGAGGATGTTTCAGTATAAAAAGAAATTAGAGGTTTCCTAGAAACCCCTAAGTACACCCCCCCACCACCCCCGACCTCAGTATTTATGTGCAGGATATTTATTATATCCAGTATTACTGGATCCTGTAAGTATGGTGAAACAGGGTAAATTTTGTGGAGAGAGTTGAAAGAAGCAAGATACATCCAGATTCTGTCACCTTTATTGGTTTTGAGAATCATGGGAGTGAGGGCAATAGACCTTAGCGTTATGGTTAATGAAATACATAAAATGGAGTGTTAAAAGGGTAATGCTTTCAAAACACCCCAAACAAACAAACAAAAAACCTGTGATTCTCTAGTTCCTTTCATTTTAAGAGCTGTAACTCCAGGTGGAAAAAATAAACTCTTGGAAATGTCCAAGCTGGGGCTGACAGGGAAAGAAGGCTTTGGGTGAGCTCCCCAGGTGACTCAGCGGGCAGCAGGTGGATTAGCAGAAGCACTGTGCTATCTGGCCCTGCACTTGGATGCTCTGGGAATCTCCTGTTTCTAACGCAAGTGTAATGGTTTGGCTTGATGAATGTAAAAATAAGGGAGTATGGGTTTAAGTTTCAATTTGTTAAAGTGTTCACACCATGTTTAAAATTTCTACAGGAGTGTGATAATATTTACTAATATTTTTGTGTTAAATATTCCACCATTTGTGTTTTTCCTTGGCATTGAGCATATTGAAGTTATTTTCCTTTCATTGCTTTTTTTTCACCTGAATAAATTAATTGGTATACATTTTTTTTCATCTGAAGTTGGTTGTCTAGTCAAATTTGAAGATTCTTACGGTCTTTGTGGCTTAGCAGAGGTTGGTATATCACAGTAATGATAGTTCAGTCTGTATTTTGCTGGAAAAAGAAATTGTAAATAATTAATACTGAGTATATCTTCAGCTCCAGAACAAGTGTAGCATTTTCCAGTACTAGCACTTGCAGATAAAGGAATTCTTATTTGTATAGGATATTGGTTTACACAAAACTTGTTTCTTTCACAGATGGTTACAATATTGCTGAAGTTTTTCTGATAGTTATTAATGCATAAATTTGTTAAGCATATGTCAGGGAGGACAGTTGTTTTTTTCAGTATTTATGTATTTTTTCTCCATTGTTAAGGAGAACAGAGGATATATGCCTATGATAGGGAGGCATTTTGCAGTGGAAAAATTCAATTTGCTTGGTATATACATTATGTGATTTATAACAAGTTTCATGACAAGTATGGCTACTGGCTTGAGTGCTGTTTAAAAAAAACCCAGTTCATTAATCAATATTCATTTTTCATACAAAAACATTATTATTTTTAGGCATCTAAAGGCCATGAATACCCAAGAGTCAACACATTATTAAAACTGTTGAGTGTCACACTCGTCCATTTGTTTCAGTTTAAAGGCTGACAAAAAATTTCTTCTTGAGTAACTGGATCAGAATTCAATGTGCCTGTTTGCAACAACAGAACACCCTAATGATGAAGTGCAAGGCTATGTAATAGAAACGAATGAAGTGTAAAATAAAATAATAGAATAACATGACAAGCTAAATGCTTTCTGCAATGCAGTACTCTTGAAAGTGAGTGCAATATAAAAAAAAAAGTTGCTTTCATGTTTCCTAATTTCACATAGGAGATATTGCTGATTTATCATCTATCTCTTTGAACAATATTTTGTTGTTTATCTGGTTTAGCAGATCTCTGGATTCAAAGTTCAGGATTTAGTAGCCATGGTAGCTGCCATGCAATAAATCTTAACTCAAATATGCAGCAGTTCAGGACTAAATAGTTTGTGTTCTCACTTTTAATATATTTACTATATAATTTGCAGTGTATTTGCACAGTTTCAAGAGAGAGGCTTAAAATCACTCCGAAATTGGAACTTGCCAGCTTATTTCAAGTACTCCAGAAGTGCAACACGTATTTGCTGCACCATGCCATGTTCAGGGAAAGCTTCAGTCTGCAAAGGTGAGACCAAAAAAACACAGTAGGCTAAGGAATAATGAAGGAAATGCTGTGAAAGTTGGAAAATATCTACAACCTCAGCTTTATTTTACTGGTTTTGAGGCCACTATTCTCTCTTTATATCCAGTTAAATTGTGGTCAGCCTGCACAATTAGTCTACAGTTAAGCAAATGAGGCGATTTTAATAAGTGTACAGACCACTTGCCTTGAAGCTCTTCCACCCTCGTTTGTGGAAGATGGCAGCCAGCAGTGGCACTGGGACTGCCTCTTGCAGCTGAAAATTTTGTACTTCCAAACATTTCCAGTTCCAGAGCAGGGCAGACTGAACTACACGTGACAGTCTTGGGGTAAGGTTTACCTGTTTTGGCAGCACTGTGCATCTGCCTCTTACAGACAGATTTGAGACCTGCCAAAGCAGTAGATGTGCAATCTGGAGGGTGCAGGGGGCAACAAAGAGACTTCAGAAGTTCCCCATACTTCATGTTTAAGATTCTCTGTGAATGAGCAGTGCTTCAGATCAATTCTGATGAAAACTTAAGTTTGTTTGCCATCCTTCTTCCCATCCATTTGCCCTCTCTGAAATGGCAAACCATTGGTTATGTGGCATTGTGCCTGGGCCTGAGATAGTGGGGATTCCTTCCCTAATAGCCACAGGTGGTCATCCTGTAAGTCAGAGATTTGATTACCCATATCATTGGCTTAGCTTGCATAGCTGCAAATGCTATTAAAGGTAATAAAATAACCCAACCTTTACATCACTGTGCTGTGGGCAAAGGATATTGTTCTCAGCAATCAGCATTTATGTCCAACCATTTAACACTGGTGAAGCTGTGCTAATGGCTTTCTGTGACATTTTTGAAAGGACAGCCATTAGATCAAATGAACAGATATGTACCTAGAAAAATGTAACATTCAAATATTTGGGAAGAAATGGAATTACCAACCTTGTTATCAAATTAAATTAGTAAACAAGGCTGTGTATGTCTTAGGTTCAGAAACAGACCTCTGGCTCTTTCTTTTCACAGTTTAATAATTCACTGCTGTGGACTGAAATTGGAGCTGATAGTGTGATTGGATTTGTAGAATGATATAGTTTGTAAGGCTTCAGATTAGTAGAAGAGTGAAATGAAATTGCAAACAGGTAGACAAAACAGGCAAGAAAGGCAATTCATTCCTTTAATTAGAAACAGTATGAAGTAAGAAGGGGGCTTTATGGATGGTATTATGGGCCACCCATATGGCCCCTGGCATATGTGATAATTCTGCCAGGGGTGGACATCAGGTCCAGGGAAAGGTAAAGTAACGATCTTATCATCTTTTTGCCTGGATTCATGCATCACCAGTACCCAGATTTTGCTCACTCCCTTTAAATAAAAATTGCTTTCTACAATTATTTTTAATATCTGAACGACATAATGTCCAAGCCATTTCCTTTTAAGTGATCCTTCTCTTTCTCCCTAAGTAAAAATGTAAACACAGTGTGTTGAATCAGAATGCTTATATGATGCTGGATGTTCATTCTGGTTATTCCATGTTCCCGGAAAAACCTAATATCCAGTGTATGCCTTTCAAATCCTAAATAATTCTTGTATATTATAGAATAATGTTTTAGATCAACAATGGTTTGCTCTTTTCTATCAGTGCAGATAACTGAAGTATTTAAGAGTATAGAAGTGACATAAATAGTGCTCATTACAGAAAAATCTAATTTTACCTATATGAGGCATCAGGATTATGGTTTGATTTGGACTCTCATCCTACTTTTATTCATTTGACTTTAACAGAAACCACCTTCTAGTCATTATTTAATCCTTAACACTAGTAGTACTGCTAAGGTCAGCATGTATTCCATAGAAACTGAAGTTAATGCTAGGAGTGAAAGTTCTCAGAAATTAGTTTTCAAGTGTAAGTGAAATAGGTGAGGATAATGATTACCACCATATCAATTTGTAACTTTTAAAACAGTTAGAATATGTAAATATGAAGCCATAAAATATGGCTGTTAATACCATGACTTCTAAGTATATATGATAATGTAATTGAAAGGTCATAGAGAAGACCTCTTCTTGTAAATACTTAAATGAGAAATCTTTGCTCATGAATTATTCTTTTTAGGTGAGCAGGAAT
>NW_008238452.1:229907-253408 GCF_000691975.1 Corvus brachyrhynchos | reverse complement strand
GGGAAACAGCACTGCAGGATCAGACCTTCAGTACTTCAGTGTACTAAGCAGGAAGTTTATAATGTCACTCTGATAAATTTTTTAAATCAGTTTTTTGCAATGATCTGGTTAGTTCCCAAAGCAACTGGAATAGAAATCAGTCCAGTTCCAAAAGGCGATGCAGATCTGCTTCAATTGCTGGGTACCGTACCATTAGTCTTGCTTGTGGTACCAAGTTGAACACTGCACACTGTTGAAGAGCAGCTGATTCATGATCCATGGGAAATGAGTCCACCCCACAGGCTGTTTTAATGTGGAACTATGCTAGTGATAAAATATAAATCTGGTGTCTCAGTTGCTGCTTAGTTTTATATCTATTTTTCTAACAACTCAGGCCTTCCTGTTGGGTATTTCACTCATTTCTAATGTTCTAATGTTGAAACCTTGACATTTTAATTTGAGCCTTCTGTATACCCTAATGACTGGAAGAGAGCTGCCTTCCACTGTTTTCCATCTGTGAATTGTTCAGCAACTTTGGTCACATTTGAAGGCAACAAGAATAATGAAAGTGTGAAGGGTTTGGGGGTTTTTCTCCTCCTGAATCCTTGGGATTAAGAAAAAAGCAGAATTCTTTGTTCAGTATCCAGATAGTAGTTTTTTGTTTGCTAAATTCTAATGAAAAGTATCAAAATTCATATATTGCTCCAGCTGTATAATACAAAAATAATTTGAAGATTTTGCAGGTTTTATCCTGAGGTAAGCTATGAAGCTGGATTTTGCTTTCACTTGGGTGGATACAACATTACAGAAACTCAGTCTAAATCTCCAGTTAAAAAATTACTGTGAATGGTCAGATTTAGATTTGTGGAGCAATTAACCCTGGGCTTCTTAGGAAAAGCAATAATTAACCCTTGTCTCCTCAGTCTGGTCCCATAATCTTTATCTTGTCTGTGTTAAAATATTTGAGGGCTAATTACATAGATCACCTTCAAATGTGTAAAGGCCTGGTTTCAAAGTTGTGAAACAGTGCATTTTACTACTTGATTAACATTTGTGCATAAATATTTTCAGTTTCAATTACTGTGGTGAAGTTAGATCTACATTCAGAGGATAACCATTTCACAACTATTGTGGAGTTGTATTTAGACAGTGGAGTCACAACATCAGAAACTTTATGCTATCCGCTGACTACTCACACACAAACAAAACAAATCTTCAGAGGAAGTTTTCTGTATACGTGCACATGCTAAACATTTTCATATAGGTAATGTTTTATAGTTTGATTTTGCTTCTTTCCAGATTTTGGCAGCCACAGAGGAGTGTCTCCATTCATTGGTCTGTGATACAGCACTGATAATGTGACTGATAGTGTGGTCCTTGCCTGCAGCATACTGCACAGAGCAACATGAGATGCATTTGCAGGCATTTGAATTCTGTGTGCAGAGATTACTGAATGTAAACAGCTGGTAATTCAGATACAGAAATAAAACACAACTTTTTCTATTTCTCAACTCGTTTAGGCTGCTCCACATAGTACCAGTTATTGCCCCCATCTTAATACGATTGTAAAAAACAGGAAAAAATTACAGGATATGTATCACACTGGCTTGTAGTACGTACATGCTACAACATGCTGCTTGCAATGTGCAGGTATCTACACCATATATTTGGGGATGGGGGAAGAGATTATTCCGCTGCTGGCTTGTGCTGGTTTCCTCTGAGTTGCCATGCTGATGGGTCTCAATCCCTGGAGTCCATATGCCATAACTTTGGGGAAGGTACAAGGTCATCATCACTCTAGATGTGAGAGCAGAAGGACTTAGAAGATATCTCAAAACCGTGGAAAATCAAAATGTCTGTTTGGGATGACTTGGTTGGCATCACTTAACTTTGTCCATTACCAACTGCAGAGCCCCAGTTCTTGCTCAGAGAGTTTATTTGAGGTATTACGTTTCCCTGAAATGGGCACACAGGAAAAATGCAACAGCTTTCTCAGGAGGTTAAAAACCAAACTTTACTGGCAAACTTTAGAAGATCAGGAATTTGGAAGATTTAAAACAAAACATTCAATCAACATTAAGCATTTCACTGAGCATCAATTTAGCAAACTCTGCCCATCCAATCTTAGATTACCCATATCTCAAGAAGAAAAATTAGCAGTAGAAAAGAAGAGAAAGAGAGAAAAGAAAGAGAGAAAAGCAAGATTTAGCCTCTTGGATTCTAGCACAATCTCAGATAACATAAAATCCAAGGACAAAAGTGATGTGACCACATGTGCCTCAGGGCAATGGTTTTTATCTGCTCTGGCCTCCTGTGGCCACCCCTCCACTCAGGAGAGCCTTCTGGTCATCCAGCTGCTCTGGGGTTACGTTGGGGCTCCAGGAGTGAGCTCTGGGGCTCTGCTTCCAGTGTGCCAGTGACAGACAGCAGTTCTGGGCTGGACTCGAGACTCCAAGGGGATGGGGTGTGGAGCAGTGCGTGGTCCCGCTGCTGCAGAACTTGCCCTGCCCCCTCACACACACACTTCAGTTGTTTTCTCCAGTCTCTCATAGCAACTATTGCTGATATCTCTCTCTCCTCCTGCAAATGAAATATGATCAGTATTTTAGTTTCAAACAGTGTAAATGACCATTTGTCTGAATTAAACACTTTCATTATAGTGATAGTCAACATTTCAGTGTGTTTGATCTCACTTTTCATTTCACTGATCAGCTGATAAATTAAAAATCTGAACTCTTTCACCACCGGTTTCACATGTGGAATTAAAGAAAGCATCATAGTTAGACACAGTTCCTTGTGCTAAGTGTGTGTCTGTATCCCATGCTGTCATCATCTGAGATTTAAAAGGTCACTAACTTGGGTATGCATTTCCATTATGGATGAAGAGCAGCATTCTTTCTTGCATAAATATAAGAAAAATTCTATTTATAAACCACAACTCTAAGCCTGAAAATTATGATCAGTGCCAATTCCTTAATGAACAGCATTTAACTCCTTGTGTCTTGTCTTAATTTTGCTGAAAGAAGAGATTGCCTTGGTGCCCTTGTCACTAGAGTGCACTGAAAGCACAACACAAGTAGCTTTTTATGGGAGGTAACAGCAGCAAAAACTTGTGTGGGGAAAAAGGGAACATTCTCACTTGTTTGATGTTTTGTTCTTTTGCTTTTCCAAATCTGTGAAAGTTATCTTTGGTTAAATTTTTTTCCCTTAAGTGCTCGAACATATTGATTTGAGACATCAAAGAAAACTCCCTTGTTTGTACTAGTATGATTTCATTTCCAGGCTGGTACTCCAGGCCACCAAAGAGAGAACCTACTCAGAACAGGGAGGTTTTCTGAGTGCTTGCAGCTTCTGGGGTCTTAGATCAAGGAGGAATTTTGGAGGAAAAAAAAAAATTTAAAATTGGACTGAAGTAGAGTTCAAGAGGTTCAGGAATCACTGGACACATTCCCAGCAGGTCTACAAAAAATATGGTGAGGAATCAGCCTGGCTATAGTTGAAACATCAGAATGGTTAACTTTTTTTTATTCTAGTTTAATGCATTTTAGGATCTATCTGAAGTAACATGGAAGTAACATTCAAATGCCATATAAGGGGTACATGAAAAGTGTTTAAGGGAATTAAAATATCATGATTTTCTTAAAGGGTTGCTCCCAGTACCTCCTGAAGTTCACAAAGTACTGGCAGAGTACTCTGCCAGAAAAGAGAATTCACAATACAGTGTTATTCTGTTTAAAACTGTGATGTTTCAATAAGAATTTGGTTTTTTAAAGGCCCCATACTTCTAAGCTCTTAATGATTATTGAATCATTAGTCTAATGTATCCCCAGGGTCTTGTTGTAGAAAATTACAAATGAAACACCCACTTCCCACAACTTTAATGGTTCAGTAAATAGTTCTTACTTGCAAAAACTTCTGTAAATTTGTCTTAACTGCACTTGTTATGCATTGTTTCATTGTCAGAAACAATGGCATCCTAAATTAAAAAATGTCATGTGGGGGAAAGTAAAGACTATTAATAGTCAATTTGTGGCATTTCACCTAAATTTGGTATTTTTCTAGAGAGATGTTTATTTTTTTTTCTCTGTGTTTAAATATTACCACTTAAAACACAACTTCCCTTAACTCTTTAAGTGAATCTTAGCTATCTAAAATACTGTAAATTGTTTGAAAGAGTGGTTGTTTGCAGACTGTGTAGATCTAAGTAATGTGATGCTTCAGACAGGTCTCATGATCAGTTAAGTATAGTGGCACTTGAGAGGTTATCAGTCTTGAAGTGAATTCGCTTTAAAGCCATTTCAGGTTTTTGGTGAATATAGGCAATATATATTGTGCATCAAAGTGCATACATTTGCAAAGTTTGCTTGAAACCCCATTTAGGGAGATGAGCAGTTTGTCTGCCTGTACATGGTGTCATCAGAACAGCAAATTTTGTTCCAAATTTTATTTTCAATCTTTTTTCAAAAGGTCTTTAGAATATTGGGCTTGATGTACTGAAGAAATAAGCATTGCTTAATTGACAAAACATGATAAAAATAAGCTGGTAACCTGGAGAATGCTGAACTACACTTAAATCTGATGTGCAAATTATCTGGGTTTTTTCTACATGGTACAGCAATTTGCACTTTAACAGTATGCTATACACAATCCCATCCCTACATACACTTTTATCATTTCATTAAAAAGGGCGTAAAGACAAGTACTTAGTTTTTAGGAAGTGCTACAATAGAGATGTGCCCCTAGAAGTTACCAATTTTACACAGGCAAAGGCCTGCTACTTTATGTAATTACAAAACCATGTTTATGGAATTTTCCAGTGAACAACAAAGAGAAACCAGAATATCAAATGTCCGTTGGTGGGTAGGTATCAATTAATTTTGAGAAGTAAAACTGAAAAAGCATTTTTAAAAGAAAGGCATTATGGCCTGCCATGCTGCTCTTGATGATCATCCTTCAGGACAACTCTATTACTCTATTAAAAAGTAGATGTGATTTGTGCATGTCTGGCTCCTGCAGAAATACTAGAAGGTTTTGTCTTCAGATTAAAGAATTGCCCTCAAACCTAGAAAGGTATCAGGACAATACAGAAAGGAAAAAGGAAGACACAAATGAAAAATGGCCCAAACAAGATCTTTATAACTTTGGATTGTGCTTTCCTAGCCACTCTTGGCTTTCCTTTGGGAGTAAAAACTTGCATATAAAAGGTCAGCTTTTTCATCTGTTGAGATCAATGGTAGGCTGCCCACTTACTTCAGTAAACAGTGAATCATGTCTCAGATTTCCACAGCTGATAACAGCATAAAAGTGGGCTTGCTCTCTCAGACTGCAAGAAATAGGAAATACCTTGGTCAAAGCATCACCCTGTCACCAAAAAAAACAAAAAAGAAAGAAAAAAAAAGGGAAAAAAAAAAAGGAAAAAAACCCCTAATTGTTGAAAAGCAGACCAGAAAAGAAGATGAGGTTTCTTGGGCAATAATTGCTATTTATCTTAGAGCAGAGATGAAGAAATCTGGAGTTAATTCTGGTTGGTCGGTAATGGGGAAGAACAGCCGTGACACGAACAGTACAGTCTGTGCTCTACATGTGATGAGCATGTTTCTTACAAGTCAGCTTGCTCATTGTGCTGTTGCTGCTAATGAAACCAGGAGTGCTTTGTGACAGCAATATGCCACAATTCTTATTCTTTCTGGTTGCAGAAGAGAGGATAGCATTTCACACTGGGTGTCAATCCTTAGCCTGGGATGATGTGAAGAACTGCAGGGAGGCGCAGAACAGTTCTGAGGCAGGAAAACATCTACCCCAATTTAAAGCAAAAAGGTATGTGTACGTGCACAGACTTCTACCAAACACTGGCATTTATATTCTTTAATATCGAGATTTATTTTCAACTCATAAATTTGGCCTACAGTCAATATTCACATCTTGAATCAAGAATTTGTGGTGGCCAAAAAAACCCCTGGTACTACTTTGTAAAACACTAGTCAGGGCTGTATTTGAAAATAATGTTGCACTGGTACTTGCCAAGCTGTAATTTCCATTTAAAGTGCATCTGATACAGGACTACACATATGCCAAGCAACCAAATCATAATTTTATTCTTATGTTGACGTATTTAGCTTTTGCTTATGATCTGTGGATATTGTGGGAAGGACTCCTTTACAGGCAGTAAAGTGTGGTTTCAATTTTTGTTTTGGTTTTGTAGTTTCCTTAGCCTAGAAAGAATTCAGAATGCAAATACACGGTTCCTTTTCATAAATGCAAAAACATAACAATTACATAGCCAATTATTTAGTAAAGATTAGGCTTTAAAAAAAAATCTTTTGTCATACAGTTTGTCAAAGGAGCTGTAAGATGAAATATGATCAAGAGCATTCATAATTTGAAACCTACTGAATGTTGAATGCTTTGATTTATAATTGATGCTTTAGATACATTTTAAGTGTGAAAACTTCAGATAACTATGGTAGTTTACACACAGATATAAAGGACTGTGCACTAAAAGCTCTATTTTAATGGACCTGATCCTGTCAAAATATCAGTAAGAAAGAAATAATGCTACTAAATACTGATTTTTGTTTCACTCTACTGATGAAACACTCTGAGGAAAACAGAGCTTCTTTACAAAGTCATTTTTTTCTGAAGAAGTCCAGTTGTGTTTCATAATTAAGCAACCAATGCCATGCCTTAGAGGTCTGTGATAAAGTAGATCCCACTTTGATCACTCAAGATACCCCCGTAAAGTTGCTGACAGTAACTGCTTAATGGGCATATGATAGAGAAGTTTGGGGGTGAGTATAGCAAGAGTTCTGTGTTTGTGCCAGTATTTCACTTTTTCTTATATTTGGAGTATTAAAGCTGAAATATGTGTATCCTCAAATGGAACATGAACAATTCTGTCAGAGAGGTAGGTTAATAACGGAGAACAAAGGGTACCAAGAGAGAATTGAAACTTTGATGAAATGGGGAAATGGGACCACTGGTGCACCTGTCATGGGTCAGCTGGGAAGTGAGGCCTCCCAGTAGCAAGGCAGCGAAAAGATCTAAGGATCTGTGCATAAAAATGCAGCAGATTCATCAGCACAATGCGTGTTTCAGAGAGAGAACTGCAGGCATAACTAAGGCAGTTCACGAGGCCAGGATGGTCCTCATCGCTGGAAACTCCAAATGCAGTGCAGAGCACTAATTAGTAGTAGGCATGGCATGGCATTCTGCAGTCTGTGTTTTTGAAGGTTTCCTCAAAACTTATTATGTTCGAAGGATGGAAAAGCTTCAATAAAAAAAACAGCTTTTGATTTCTAGCTTAGTTTAAAACTCAGCCTTTTATAATGTTACTGAAAATGAAGAGCAGATTTCTAATAAAAGAGCTAATTATTATTAAAATTCTGGTGTCAGCAGAACACTTCATCCTCACAGACAGAAGTGAATTAGTAGTTCACAGATATTTATTCTAAGTTTCCAATAAATACTTGGCAAAAATTCAATAATGTTCATTAAATACATAAATGGAAAAATTAAAAATAAAGATTTTTCCCTTGTGATTTATTATATAGTGTTTTTGAACAGCAAAGTTGAAGAAAGAAGTCGCTATCTGGCAGAGAAAGTACTACAGAAATGTTAATTAAATTGTATCGTCATAAGCAAGCTAGTGAGCAAGAAAAAAGCTCCCCTGCTTAGAATTGGAAGCCATATTTATTCTGGCTGGATGCTTAAAGATGTGAAAAGATTTTTCAGATATTAAAGTGAAATTTAAATAAAGCACATGCAGCAGTATTGTTAGACACTTTTCTTTTTGAATTGACCAAATGAGGAAAAGCAGTTAGGAGGTCTTTCATAATTAAGAAGCTGGAAACAAGCATAGGGAGGTTTTTGCAGACACTTCTGCGGCACAATTACATTATGAAGTGATTACACAAAAGGTGAGGTGGTGCACAAGGAGCTCTTGTCACTGTGACTGATAGGAGCAAATTGGGAAACTCCCTGGACTGTGCTTGAATTGCTTCCCCTGCTGCAGAAGCTGGTTCTTAGGGACTCAGGGAAGGACTGTGGCTGTGGGCGTTGCAGCCAGCCCTCCTCTCTTCCTGCCAGCCTTGCCTTGGAGGTGAGTTATTGGATGGTTGTTGGGGAACGTGTTCCTCAGTGCTTCAAATACATGAGGTTTCTGCACTCTGAGCACCTATGGCTGGGACTAAAGCCAGAATCCTTTTGCTTTTGTGCTTGAAAAATAGTTTGCCTGTTTTAATTTGTTCTGCATAACCCTGGATATTGAATGCTGTGTTTCTTCTGTGAGCTTAACACCTTGAATATCGATTTGAAAGGGCAGATGAGAATTGTAAGTCTGTCTGAAAAAAAATCAAAGCCCTACCCACCCAAAAAAAAACCCTACCCAAACCACACATGAAGCAAAAAACAAAACCAAGAAAAACAAAACAAAACAAAACAAAGCAAAACAAAAAACAAAGCAAAGCAAAGCAAAACTTTTATTTCTGTAGCTCATGATAAAATTACATATCTCTTTTGAAAGTGCATTCCCACCAGTGTAATGAGAGTCTATTTCTCAATACAACACCCCTCAGCCCCGATTTCCTTAATTTAGTGCAGCTTGTAAGCAGCGCTGAGCTTCACTTTAGGGGAAAAAAAACCAAAAAACCAAAACAAAAACAAACAAACAAAAAAAACCCCAAAAAACAAACCCTCTCTTTATATTGTTCTTCAAAATTATTGTTTACTTTAAACTGTTATATTAAAAGGACTCCTCAGAAGGGTATTCATGTGCTTCTGGACACCTGGTTAACATTAAGAACAGTTTACCAGAGTTTTGTGTAGGGATACAGAGCTTACTCTGAGACTTTAATCAAATATTTTGCCAGCCTTATATGGGTAGTTCAGCTACGCACGCGAATGTTCCTCAGCAGGATTATGGTAGTTCTCTCTAAGAAGGTACACAGCTTTCTTTTTTACATCACAGGGTTTTGTAGCACTTTTTAATAATAAATATTCCTCCTCTCTGAAGGTGTTGCTTTATACAGCTAGAGCTTTCAGATCAGCATCATTTCTTGGCAGTGATTGCTAGTGCTGTGGTTTTTAATAAAAACAGTATCAGAGGATCGTGTTCTGAAGCATATTTTGTAAAGTGAAATTGTATAGGCATATTCTGCACAGTCTCTTGTTTTCTAAAACTTGACATTTGTAGAAGTTATTTGAATAGTTTGAATGAGCTTACTGATCCATTCACAAGGACTTCTTGTTTCATCTAATGTCAGGGATATGTTTGACAAATCTGATGGGAAATAAGATTCAACCTAAGGAAACTAGTGGGCTTTTGTTGGGTTTTTTGGTTGGTTTTTTTTTTTTCCTGTGATGAACTGAGGGACTGAGTAACATTGTTCTTGCTCATTTTTGAACACCTGATAAGAAATGAAGCAGTCAAATTTTTTCTTTTACTTGTTTCTGCATAACAGCATTAAAATTTTATACATGGAATTGATGCCAGTTTCAGCCATAATATTCCCAAAATTGCAGCCATGGACAAAGCTGGAAATTGGTGACAGAGTATGCAGTGGCAGATTTCTCTTGTGGTAGTGATCACTTGTAAAAGGAAGAATTGGGGTATATTTTGTTTGGCAGAAGAAATTTGTTTTGCTTGTTTGATTGTTGGGTTTTCTTTGCTTTTTTGGATTTTTTTTTTTTTAATCATAAAAAACCAGCTCCCTAACAACTTCCAAATTATTTTAATGTAGGTGGTGGGAAACATCCAATTAACTGGCACATGCATTTCATGTGGTTGCTAGAGCTTCTTTTCTCCTTTCTTCCCATCACCCAGGCACACATTGCAGAATGTTTTGTATATATAACAAATAACAATTTTCAATGAAGGATGGGGAGGAAGAGAGAGAAAGAGTAACAGCTGATTTGTAGGTATCCTGAATGTCTTGTAAAGTTGTCTGGTTGGGATTGAACTGTATTTTATTGCTGTGAAAACTGAAGGACACAGGGTCATAGGTGCTGAAATGAATTGGCATGCAGGTGAACAGACATAGATGCATCCAACGCCGTGACACAAAGCTGACACTTCACTCTTTTTTTATAAATACCTAAAAAAGTAGAGCTGATCAAGTATCACAAGTGACTCATAAAATGAAAAAAGACTGTAAAGGCATCTAAAAACATCTGTAGAAGCCTTTGGAAATTTTCTGTGATAATTTCAAACTCTACTTGGTTTTGATTTTTTTGGTTTTTTTTTTTTTTTTTTTTTGTTTGTTTGTTTCTATAAAGAGAATAAAATTATACATGCTTTTAAACCATCTCCATTTAAATAAACAGGTAAAATCCAGACTGGGACTGAATTTGGTGTGGATAGCCATAATATATACAGCCAAGGTAAATTTTAAATAATGTGAGCTCACTGGTTTTTATTTTCATTTTCTAGTGTAGCTTGATCATTTCACTGTGTTACTTAAACTGTTCTTGCTTTCTTAAACTGGCATCATTCTCCCAAACTTGCTTGAGGCTTGGCTGTTTCTGATTATTCATGACTTCCTCAAATATTCTCCATTTTTAAGAGATGCCACTAATGTTTGTTCCTCTACTTTCCAGGGAGTTGAAGGTATTTTCAGAAATTGTCTAGATAAAACCTAAATGTCAGCTTCTCTACTGCAGTTAAGTACCAAGTTCAGTGGGAGTTAAGTGACTTATAGAAGACAGAAACACCTTTGGAGATAGGGGCTTAAGTGCCTTTTTCTATCTCAAAGAAAAAAGAGACAAAGGCTTCTATTATTTGTGCTTCATAAACACAGATGTACTTTCATATAGCAATTGCAAGTCTATAGAGCCTGTCAGAATTTTGTTTGCATTTGTAGCACAAAACCCTAATATATCTCTTTCACAAATAACCATAGTCAATAAACCCCTGAATCATGTGCACTGTGCTCCAGGTGATTTCTGTTGGGATTATGTGTTCTTTGCTTGTGCTTGTGGGTGTAAATGTGGTTGGGGGTGGAAGGGATTTTTTCCCCTTCCTACCCTGCTGCATTAGGAAGTTATGATAGAGCAGATCTTCAGGGGAATTGTAGGGTAACCACAGCAAGGAAGGCCTGGGTGACTAGCATGCAGCCATTTGCCTTGTTTCTTCCCCTGGCTCCTTTTTGGAGACCTTGTACTCTCTATGGCAAAAAAAGACCACAGATCCTTTATTTGTAGTGAAAGCTCTTCTGGCTCAAGTCAACCCTGGGTTGTCACAGTGTCTTAACCCAGCAGTGCCTTGATCCTGAGAATGACGTTAAGTTTTCTCTCCTGAAAAAAATGCAAAGGTCTAATGTGGCACAATCCCGCACTATTTGTACTTAGAGGGGCCTTGCAGTTGCAGTGCAAATGGAAGAAATAGCACTTAGCATGGCTGTAGGCTGTCCTGCAGACTCCAGCAATACAGCATTTGGCTTTGACACCATTCCTCTCGAAATGGATGAAGTGACAACAAACATCTTCAAAGCAGTTTGCTTTAAGTTCACTCTTATCTGTTGAGTTTTAGGAGAGTGCCAAGAGGGGATATAGCAATCTACCTCTTGGGATTAATATGTTACATCACATCTGTCTGCCTAATGCAGAGGAATCTCTGGTAATGTCAAGTGCCTGACACTTCAAAGGCAGCTAGAAATCACCCGCCGAGTTATTTATAGAGTCCTTCTATAGGGAAATGTCTTAATGTCTCCAGATCAGTAACTGCCTTAGATCTGAAGCAGGACAAGTAATTCTGTTTTTATTATCCATTCCAGTGCCTCGTTAGTCTTTTTTTTTTCTCTGATTGGTCACATGAAATGTGCAGGAGGGCACTACTTGTAGGTAAGTTGACTCAGTGTCACGTCAGTCACTGTAGAGAAAAGCATAAGAGAAGAGAGACAGACAAGCAGGGGAGAGCAAAGCAGGTCCCCTACAGGGCAGGAGCAAGATGGCTCTGCCTGCCCTCAGTAGAGAAAACCTTGAACTTCACTTGTGTCGCTGAGATGTGCCTGGGTGCCCAGATACAACCCAATAATCAGAGATTTTGGCATGCTGCTTTTCCAAACATATCCAGGTGGGAACAGAGTTGTGCACGGCCAGGCAGGGTTAAGCGAGTCGAGATATTCAAAGCTTGTAGTACTATGCTCCATGCTGGGGGAATGTTTTGGAAGCAGGAGGCATTCACGGGCCTGGTGGGTGCTGTCTTGTCAAACTGCTTCAGAGAACAGGGAGAATATGTAAAGATCACAAAGGAAAAAAGACAAAAATAGGTTTGACTATGGAATGGTTTATGCAATACCAGGTATACTGGTATCAGATGTCTTTTACTCAGTAGAGGGAGGAGACTGCTCAGGAACTAGTGGGTCTCATTGGCACAGCTTTAAACTAGATGTGAGGAAGGAGCAGGATATTATCAGGCTTGTCCTTGGCAAGCTGCATGATGTGTCTTGGTTTAAGACAATTTATGGGGCAGACACTCCAGTGTGAGTTGCCTCCCCTCTTAGCTTTAGCCACTACCTTAAACAATAAGGAGAGATGGACATGAAAAGATATAAGTAAAAAAAAGTTTACTAGAAAAAAAAACCTAACAAACCTGCAACCACAAAAATAACAGCAATAACCACTAGTTACAAAGGTGCGGAATCCCGTGGACTCCCCAGGAACAAAGAAAACAAAATGGTGACGAACCCCCTCCCCCCAAGATGGTGTCTTCCATAGATGACCATGTGGTCCAAGGGACAAAGACAAGATGGTGGATAAGCCCCCTTCTCCTGATGTGTGGAGAAAGAAAACAGCAAAAAATCCCCAGCACAGTGACAGAACCACCATGATTACAAAAAGCTCCCTCTTCCCCCAAACAACAACCAACAGGGAACATGGACAAAATGAAAACAAACCTGGAGTCCAAAAACAGTCAAATGCCCCTCAAGCCATTACTTCACACCACCCAACAGGGTTTGTCCTGACAGTGGCAGCTCTGTCAACAATGGCAGCTGGAACCTGGGACCTGGGGCAGTGGTGAACCTGTGGTGTCAATTTCTCTGCGTCTTTTCTGTCCAGGTGGACCCAGCTGGTGTCAGCACTGCAGTTCCGAGTCACTGGTGTATTGCAGGAGGGGAAGAAGCAGCCCTGCTGGGCACTGAAAACAGCAGCCTCCAACCCCACAGGTCTGGTGGTGGCAGCTGCCACTGCAGAGAGGTATTTGTGAAATTTGCCCTGAAGCAGTTTAGGATTGCAAAATGCAGTTTCTTGGAGACCTAATCCAGGCAAGGAGGTTGGAAAGGAGCAAAAGAAGGCCTTTGTCTTGAGATGTTGAAGCTTCCTGATGAGAACGAATCTTTTACAAGGACCCAGCTCTCCCCGCCTCCATGATTCCCTTTCTGGCCCCCAGGTCCTAAAGGGACAGTAGCAGTCTTGGGCATATGATGTAGCACAGACATGGAATACAACACACTTTGTTTTTGAGTTACCCAGAACAGAGGGGAAGGGGTTAGAGGGTCAGGGTGCTAGTGAGGGTTCTCTTCTGCTGACTCTCAAATGTTCTGGCCACACTGGATCGCACTTGCAGTCTTATGGAGACGAGCCAGGGAGACTCCTGAGGTAATAAAAGCCAGCAGGGAAACACCAGAGAATTATCGCAAAGGAACTAAGGGGTGCTCCTTTAGGAAGGTGACATGGCTGACAACCCAGCTGAGGTGCTGTTACACCAATGCACACAGCGCAAACAAACAGGAAGAGCTGAAAGGCACAGTGCTGATGGGAAGCTATGACCTTGCTGCCTCACTGAAACCTGATGGGATGAATCCCATGACTGGAGTGTGAGTATCAATGGCTACAGGCTGTTCAGAAGAGAGAAGGGAGGAAGGAGAGGCAGAAGACTTGCCCTCTACATCAAGAGGGCACCAAGACTGAGTGTGGAGAGTTGTCTCTGAAGAGCAGGTCGAAAGCTGGTGGTAGGAGTCAGAGACCCCAGCAACAAAGGGAGCCCTGTGGTCAGTTTCTACTACAGGCCCCTGACCAAGGGGATCATTTGACCAAGCTCTCTTGCTCCAGCTGCAGGAATTCTTGTGATTGCAGACTCTTGTCCTGCTGGGGAACTTCAACTACCCTAGCATGTGATGGAGGTAGCATGGCGAGCTGTAGGCAATCCAGGAGACTCCTGGAATGCATGGAGGATAGCTTCTTGTGTCAGGTAATAGACCGACCTACCAGAGGGAAGGTGATCCTGGGTCTGTTGGTCACCAGTGTAAGTGAGCTAACTGGGGACACAAGGATTGGAGGCAGCCTGGGCTGCAGTGATCAGGCATCGGTGGTGTTGGCAGTCCTGAGGGATATGGGTCAGGTGAGGTCTAATGTTAGGCCCCTGAACTTTAAGAATGCAGAGTTCCAGCTCTACAAGGAGACAGTCAGTGGGATTCCCTGGGAGACTCCCCTTGGGGACAAGGGAGTGAAACAGAGATGGCAGATCTCTAAGGAAGTCTTCCATGGAGTGCAAGAGCTAGCGATTCCCAGAAGCATGAAATTGGTCAAGGAATGTGAGACAGTGCCATGGCTGAGTAGGGACAGGCTCAGGGCAAACTGAAGGGAAAAGAAGAAAATGAATAGAGAGTTGAAGCCAGCACAGGTGACCTGGGAAGAGTATGGAGGTGAAGTACAGTTGTGTAGGAAGTGAGGGGTGAGGAAGGCCAAGGCAAAGGTGGAACTGAACCTGGCAAGAGACACTCCATTAAGGCCAGGCTAGAGGTGTCATTTCCAGCACTGGGTTCTCTGCTTAATTGCACAGTTTGCTGTGGATTTCAGATGAGGCAACAGGCAAGCAAGGTGGGAGTCTGGTTAGTTTGAGACTAAGCCCCATGTCAGTTACCAAATTAACATAACAGGGCAAAAGCACTAAAAAAAGCTGTGCTTTTGAAAAAAAATTAAAAACTTTTGCAAAACCTAAAACTGTGGTTGAATTTTGCACATAGTGCCTTGTGTTTCCCTCTCACAGGGATGCAGCAGTCTCCATGCAGCTGTGAAAAGTCTCTACTTTGGAGCAGTGCCAGTCCTGCTGCAGCACAGTTTTGGGGAATTAAAATCCATGTGCATCCCTCTATCCAGATGTCCTTTTGCTTTACTTACACTGAATATGTAGGACATGCAATAAAAGTTTATCTCTCTGCTGATGAAGATTTAGCACAATATCAACATTTATTCTAGCAATTGAGTGCTCGGTAGGCATTTTAAATTATCTTTGCAAAAAGAAGTTGATGCTGAGATTGCCATGCCTGGAAAAATTGAGGATAATTCTGGATTTGTGTTTGTACCAATTCAGAATGATGTTCTACCAGTTATGCAGTGTAGTGCAGTTGTATTTTCTTTGAGGGTCTGCACATATCCATGTTATTGCTACAGATCTCTCTTCTCATTTTCTTCTGGACTAGCACCAGAAGCTGGTACTGTGGTAGTAGTAGTGATATCACCTGTAAGCAGAATACCTTGTGCTGCATGCTTTTTTTTAACTGAATCATGATACCTTCACAGTCTACAATTTGCCCTTAGTCTAAAGGTTATTTATCATCTACCTTCAACCCTTTTTTTAATCTTGGGTTTTTTTGTCCAAGAAAAGACCAACTTAGTGATTTTTTTTCTCTTCTATACATGGATATGATTATATATATATATGTATATTTTTTTAAAAATTTTTTTTTCCCCAGCAGAAAGAAAACTTTTTATTTTGTTTTAATAGTTCCCCCAAATTGCATTTTCAAATACTAATTTTTTTAATCTGGTTTAGCTAATGCAAAAAAAAAAAAAATGTTGTGTTTAGGACAAGACACAAGTAATTACAACTTAGGCAAATACAGAACAAAACCAGAGTCTTCCCAACAAGGAACTCCCAAATTGGTGCTTCGACTGTAGTTCATGTGAAGAAGAAACACCCTTGCTTTCTTACTTGTAGGCCAGTGCATAGTAACAGACAGAATCTCTCTCTGTGAGAGGTGAGGAATACTGAACCTTTATTTTAGTATTTAGGTTTCATGGATTACATTGTCTCCTTTAAGAAGAAAGGCTTGTAAGCTTTATTCTCATCTTTGCCTGCTGAGCTTGTAGCTTTCAGGTCTCAATTACTTGCTATTCTGTAAGCTTACATCAATTCTGTAAGCTTACATCAATTCTGTAAGCTTACATCACTGATGCCATTCATTAATTTGTCTTTCAATGAATTTAGCCACCCTGTTGTCTCATCTCAGGCCTGGTACCATATTTTATGGCTGAGATGAAAGCTTCAGATTGGCTTGAAGATAACCCTTATTTTAGGAGTGTCATCATTAATCCATTTTTCCTTTTTAGCTTTGCTTGCCTAAAACCTGCAATTAGACATCCTTGCTAGGGAAAAAAGTATTTATTTTTAAAAAGAGAGCTCCAAAATTAAATTTATCTTCTTGTGATCCACTTTGTCACTTTGAAATAAATTTCTTGGGCTTTGTCAATACAGATTTTTCCCAAAGACTTAGTTGCTGTCATCTTTGTCTTCTTGGAAAGAACCTGGGTTTCCAATTTGGTGGCACACAGATGACTGATTGAGCAGTGGAGTTGTGCAGGATCTCACAGACCATCATTTCTGGCAGACTGGGACACTACTGTCTTGCCATACTAAATTGTGTGTCACCTTCAGTTAATGCATTGAATTGGGAAAAGAATAGTTGAAACCCACTTCCTTGGAGAAAAGTTCTATGGTCTGTTCAGGTGTATCAAAATACAATTAGATAAAATAATATTTCTATACACTTGAAACTCTTCATTGAAGCTAAACAATAGTGTTGCGTTTTAACCTTCTTTAATGCCTTAGCCATCTGTGGTTAATTTATAAGCAGTTCATTGAGGCAGAGGTTGTATGCTGAGATGACTAGTCAAAACACTGACACTTCTAAAGACACCTTTCAAGTGAAAGTGTGGGTGTTTTTCTTGTCTTACGCTACTGTTACCTCCTTTTTTAGACTAAAAATCTCACTTCAGATGAAGGACAAAGATATGTTTTGGTTAAATCTCTGTAATACTACTGAAAAAAATTACTCACTTTAGGGTAATCCTGAATACATAAATACAAATAAGGCAGGCCTAAGCAACAATTTAAATGCCAGCATGTTTTTTTGTGCTGAACAAAGCAAGAGCATATGTAGTTGCTTATGTAGTGGTGGGACACTGCAATGGGTTGGTAATGAGACTTTTGTAAAGGAAGTACTAATGTTCATGTTTTCCTGAACCAGAATCAACAAAGATGTAAACATTAGTGTCTACGCACAGCTCTGTTACAAAATATGCTGATTTTCCTGTCTGATCTGCCTCCTGCTGAGTTAAAGAGGCAGCTTTAGGGGCAGCATACAAAAATCCTCATGCATGATACATTTATTTAATGTCTTTATTGCTAAAATCTGCCTACATTTCTTAATTTTTTTGGTTGGCAGAAAGCATCCTGAATAAAATTCTTCTCTCCTTGTGTCTAATAGAAACAAATTCTGAGGTTCTGTTGTTTAACAACTGTGCAACCTCTTGCATCAAGATTAAACACTTTGTTTTGTCCCCAGGCATTTGTATATTTATTACTCTTGAGGCAGTGGTACTTGAAATAAATAGAATTGAAAGATCCTGAGAAATGGTTTCTGAAACACATATATTGAGTTATTCTCTCCTATGTGAGCAGAAAATGCTTCTGATGCTTCTCGCTGCACCCTTGCAAAGGAAAATAGCTGATATAAAAATATCACATGATGAGGTGGTGAAAAGGTAAGCATTTTTATCCTCAGTCGCTGAGGCTTTTTGCTGCTTATTGTCCTGAAAATAATTAAGTTATCTTTATGAAGTGTATTACTATTCACTAAAGATAACGTAGGTAAGGGCATAATAAAGGATGGAAAAAGAAAGATAAAAGGAAAAAGTCTCTCCTTTTCTGCCTCAAAAGGTACAATATGAAAAAGAAAAAAATAATCCATGGCTTGGAAATAGTCTTAAAAACTTCTCAAGATTCAGGTATATATTTTGGGCTGGTGACAGGGCTTATCTATTCTCCCTGATCAAAATAATAAATGCTCACCAAGAGAAAAAGTTCTTTTATGTTATAAGGAAAACAATTTCCATGTAGCTTTTGTGTGTGCGTACGCATATTCATAAAATATGGATTAGCAGGACTAGGTATTCAGCTAAGTAAATATTCATAAAATAAAGGTGAAATTGATATGCATTTCCCAATAGAGAGTAATAAGCATATTTTGATTTCTTAGTAAAAAAATCAAACTAAGGGGAGAGAAAGCACTTTCTTTTGCCCGGACATGTTTTATTCCTCATTTTCATTGTGTTGATCCTGCTGGCAAAGATTTCCTGACATTTTGAATATACAGTATTGCTAATATTGGTAAATGTAGAAGAATCAGGTGTATTGCTTAAAACATAAAAAGACATTTTGGATTCTTTTTTTTTTGTTTGATTCTTGCTTTTGTCTTTGGGGTACATTAAAGTTGCACATTTAAGTTCTATTTTATATATGAGAGATAGATATGCCTTTTTTACTAAAATCTTAGATTCTCATAAGTGTAGGTTCTGGAGTCTTGTTAGCAATATGTGCTAACAACTATTGGAAGACTCAATAAATAAGATATATGCTGCAGTCATGAGCTGTATACTTAAATAGGCATGCCTTATAGGCATTTCTTTGCAGTACACATGACCATTTTGAGTAATAGAAAGGAATTGTTTTTGAATAAACTGAAAATTAAGTGGATGTTCTAAAGCGCTACCTGAGAGATCTCAAGAACAGCACTATTTCAAGCAGCCTGTTGAATCATGGAAAAATTACATGTTGGTATGCAAACAGGCAAAATTTTAATAAAAATCAAATCCTCAAAGTAAAACAGAATTCAAATAGGTGTTTTGCTACTGATTTTATTTAATGTCTAAAGAGTTAGCTTAGGCTTCCGTTTTTCAGAAGCAAGATGTTTAAAACCCAAACTTGAAGTATATGTGTTTCTAAATATGGTGTGGAATGTGTCTTGTTCTTTACCTGAATTTCTGTTGATATTGATTCTTTGTTTCAGTTGGGCCTGTTTGTAAAAACTGTTTCATCCCCTTCTTCTGTTTTACCCCTTTGCTTGGATCAGTTGGGTCAGTTCTCTTTCCAAGCTGGGGAGATGGGCTTATTTGTGCATGTACAGAGCAGACAGCTCATATCCTTATCCCTCTCTGCTGTTGTGGTGTTTTGCTCTTTGAACACAAACAGTAATTTCCAATAGCAGCCATCTTTTGGACAGTCAGGAAATATGAGGTCTTTGTTCTACTCATTTTATGGACTTTGCTGATTTATCAGTGCATGGGCTATGTGTGCTCAGTAGTGTAATTTCAGCGTATTCATTGCCAACGAGGAAAATAAAAACAAAACTGTCTTTGGCAACTGGCATGGAGCTGGAATGAGCCAGTAAATAAATGTTATGTATTTGAAAGTGAGGGTGTTGGTGGTTTTTTTTTTTTTTTATTTTAGAGCTGTTAGAGGAAAGATGACCATTGTCATATAGTTTGAATTTTTTTTCTAAATTACGCCATCATCTGCATGCCACTGATCATTTCCACATGCTGAATAAATTAGAACCATCATAAATGATGGCAGCAATCTCCACTAACAGAGCTTGTTGATACCTGCTTGTTGAAGTCTATTATTTAAAATAATTCCTTTGGCTTTGTCAATGTTTACACAGGCCAGCATCTTTAATGTTGATTTAAGGTTATCTCTATGTTCCATAACTAGAATACAGAACATTTTTATCGATTTCTTAGCCACACTCTTCTACTTTACTATCCATAAATGAATTTTGATTCATAAAAGAAAAACCCTGGGAGTCAAATGTCAGCTATTATCCAATATATTGCTCTCTGCTGCAAGTAAAATAGTCTGCATCTCATCTTGAAAATATAATGTATATAAGTCTTCTCTGAAAGAATTTCAATAAAATATTGACGTAAACACTTTTTAAAATTTTGTTTGATAAGGTATTTTGAAGATATGGACAACAGCACAAAACAAAGCCTGGAGTCATCCCATTTCATGTTTTATATTTATTTGAGCTTTTCCACAAAAATTGGATGTTTTATTTGTGATAAAGAAAATAGTCTGTGGTATTGTCTTGAGTGATCTGCCTTAGTAGATTTTGTGCTGGGAGTTATGATCAAGCCAAACAAAGCCTAATAACAAACAAAACAAGTACTGTACACACTCCTCTGGATATCACATTTGTTACTTTTATTACATTCAGGTGCCCTCCTTTTAAAGAATGTGTTTCTACACAATGCTTTTAATTTTTTCCTCCTAAGTTTGTGGCTTAGTAATATGTGTTATTAGAATGTTTTGTTTTGTTTAAAGACAAGTTTGTAATTCATGAACAATCTAACCTGATTTTCTCTTCATACTTCACAGCCTGAATACAGACAAAGAAAGGCAGCTCATAATAAGAAGGCTGATGCCACCTGAAAATTTTGGACACCATAGGAGGTAGAAAAAAGTCACCTTCTAGGGACTTACATGCTTGTAAAAAGATGCATTGGAATTGATGTGATTTTTTTTTTTTTTAATTTTTTTTTTTTTTTTTTTTTTTACTCAGAATAAAAATGTTTTCAATCCCAGGGCACATAGGATTCTGTGGGGACTGGTCATGATGATGCCAGGTAGTATAGCTGTCCACTTTTATTAAAAATAGTAATTTAATCTCTCTTGGTGACATACCATGTACTGGCTGGCTGACAGGAGAGAGGGTCAAAGAGAGATGTTTACCCTTCAGTGACAATAACAGAGTCAGTAACAGATTTGGGATCTGCTGCCCATGGAGCTCTGGATGCAGCCCAGGACATGTTTGGCTTTCTGGGCTGTGAGTGCCCATGGCCAGGGCATGTCCAGCCTCTCCTCCACCAGTACCCCCAAGTCCTCCTGGGCAGGGCTGCTCTCCATCTGCTCATCCCCCTGCCTGGATTGATATGAGGGGTTGCTGTGACCCAGGTGCAGCACCTTGCACTTGGTCTTGTTAAACCTCATAAGACTCCCAATGGGAATTACAGATGGGCCAATTCCTGAGCGTTTCCAGGTTCTTCTGGAAGACATCCCATCCTTCAGAGGTATAAACCAGGCCCCTTAGCTTGGTGTCACCTGCTGAGGGTGCCCTCGATCCCTTTGTGTAATTAATGAAGGTATTGAATGACACTGGTCCCAACATAGACCCCTGATGGACACCACTTGTCACCGATGTTCTCTGGGACTCTGAGCTGTTGATCACAACCCTCTGGATGTGACCGTCCATCCGCTTTCTTACCCATCTAGCAGACCATCCATCAAATCCATCTCCCTCCAGTTTAGAGAGAAGGGTGATATTGTGGGAGACTGTGTCACAGGCTTTACAGAAGTCCAGATAAATGACATCTATAGCCCTTCCTTTGTCCACTTATGGAATCACCCCATCATAGAAGGCCTCTGGGTTGGTCAGGCAGGACTTGCCCTTGGTGAAGCCGTGCTGGATGTCCTGAACCACCTCCCTGCCCTCCATGTGCCTTAGCAGAGCTTCTGGCAGGGTCTGGTCCATGATCCTTCCAGGCCCAGAGGTGAGGCTGACAGGTCGGTAGCTCCCAACATCCTCCTTTCTACCCTTTTTAAAGATGGGTACAGTGCTTCCTCTTTTCCAGTCACCTGGGACTTCACCTGACAGAAATCAGGTGACTGTACTTCATTCTTTCAATCCTTTTGCAGCAAGAAAAGGCAAATTTTGTGATTTTTGTGGTACAAATTAAAAAATGGTGATCACTAGCATTGCAGTGAATATCAAATGAATATATAATAACAGCACATTAGGAAACAATTAGAAAAACTGCCTAGACATTATTAATTCATGTGCTATTCATTGTACCAACATTGATCATGTGAAAGAAGTGTGGTGTTAGTTACATTTTAATCATTCAGTGTTGAAGAAGGACTAATTATTTTCAAATAGCGATGGGAAGGATCCAGTTTTATAAAGAAATCATGGAATATCTAATTTACTCCCGCAGCGTTTTAATAGGGAAACATATGGCTGCCATTATTTGTAGGACAATGGGGGATATCACAGCAATTGCTCATGTTTCAACTCTTACAAAGAAGGTAGAGGTAGTGTTGCCCTCACAGGAGCCTGTGTTAACTACGGGATGGGTGTGCTGTGCAGCACCTCTTGTTCCTTGCCCATCCAGACTAGGGCTTGACCAGGCTGAGCATTATGTCCCTTCCAGCCAAACTACTTGGATTTCTTCAGAGCCTTCAGAAAAGTACTGGGGAATGAGAGCAGCAGGTAACTTTCTTCATGGACTCAGTGTCAGTGAGGGACATGCCTGCAATGGATAAAACTGGATAATAAAGGGAGTAGGACTGTTTGTGTCCATCTCCCTGCTGCCCCTTTCCTCCACTGTGGAAAGCATTTAGGGGCTTTCAGTCCCCTCTGAAGAAAGAAGTTACACATTTCTATTTGGAAAATTATCTCTGATCTTGCACAGGTGTATGCTGGAGAGGACACCTGAAAGTTTGGTGCCTCGTTCATAGGAAAGTTTCTCAGGTTGAGGGGGTATGCAGAGGCTCAGATAAGGTGCTCAGGGGTTTAGAACCTGGTGGAGCAGCTGTGAATTAGAGAAGCAGATACTGACATACTTCATGGTCAAGCTGCCAAACTCCAAGCCCATTGGATGTTTTGTATGTGATAGATCCTTGGATTTTGTTCTCCCTTCTTCCCTTCTCTAGGCAAAGTACCTCATAAATGTTTCCAAATGGAGAGGTGGATCTCTAGGGACTTCTCTGCTACCCAAATGCACTTCTGTGAGCTTTACTTCCTGGAGTGACATCCCCATGGGTGAAGGCTTGGCAGGCTTGCTTTGAAAATAGCATGTGTCTTGCTCTTATTTCTGTATCTTGCCATAACTTGTGTTTTAGGAGACCTCAGATCAGTTGTAATGATACAGTCAAAACACAGAAGGACAGCTGGGTGATGAGAATCAGTGAGCTAAATCTGGGATAATTTAAGCAGTTATTTCGCTTTAAATGAATAGTGCTTGGAAAAAGCTCAAGAACATGGGTTCAGATCAGTGTAAACAAAGCCCACTGTAGCTTTTTGGCTTTATACTCTGTCTATTTTGCATGTTAGAGGAAGGTACAGATCAGCTTGTAAACTGTAGTAACGTACAGTTAGTATTGTATCAGGTTTCCTTGGGTATATTGTCTTTTGTGTAACCTCTGAGTTTGGTGTATTTATGTTATTTGGGGGCAAAAATAACACATATTTTCTCTGTGTATATTGGCTGGTTTAAATTCACAGAAAAGGCAACATGTTCTTGCTTCAGTATTGGACTCCGAGTGGATGCTTCTTATTATATTATCTTCCTTAGATTTATATAGTATTGATGAAATTGAAAATCAGTGACCTGACAAAAACAAAATAATACAGCATGAAAATTGCTACCATGATTTCATGCTGTGTTAATGCAAGGATGTCATTCCT
>NW_008238452.1:225113-229748 GCF_000691975.1 Corvus brachyrhynchos | reverse complement strand
TCAGAATATTAACAGTGTTTTGCTTCTGAACTTACAGCATCTCTCTCTATCCCTCTCTTCCTCTTCCCACCCCTCCTTTTCCTTTTAAAGAGAGTTGATGCCACAATGAAATTTTTTTTAATCACATATCTTGGCTGTTTGTTAGTGAGTAACCACTACTAACAGGTAATTTTTCGAAGCAGATAGTGGAATGTCTGTATTCCATAAGCATATGCAGAAATGCAGAAAGAATCAGGCAGAACAGTCACTATAACGTGGCTAATTGCAGAGTCTGGGAATTTTTTTAGTTGTTCTTCCTCAAGGAGCCATCATTCAGGCTGCATGGCAGCACTCTTTGTATTCCCACAGGGCACTGCTTGTCTTGGAATATGCAGAAGTGATATTTGCTCTCTGTTCTTAACAATTCCTATTCTCCTACAGGTGCCAGAAAAGATTTGAGGAAAGACACTAAATTCTGATTAATGTACTCACTGAAATTGCAACGATGTGATCAGGTTTCATATTTTAACTGATTAGAGACCTCCTTATTGAACCTTCCTATGTTGCCAAGAATGGTAGAACCTACAGATTTGATGTAAACATTCTAAGTTTGATATGAAAGGTGAGGAGCTACTTGGCAAATTCTGCCATGTGGGAAGTGTCTCTTTCAGATCCCAGATACCTGTTCAGACTCTGCCATC
The DNA here is from genome assembly GCF_000691975.1 of Corvus brachyrhynchos. Taxonomy (NCBI): domain Eukaryota; kingdom Metazoa; phylum Chordata; class Aves; order Passeriformes; family Corvidae; genus Corvus; species Corvus brachyrhynchos. Next base: position 229,068 of record NW_008238452.1, on the reverse strand, counting down.
ATAAAGACTTATCTGTTCTGAGAGGGAAGGAGCAAACACCAACTCTGAAGTCAAAGGCCAGCACCAATTCCACTTCATTCCATCCTGTCCCTCTGTTTATTCATTGCTTGCAGAAGAGGGTGGGTGTGGCTGTTTATGTGTGTACAGAATGAAATGACTATCTCTGCTGTACTTCATGGAGGAGATGGAATGGGGACAGGAAGAAACAGAGCACCATGCCCTCTCCTCGTGCTCTACCTGACTTGGCTCAAGAATAGAGGTCAATTTAAAAAACCAAACAAACAGACCCTTTCCCCAACCCAAGAGATAGTTTCTTGCATGCACAGCAGGGAGCTGAAGGGCTGCTGACACAAAATCTGTGTGTGTGTATTTGCTTTACAGTTAAGGCACTCGCCCACTCTCCTTGAGGTCTGAACTGGTTCAGAATCTCTTCTCACATACAAGGAGTTTCCGTGACCTTGGTTATTTTAGGCAGAAAATAATTTATGGTTCAGTGAGCCAGAGAGAAAATACATGTGAACATGAGGCTTAGTGGTTTGTAGTCACCTGAGGCCTCCATTTTCCATGCTAAGGACAGATTCAGCCCTAATGTCAGATTTTGACACAGGCATTTGAACTTCTTTTCCCAGCTAAGGTGGCTCATATGCTGCAGAATTCTCCAGTTTAGCATTGTCCTCTGTAACCTCATAGCCTCCATGAGGAGTGTGAGGAATGTCCTGATGGGTATGGTAACCCACCTCTTTAAAGACAGATAAGAATATGGAGTTGAATTCCCTGACCATAGGAAATAATTCAAGCAGCCTGGAAGAGTGGAAGAGTGTTCTCACTGTTTATGAGCTGTTTTGTAGGGTCAAATAAGAGGTACCTCATCCTGTATCCTAATTAAAAAAACAAGGACAACCTCTCCTTTATCTTGAAAGAGGTAATATTGGTCACTTCTTACTTAAGACAGAGGTTTTTTGTGAAGTCACACTTCTATTCTGTATGCTTATTAATAAACTCAAATGGTTCTTTGCTGAGCAGGCTAGTTCTGCTCACCAGCTGGGTTGTCATTCTGTCATGTTCTCTTCTTAGAATGATTTTCAGAACTTTCAATCTCTATCAGATAGTACTAGGACAAATACAAAACAGGTGATAAAGGAAAAAAGAAAGTCTCCTTCCAAAGGATAATTTTTATTTGCTGAATTAATTTTATTTTGGAACCAAGTGTTTGAAATCCATCACTAACTCCTGCTTGCCTTTCAGGGTGCCTGAAGCTCTCCGTGCTTTGTCTTGCTAATAAAGTGTTATGTGGTTCAGTTTTACGTTTGTTTCTTAAACTGCTCTTCTCTGTTGCCACTGTTTTTTCCAGTTGTTTGCAGTTTTAGCATCTCTTGTTTGTTTTCCCCCCCTGCTGCCTTTCCATTCTTGCAACCCTCTAGGGTTTTGCCGTGAGCTGCCCATCTGATGGGTTTCCTGCAGACTTTATTTGATTGCTGGAGCTCTAGCATTAGCTGCACTGAACACTGGAGCACCATCCATGGGCTCTGCGCTCCCTGGTGGGAGGCCAGGTGCTCCAGCCACTCAGCTCCAACGCCTGATCCAGCTCCGAGACTGGCTGGTATCAGCCAGACTGGAAGAAAGGAATTTTTTGGTCTGTTCTTTCATTTTTATATATTTATGCCAAAGGATTCTCCAAGTGTGGTTATTTAGTTGTTTGGATTTTGCTGCTGCAGCAGCAAATAGGGGACTATTGTAACTTAATGAAGTCTAACCTAAGTATAGCAATGTCATGTGAGGACCTTGATTTCTTTGTGCTTTTTACTAAAATGATGGGGTTTTGGGGTTTTATTTGTGTGAACAACATCTTTTTCCACCACAGATAAAATGTTTTGAATGAGTATGATCTGTTCCTAATTACTTGTTATGAAAACCAGATTTTTATTACTGATAGAAGCATGAGGCGAAAAAAGAGGTATAGAGTTTAACATTCTTTATGATAGAATTTAAATTTACCATAAAATTAAACCCTGAAATTGAATTACATTAATTGATTTAAAACCTTTGAGGAGTTGTTCATTCAGTCTTGCATCTTGTTGAATCTTTCAAGAGATTTTTTTAGGAGGATATGTACAGGATGGCGGTTAACACTGGGATGGAGATAAAAGTCAAAAGATGTGTTTTGTATCATATCCTTGCTAATACATTTAATCAATATAGTTATTGATATTAAAAATTGTGTTTTTGCAGATTTGTAGAACTGCCCACATACTGTATGAAGACAAAGTAATCATATCCAACTAAACAGTGTAAAAAAGAATATGAAGGAGGGGATGGAACAAAAAAGAATGATAGAGTGATTGTTGTTATTATACCAGAACACGTGGGCTTTGATTTTTGTACTTACTTTTCCTTTTCTTTTCATCATGGGAGAGGTCTTTTTCAGAGCTTACAGAGTTTTGAAAATTTTTTAATGGAATTTTTTTGGGAGGATATTTTTAGTCATGAAGAGTCAAAGTGGGGGGTCATAAAGGGAAAGGGCATGTTGAGTGGGGGAAGAGGGAGAATTGGAAGATGGTGCAGGAGGAAGGTGGGGTGGACGTGAGAGCAGGGGTGCTGGTGCTCTGGGGGTTGCCAAATGCAAAAATGGCCCAAGAGAAAACCACAGAGAGCAGAGTGGTCATAGTAGCAGGGCCAGGTTTGTGGTTCCTCTTCCTGGGGAGAGTTTCTTTGTTTGCAGAGACAGGAATCTCCGAAGGCTTTTTTATTAGCCAAACGCAGGACAAATGACTTTGTGGCAGTGGGAGTGTAAAGGACTGTTAAAAGTGCGAGGTGATAATGGGCCATGATTTTCCATCCATAATCAGCCATGATTGTCCATGATAGAGATGCTGAATACACCCCCACCCGCCCCTCCCCCATCCCAAGTCATGTTCATACCTTCCCAGTTTCTGAGAAATCAAACCTACATCTAGGTGCAGATTCCAGACTCCGTGGTTGGATCATTTTTGATTTCTTGCTGAGAAGAGTTTTCTTCCTGATATTTTAAAATTCTTCTGCAATTAGAAAATAATGCCTTTTCTAATGCCAGATTAAATGCTAATAAAATGTCACATTTAAAACCAGGTGAAGAACTGTGAAGTACACAGATGGTTCCAAAGAGAAATGGTGATATTCTGATTTATTTTGTTTATTTCTATATAATTTGTTTTTCAGTTCAAATGCAAGAATGGTTGATATTAAAGTACATTGTGAATGCAATGGGTCAATTTCACATTTGCGAGAACAAATTCAGATAAAAACAAGATATGAATTATTAATGAGCTTAATTCATCATTGGCACACTGTGTCTTTAAATGTGGTGGTTGTTTGTTGTTGGAACCCTAAATTTCACCTATATATCCTCCTAAAATAAACAGCAATTGAAACAGCATATTTTGGTTTGATGTAGAATTTCTCAGATTTTAGGTGAATTCTATAGATGCTGTTAGGCTAGATGAACACATTTGTTCTTTATGTCTTTTTAATTCCTGAAGGCACACTGTGCAACAGCTTTACAAGTCAGTTGTAGCAATTAAATTAGGCCACTGGGTCCCTAAATCAAGTGCTCCAGGCCAGAGTGGAGGCAGAGGCTGCCCTCACACTCTTCCTGCCGGGAGGTGAAAAGCTGGGAGCACTCCACCTCTGCGGCGCCACGTGTCAGATGCAAAGTAAACTTGCCTGCATAGGCCCACATCAGCTGCGAGGTAAGCTATCTGAACAGCCGCAGGTAGGTTTTTGTTTTGCGTGTGCTGTGTTGCTTTAGGGGCGATTTCAAGCAGTGCTTTCCAAGAATACGCATCAGTGGTTTTCCAAAAGCCTTGCAGAGATCCAAACTGATCTGCCACAGTATATACCACCTCCTTGTGGTATCCTTATGGATAGGAACTGCTTTGCTGTTTCTCTTGCTTCCTCTTATTAAACGTGATGTGTTCAG
>NW_008238452.1:217889-225102 GCF_000691975.1 Corvus brachyrhynchos | reverse complement strand
GTTACTGATAGAAGATTTAAATAGCAAGCAGAAAATTCTTCCTACGTATGATCAGGAAGGGACCTAGCAATAAGTTTTTTGTAGGTGCAGGCTTGTCACAGTAAATGGCAAAGTAGTAAATCTGCTCCATGTATTTATGTTCTGCTTTAGGTTGCAGAAAATTCCACAATTCTACTTCTTTATTGCATAGCTTGCTCTTGCTAGTTGCTGTACAGTTACTGAATTAGAAAGTCAGATGAAATTACAAAAAGCCATATAGAATAGATATGAGTTTGAATTAGTGTAGTGCAAAGTAGTTGTTGTTCATGGATACATTTGCTTTGTTGTTGGAATACGTGTGTAGTGATACAATGCTTTGTGAAACTCATGAATACTTTTATCAAGATAAAAACAGAAGATATTTTTCTCTGATTTATTCCATTTTAGGAATTAGAGAAATTAAGCTTCCTTCTCTTTTAATTATATTTTACAGAGAAACTGTAATCTCTTAATCTCTGTGAAGCTTCTCCCTATTAGTTTACCCATTGGCATTGGCTGACATGGAGCCAGTGGAGCCTGCAGTTGGTATTCTGCAGCTGAGAGGGGTGTATTCAGGAAGCAAAGGCTAAATTTTGCCTGCATATGTGCAACTTGCTTTGACTCCAGGGCAGGCGATTTGCACTTGGGGTACATAATAAATTGATTTGTCAGTTCAGTGACCGACTTAAAAATAAATACATTAGAATGGTTCCAGTTGACAAGAAACAGATCTTTCTTTACTCCTCCACTTTTTTTTCCATCTAATCAAAGCAAGATGCTTTTTTCAAGCGAAAAAAATGCATTCCATAACATTTTAGATAAAAGCAAAAGCTAGATTTTCAGGATGATATAGACACTATCACAAAACAGGTGCTGCAGTTTTCTTATGTATATTGAAACAGTTCAAGTCTCTACTGATTTTAAGTAGATGGACTTTTTTCCCCGCTCACCTAACTTAGAAGAAAATGTCCTTACTGTGGAGTTATATGCTATTACAGAATGTTGTATTTTTCTCCTGGAACATCTCCACTAGGTATAAAATGCTTAAGCAGCTCTTTTCATCAGCAGCACAAAAAATTGCTTTACAGCCTGATGCTAAGAACATTCTGGGGATTCCCAGGTTACTGTATTAATGAGTCCAAGTGCTCAACAGAAAAAAACCCAATAGACTGAGGGGGCACCAGCCCACAATTCTTCATTACTTTGTGTCTAAGGTATTTTCCTAAATGCTTGATTTGGTTCAGAGAGAGATTAGATTTGTATCTGAGCCTCTAACAACATGTTCTAATTGTTGGGCCACAAAGCCAGAGAGCTCCTTTTTTGTGCAAAGTATTGTGGAGCTAAAAGTTATTAAAATATTGTGGGAAAATGAGAAGGAGCCACTTTGACATTAGCAGATCACTGTCTACAACTACCTGAAAGGAGATTGTGGTGAGGTGTAGGTTGGTCTCTTCTACCAGGTGACAAGTGATACGATGAGATGAAACAGCCTCATGCTGCACTGGAGAGGTTTAGATTGGATAGTAGGAAAAATGTCTTCACTGAAAGGCTTGTCAGACATCGGGACAAGCTGCCAAAAGAAGTGGTTGAGTCACCATCCCTGGAGATTTTTAAAAGACATGTAGATGTGGAACTTGGGGACACGGTTTAGTGGCAGTGCTTGGCAGTGCTGGGCTGACAGTTGGACTCAATCTTAGAGGTCTTTTATAACCTAAAATTTCAGTGATTGTATGAAGTAGTCATTGGGACTTTTGTTTCTTTTTTATTATTTGGTGGGAGTTACTCAGTGTGACTGCTCCACAGTTACTTTTGGAGGAAGAAGTGTTTACTTTAAAAATAATTAATCCAAACTTAGGAGATAGATTTTACCTTTTCTTCCAAAACCTTGTCTGCAAATGCATAAGAGTGCAGTTGAGCAGGAGAGTTTTTTCCAGGCTGAAATGAGAGCCTCACTTCACATAGGTGAAGATGTAGGCATCTTTCCTGTCGTATTTCACCTTATTTCTGTGGGGAGTAGATGGTAGGTAGGATCCTCACAGAAGGGTCTTCAAAACGTGGCAAGAAAGAGAAGGGTCATAGTCAGAATCAGTGGACACTTGTCATTTCTTTCTGTAACAGTGATAGAAATCGCCTCAAGAATCAAGGCAACCTAGAGAAAATGATCGGAGCTTGGGAAAATACCACAGCATACGATCCAGCCACCTCTGCTACAAATGAAACATATTTACTTTTGCTGTCATATGATTCTCATCATACATTATCAATTATTCTGTATCTCTTAATTTTAGATTCTTCCTGCTATTTGCAGCAGGGAGTGTGGTTCTATAAACCTGATGCTTTTTAAATGGGAAGGCCTATAGGTCTCTGTTCTTAAGCGATGCATGTGAATAGCATTGCTGTTTGATGAAAAATGTAAAACATTTTGTGGAATTGCCTTGATTTTCCATTTCCTTGAGTTTGGAAAGAAAAAGACATACAGTTTGCAGTCTGAGAGTTTAATATATTTGAAATGTATGGTGAAATGTTTTTTGGTCATGAGAATTAAATTACTTGCATTATTATAATTTTAGCATGGTGATATTTTAATTTTTGCAGAATTCTCTACTGCACTTATGTATCCAGAAGATATTTTCCCTTTTAAATGCAGTGAGGACACACTATGTCTCTTAAAGTAATACTCTCATAAAAAGTTGCAAGAATTAGCTCCAGAAAATATTCTTGAAGCTAAACTTCATAAAGACAATGGTATAATTGGTTGTACAGAGTCATTATTCTTTTCATCCATTCCTTTGTTGAGACAAGTTAGTGCAAAATGTTACCTGCCTGGTCTGGCATAATGATTTGAAGCCAGTGGCAACTGTCATGATTTCAGTCTCCTTTTCAGACCCCCTCTCACCATTTTTCAGGCACTCCTAGTGTCTGGCATGGTATTTTTAAATGTCTTCTGAACTGCGCCGTTTAACATCGACATTTCACTCAGTTTGGACAGTTTTCCTTTGTGTGACAGTTAATTTAAACCTTGTGCTTCTGTTCTAGCATAATTTCCCCATCCTCTTCAGGTGAGCAGCCTCTTACCTGAAGCCACAAGCCACTTGCTTACATTTGTTGAAGAAATCTTGTTACAAGACCTTGAATAATTTATCTGCTTGAGTTTTTCCAGAAGTCGCATGACCAATGGCCTTGAAGGACAGCAGTGTAAGGAAGACCAGCACTGGGAATGTCCAGCTCCTCATGAAGAGGTAGCTTCATTGTGTGAGCCTGTGGTGACAGGCACTGGATTTTTGCATGGTGCCCTGAGATGGCTCTGTCTGCTTGCAGTGTGTGAAAAACAGCCCCAAACGGCTTCCTCTTTGAGTTGGCTTGGCTCTGTTGGTCCCAAATCCTTTTCCTCCCTGCCAGAAGGTTCAGGGGACAAGAAGCTTGGAGATTCATTTCGGAACAGAACTCCAAGCAGTTTGTGACTGTACCTCAGAATTGTGTGTCTACGAACACATGGGTTAAATTTTTTTCATTCTTTGAGAAGGAAAGTGGAAGAAAGCTGGTTGGCTTTTTGTAAATATAATAATTTTTTGAGTATACTGTCTGTCTGAGTCATGCAAAATCTCAGTGATTCCCCACTGTGAATAGGGTTGCCTAAAAATAACCTTAGATGTTCAAATGTTTTTTGTTACTTCCAATTCTGTCTCAAATTTTTGAGAAATGTACTTTATTCTGCTAACTATGTTCCCTCCTATACTTGGTAGGCTTTTTTTTTCTTTTCTCTCTGTATATGTACCTATTTGCAAATGCTCAGTAGACTAATTAAGGTTTCTGAAGGTTTAACCTCGTCTTATACAGTAGATCCTGAGACTTGCCATGGTGTTATCTCAGTAGGCTGCAGGGAAGGGCTCCAGAAAGTATTGTGTAATATTGCCAAGCAGGGCTTTGCTGTTGAAATTACTTATGCCACAGAGCTTAGGCCAGTGTTAATGTGACAGGAGAGGTTTAATCCTGTGGAAAGGTGTTTCCATCACGTGGTTTTTAAAGAAATTTTATCAGGTGAGTCTAAAAGGAACTGTGCTGTTTGTCTATTATTTAAAGGAACTGTGCTATTTGTATATTATTTAATTGTTCTTTAAATTGTGAAAGGAAATAATATTTTTAATTAATTGGCAAACAAAAGCAAGTTATATACTTTGCTTGTAACTGAACACATTGGAATGGTTCTGCATCAGCTGTTTTTATGTAAAGGAAACTTATTTCTGAAATAATTGCAAAAGTATTAGGGGAACCCTCCCACCCTAGTTATTTCAAAGGAGATGCAAGACAGTTACAGCAGCTTAGGTCAGCCAGATCCTGCTCTCCTTGATGTCACGGTGTGATGCCATCAAACAGCGCTAGCTTCTGATGCTGTACCTTTTATTTGATAAAATGATAAACATTTAAAATGCCACTGATCTTACCTCATGGAACTATTGCTAGTTCTTTTCCTTGAGATTTTGCACCCTAAATCTGGAATACTTATTATTTTCTTATAAGAGCTTCTATTTCCCTACTATTTGTGTTACTTATTTTTGCCAAAGCCACCAGGTGGCTTGGCCTCGACCTGGCTCATGGCAGAACTCCCACTGCCCACACTGGCTCGCAATGGGCAGAGAGAGAGACAGAGATCTTCACTGGATTTGCAGTAGTCAAAAAATAATAGAGGGTAGCGTAATTTATATTTTTGGGTTTGTTGATTGTCCAGATAGTGGATGATGTCATTAGCCTGTGTTTGGGCTGAGTACACAATGTATACACATCCCAGAGCAAAGATTTGTGCCAAAATTACACCCTCTCCTATAGCATTGACAAGACTCAAAAAATACACACATACATAAAAATGAAAAAACTAAAAAAAAAAAAAAAAAAAAAAAAAACCACGGAAAGGGAGAAAGAAATCCTCTTTTGTTGTGTAATAGTGAAGAGATGTATCAAAATCCATAAATTAGGCACAACTTTAAAGCCACATATAATTTCAATTACATACATCTGTTTCTCCTTAGGAAGAATGAAGTGAGGTCAACAACTAAACATTTTACAACCATCAAGATTCTGGGATGCTTTTTAAGCTATATACATATGTGATTTGTAAGAAACCTATTTATATGTAAAATTTCTCATTTGAACATTCATTCCTTTTATTATGCAAACACCAAATTTTTTGGAAGCTACAGGCTTCAAAGTGCAGTGAATGCATGTATTTCAGCCCAATGTTATTGCTCTAAGTTTTTTCCATTTTAACCCCCTGATGTTTCTGTCATCATGAAGAAAAATATCTGTTTAACTTTCAGATCTGTAGATAGTAAGAAATATATGTGGCATAGATTTTCTTTAAGAAAATTATGTCAAAGGTTTCTGACCTCTTTGACAAAAAAAAAAATTAAAGCCTTATCGGAGGTTTTTGAGGGAAGATGGGCAAGGGAGGAACGTTATATGCTGGGAATCAAGGCAGAACATTTTTTAAATCTTTGAATTATATGTAATTTCATATATTTGAGTGGCACTTCCTTTCCTTCTCTCACCCAGTACCACTCACAGCCTTGAACAGAGCCCGGTTCATACAGCTGTGACAGTCTCATTGTGACCCTGGTGAGGGTTATGTCCAAGATGTGGCATATATCATCATTTTACCAGTGATGTTAATGAAGTTGATGACTTTACTTGTAAGGTTTTTAGTAACACAGAATAAAATGGAAATACATTTTGCATTCATCCTAAATGTATGATATAATGTATTGACCCCCCTTGAGTCTGCAGACTTTTTGAATTCCTCAAATATTAAAAAGTGAGCAAAGACTTAAGTAAGCTTGCTCAACAATAAATCAAACAAGAAAGCAGAATCACTTGGAATACATAATCATAAAACCTTCATGCATAAAATAAAAAGCAAAATACTGACCTAAATTGTTAATAACAGGAAAAGTCTGTTAATACCTGTTGTATAAACCCCTAATCTTTACAGTTGTTAACAGAAACTGAAGTGCATGCATAAAAAACCTCTCTTCACAGCAATGCTGTTATCCACATCAATCAAGATAATCCCACAGTAAAACCTTGCTAAAGAGGAAATGTGGCATGTTTGGATAATGTCAATGATTAGAAAACACGTCCCAGAAAATGCCATGCAAAACAAGTTTAAATATTAATGCACACCTTCCTAGCCCTTTTCCAACTGAGAGTCTCAAATTATTTACGTGGACCTCAAGGACTGAACTCTGATTTCAGTTCCAGATGTGAAACAAACAGAAGTTTCTGTGTATTTGAAAGCAAAGTGTGATTCTATACCACAAAACTTCACAGCTGGTTTTTTTTTTTTCACAAAACATGAATTCTCTGTCTACACAAGGGTAAATTGAGTCACAGAGCAGGGACATGACTGATTGAATGTGAACACAGTGAACCACAGCACATAACAAACCTTGCTGTCTCTTATTGCCACTTCCTCCTTCATGGCTCAAGGAAACACGCTGCTGGTTGAAATTCATTCTGTCTTAGGCTGACAATGTATTTGATCATAGCTCATCAAAGAGGACAATTTTGTTCTTTAGACCACAGTATAAATTAAATGCCTGGAAGATTTTCATAGGGTGTATAGTATGTTCTGGAGAAATCATTGAAAAAAAAGACAGAATTACACACTAAACCTCTGTGAGCAATCATGTCCTTATGTTCTGCTCTAGATTGATGGTAATTGAATATGATTTGCACTTGCAGGTTGGCACTCATGGACTGCTAATCACTTGGGAAAATACAACACATTGCGCTCTCGAGTGCTGTTCCGCTATTGTTTCTCAGGGCAATCAAAGAATTGGCTCTCCTTGTGTGCTTCTGAGGAAGGTGGTATTAAAACAATATGTAAGTGAAACAGAATTAGCTCAGTTAATTTTAGATGGCTAGAGTTTAAAAGTCTAGATCTCAGCTGGTTCTTGTGATTTCACGAGACTGGAGTATATTGTCCTATAAAATGCCTTTTTCTCTCCACAAACTTAGCAGGGACCTTCTTATGCAGATTCGGATGACTATGTCATAGCTATCCAAAGTTAGTGAGGTGGATCTCACCTAAAGTTAAATTGAACAAGTCACCTTTCTGCAGAGCTTAGCAAAATTGGAGCCTTTTGAACTTTCTGGAGCAGTGCAGCAGCCAAACCCTACAGAAACCAACGGGCATGGGAGA
>NW_008238452.1:171919-217863 GCF_000691975.1 Corvus brachyrhynchos | reverse complement strand
AGTAGAAGTAATGTTCACACTAATACAAAAAAATTGCATAAACTCTGTTTCAGTAAGAAGGTGGTTAGGTTTGTCAATGAAACCTGTCAATATTATAATTGATGAGAAGTCTCACAATGCCATAGCAGAACTCATTATTCAACAAGCTCTCAGTTCAGCTGCATGAAATGCTGTGTGGCTTTAAGGAAACAGCTGAAAACCTGGATGATCAGCTGGGTAGCCTTACCAACTAAGCAAGGAAGTGTGAGGAAGTATGCCATGCTAAAGCACATCTTTAATGAAGGGCTGCCTGGAAAGACCACATGTAGGAAAGGGCTTGGGTTGGGTTTTTTTTAAGGTTTTAATTTTTAAAATAGAAGAAATATGTTATTTCTGACCTCCTTTCTGGGAAAAGAAAAAAAAAAGAAATTAATAAATTATTTTATAATAATTTAAAAAATTAAGATATTATTTGTTACAGGAACAAGCATCCTACCTGTAGAGCTTCTAAACTGTGATTAAATAGTTTAATTGTTTTAATTTAAAAAACCGCAAACAACTGTGACCAAAAATTTGTAGGGCACCTTAGGCACAAAACAGAGGAAAATATGATTCTGGCAGTGGACTGAGCTGTAGGAATACTGCTCTCACTTTGTGTTTCACTCTCTTTATGTTAAACATTTATGAATAGCATGTGCTTTGACCTAGATGGCTGCAGAAGGATGTAGGATCCCCATACCTTCAAGAACATCCAAAATCTGGAGGTTTGTTTGTGTGGGCTTATGCTGATCATATATAACCTCTTCAAATAAGTGGGAGTGGACTTGGAAGGTAAAGCATGCCTTGTGCTGTACATTGCATAACCTTGATGTTTTGGGCTTTTTTTAAAATCCATGTTAGCAATGAGCAGTGCCAGGGCATGCTCACTGGCCCCAGGGCCACCAGGCGGCATCTGGCCATGCTATTAAACACTCCCAACATCCAAAGGTGGAAGGACTGCATCCAAAATGCCCATGGGGAACACACTTAACCTAATGTGCTGCACTGCAGATGGTGCTATCCAAAGAGTACCAGGTCACTGCACCAAAGGTGTGACAAGGGCAATTTTAAGGGTTTAATAACTGCAAAGAGATGAATTCTTGTGAGCAGGAACGGTTTTGGCTCCTGAATTTACCGGAATAGCTGTAGTGCTGGTGAACCAGGATTTTTGACAGTATACACAGACATTTCCTTTAGGAAACTAAGCATTTTTGAAATGAGAAAAAATGTTTTCACTTGACTGTCACTGTTTCTTAATCATAGTAATTATCAGTTGTGATTATTAATGCCTGGTTTAAAGGTGAGACAGAGTATTATGGCTAATAGAAGTATTAACTAGAGATGGATGTTACCAAATATATGAGGATGTATTTCTTCTGAGGAAACAGAGGACACAAAATGTACAAGAAAGAGGGTCAGAGAGAGATCAATAAAAACATGTCATTACAAAGTTGTCTGTGAACAATTTACTTAGGAAAGAATAGAACCCACCTCTCTGTTTTCAAGGAACAGGTCTAAGGCAAGCAGGAGGAAATATTTTTTTCATAAAGTTGTAATTAAATTGTAGAATTTGGTTCCAGATAAATGGCAGATAGGCAGTTCAGGAAGTCCTTAACCTTCTGACTGCCAAAAGCAGTTTGCTAAGCAGGACCAGTCTGTCCTTACCTTGTTTCTCCCATGTCCCCTAAGCATCAGCTACTGTCTGCAGCGGGAGGCAGGATTTAGCCATTTCACTCTAACCCAGCATGACTGTTTCTACTTTTCTGTAGCCCAGATCATGTGTGGGGAGACCATAAAAAGGAATGGGCAACATTTGTTGACAGCATTTTATTCTTTTTCTTTATCACCCACTTGTCAGCAGCCCTGAGATGGTTTTAGAACTCAGCAGAGCAAAAGAAGTGTTGCAAGAGGCACTGGAGGGGAAGTTATGACTCTAAAGCATTTGTTTGCCTCATTATGCTAATTTCTCCATTATCTCTGGGGTAGCGCCACATGTTGATCCAGGTGAATTTACATTCAGGTCTTTATGCCATTGTTCGTGGGTTCTCACTCTGTAAAACTGGGATGCTGTCATGAGAAGTAGTGATGGCAAATAAACCATCTGTGAGATTCTCAGCTTGTGTTACAGTAACGGCCGTCAAATTCTCCATAACATGGGTTTTTAGATACAGTGCCATAATAAGTTACCAGGGAATAAATCATGCAGTCCAACCAGGGACTAAACCATGTAGTCCAACATTTATACAGTCAGGCAGCAAAAGCAAAGATCTTCAGGTTCATACCTGAGTAAGTGCAGCAGGACTGCTGCTGCTGACACAGGGAGGCTTTGGAAACCCTATATACATCACTGCAAACCGTGGATATTTGTCACCTCTGTGGTTTTGGGCACTCTAATTTTTACTCAGGAACATGTGAAATGTCTGAAGGTGGGAATCTCATCCTCCAGTTTCCCCAGTTATAAAGTAAAAATAATTTTCCTGTTGCAGGGTGTTACGATTGTTTAAGTTACCTTGAGACTTACAGATCAAGTGCATCAAAAAAGCACAAAATATTTCTGTCTTCAATAGATACAGCATAAAGGAGCTGCACGTTGGTGCACAGATAGTTAAAAGAAAAGCTGCAGTTTTGAGCAAGTGCATATGCAATTTCTGTAGACAACTGCCATTATCCTGTGAGGCACAAATATTGCCAAATTATTAAACTAATTACAGATATTAAACTAAATATCAGTCTTCAAACCCTCTGTTGTCTTTTTTTCTTCCTTTGAAGGCTTTTTAGTATTTTTTATTACTGTGAATACCTATAAAACTTTTAATTTGAATAATTTAGAAATTTGCATTTAATTTTATTATATTTCTTTTCATGTTACTGCAGTGTTGTCTTTGGGCTTTTAATTGATTTTTTTGTTATTGTTAAACACTTTGAAACTTCTGAAATGAACTGCATGAAAAGAATAAATAATGACCCAGTCTTAAGAGAAAACCAGCAATATTTTATTAAAGAGAATCTTTCACAGAATTAAATTTTGTGATTTTAGTACTTTCTGAGCAATTACAATAGCATTTGTAGCAGGTCTTATGGAAATAACATATCTGCATCTATAGAGCAGGCATAGAAAATGCTGCAAGTACATGCCTTTGATCTAAATGACAGAAATAAATTTTCTAGGGACACGGTCGCATTAAGCATGTTTAAACTGACCCATATTGCTTGAAGTGCAGGTAGAGTATTTCTCTTTTTGATCAGGCCATTTGATTTAAAGTATAAAGAAAATTAAGTTATATGCAGAATACATGTAATATAATTTGACACATTAACTCTTACAGATGGAGGTTAATATTTTATCTATTCCCTGGTTTTTTCCCCTTCTGCAGTTAAATTTATCACGAGTCTGCAGGCATGACTTGCTGCTACACATGGACATGAACAATTAAGTTTTCAGCCAGAACTACAGTGAGACACTCCAATCCAACTGCACTCACTAAGCCTTTTGGTAGCTGCATTGATAAGGTGGAAAGAAGTTCATGTGCAAGAAATCTGAAGTAAAGGTGCAAATCTCATTCTTGGCTGGTATTTTGTTATCTATGAATAAGTTGATCCTGAGTGGCATCAGAGAAGCTTTACTCTCAGTGTTTCTGTTTCTTTTAAAACTATCCTAAATCTTTTGCACTCTTATCATTACAGGGAACTCAAATTTGTTAATGTTGTGATTTGAATTACCATTTCATAAAGTTTTAAGCAATTTTTCGGAAAGTGTTCATTAATATTCAAAGCTTTTTAAAAAAGTCATAGATTTGTGCCTAACATTCAATAAGACACATTTTAGTTGCTTTTTATAGATCTGGAAGTTGGAGATGTGCTTTTGTAGTTTAAAGCTGTCATAAATGCCTTAAATCATTATGATTAAATTAGAATATTGAAAATACCATCAAACTTGTGTTCGGTTTTTTTTCCCACATATCCAAAGGCTCTAGGATTCTAAAATATTTTGCAAATAAAATAATGAAATAATCAATCAGTTTTTTCAGTTAATCATTAAGCTACTGTAGTTGATTTTGAGTACAGCATACTGCTGTGTTTACTGCTTGTTTGAATAGTACAAGGGTTGGCCGTCTAGGTTTCTACAGAGCTATAATATTTTAAACTCCCTGGAGAAAAGAGGCAGACTAAATCTAAGATGACTGTTGAGTGAAATCTGACATATTTAAAGAAGATGCTTCCATTGTCTGACCATTCAGATGGTAACTTCTGAACTACTTCTTACCTGTTGAGATACCCAGCATGTAGAACTCCCACTCAACACTGTCAGATTGAGGAGCTTGCCGTTTTTTTCATTTTTATCAGAACACTCACAGTACTTTGGGTTTGAGTGTAAACACATGTGTTAGAAGTTTTCAGGCTTTTTCTGCAGCCTGCAAGACCTGGATGCTGCCCCAGGGGATAATTCAGAACAGGAATCTCTTGTGACCAGCTGTCTGAAGAGCTTACTGAGTCCAACTTCATACTTGACTAAGTTGGCTGTGTTGGGTTACATTCAGAAAATTATTCCTCTAGAAATTCCAGTGCTAAGTAGGCTGTAGGGCTTCAGGACTATTACTGTTCTCCACCTCTTTGCCACCTTTTGCTTGTGGGTACAGGGTGTGCTTGTGTGTATGTCTAGGCACAGTGTTAAATTTTGTAGACTTGTCACGTTAGAAATTTGTGCAAGCACTCGAAGTGAAGAGGATACAGCCCTTTTGGAACAATTTTAAGTACACTCATTAGCCTAGTGAGGTCATGGAAGTGTGTTTATGGGGGCAGGGCTGCAGCAGAGTCACTGCAAGTTTGTTGTGAGGATATGTTGAATTATTTTTTGATTAATGATATACAGGCCCCAAAGAAATAAAAAACTAATACTAGAGATACAAAACTATGTTGCCAAAAGATTTACCAGTGTGATACAGGAAGAGATTCTTGTATAAGACTTAATTTGTAATTATGAATCATAAGATCCTGTCTGTACTCAGTTCTTAAATACATAATTCATGAGTAAAACCTGAGTAAGTTTCTCAGCCAATAAAAACAACAGTGAAATTGGAATTTAGGGGATTACAAGCACAATAAATTTGATGAACAGTTATAGCTTTTCAGTCTTTTTCTCCTTTAATAGAAATGAGAGAAAGAAGTTCTTGTAACCTAGAAAGTCAAGTAGCTGTATTTCCACTTGAGAGCTTTTATGGGAAGGTGCAGTTAAACACAAAGCTTAGAGTAGCAAAACTTAGGTGAAATTTAGTTTAATAGACAAGATAATATGAAATCTCATTGTGTTTAAATAGCAGAAGCCAATGAAGAAAAGCTCCCAAAAATCTGAGGCAAAATTTCCTGTGCTTTTTCACAATGAAGTATTTGCTTGATGCTTTTCCATAGGCTGAAAGAACTTCCATACTGTTTTTCTCAGTTTTCAGTACACATTGATGTCCAGAACACCTCAGTTCTTGCTCAAAGTTGGTTGTACATTGCATGCATGCTACAGAGAGATAAAATTCTAACAATAAATGTGCTGTGCCCTTGATTATTTTTTTAAAATACTGGATATAAAGGGTACTGCTTGTTCAGAGAAGCATCTGTTATGAGATTAGTCAAAGAGATATCAAATGCAGTGATAAAAATTTCCTTATTGTTCAAGAAACTTTACAGTGAGCTGGGAAGAAGAATGTGGGATAGTGAAGAGCAGATTAATGAAAAACTTGGAAAAAGTTTGTTGACATTCACAACATTTTTTCTTGGTGTTTTCCTGGAAGCATGGAATGTAAAAAAAAAATATTTTATTTCATGAACTAAAATACTGATTAGACTGGCCAAAAATTAAGTGATTAAAATTGTAGTTTACAATCTCAAATCAATAACTCATTTGTCAAAAAGAATTTGACAATTCAAATCTCACTCTAAATTTTTCTGAAATAATCAAAAGAGGAAAGATGGGGAGAATGGAAAGCAATAGGTGGGTCTCTCTTCATATTTGAGAGTGGATGGTTTGGATATTTCCTGAAAATCTTCAGAAGTCTTTTGAAATGCTTTGGATGTCAAAATGGAAACACCTGAAGGCCTGTTATCAAAATAATGGCATCTACAGTCTGTGAACTTGGATCAAGAGAAATGACTCTTCTCCAATGATAGGGGACTGATGGATTCCACTGGCAGACAGTGACTTGTGTGACATGACTAGATAATAAGGGCTTTTATAAACTCCTTTGCCTATTTAAGGGCCTAAAAATGAATTCTGAATCACAGGCCAAGATCAGGCACCCAGAGATGGATTCCTTGCTATTTTTAAGAACTCTTGAGACTGCAGCTACGGATGGTATCTATGCACACTCTTTGCTTTAGTAGTAAAATATTCTGTCCTCTTTAGTGAACAAGGGAATAGCTATTCCTGTAATTTTTAATATAAGCTTAGAAAATGTAACTGACAATGATAACCTCAGTGAACCATCCTGGAGACTACAGGTATTCATTAAATAATAATCATTCTTTGTAGTGCATTAGCACAAGGAACCTTAGCAATGGACAATGAAGATGTTCTGCCAGTTAGGAAAAAAGCCTCCCCTGGCAGAAAGACCTTCCACTTTATATTCTCAGTGTGCCACAACAGTTGGATGCAGCAGATGATAGAGCAGATAAAATGCTATAGGAGTCTTTTTGGTAGTATTTAATATTTAACTCGTAACGTAGACATCTTCAAGAGTATTCTACAGATTTTAAAGTATGAGAGTGTGATTAAAAGAAAGGTGTGTGGTCTTGTGTTTCAAAGAGAAATTCAGCCTGTTGGATTCATTGTAGTCACGTGAGATCAAGTAAAATATCAAGCTCTTTTGTATTAACTGAGTAAATATTTTATTCGGACTAATTAGAGTATTGTTTTACAAACATTAAAAGGCTTGCTAAAATCCATGTCATTCATTATTTTCATTAAAAATATTGGTATTAGGTCTTTGGAATAATTACAAACAGCAGTTCTTCCTAAGATAAATGACTAGGATTAAAAATAAGCACATACAAAGCTATTCATCAATTAAATAAATCAGCCCATGCTATGAAAACTTCATGGAAAGATACCTTAGAGACTTAGTTAATATCAAGGCATTACTTATTACAGGAATGCTGATTGGACACGATGAGAAGGAAATTTTAGAAGTATTGTCTAGATAAGATTAGAGGCTAATTTTCTTTCTAAAATACAGGGGAAGTAGCATGGACACAAAAACATTGTGATCTTTTTTTTTTAGAGTAACTCTAATACATCTGTGCGAAAAGCCAGATTATCCTGTATAATAGCATACAGACACAGGATCCAGTCGTGCCTATGTCACGTGTTGTATTCTCCTGACACCACACTCACCCCAAAAAGTCCTTCCAATCCCACCACTCTTTAGTCTTCAAATGTTTCATTTTGTGGCCCTGTTTAGGCTATTTCTTACCTACAAATCTGGTGCCTTTGGAAAGCAGAGATGCAGGTCTTTTTTGCCAAGAGTATCAGAGATCAGTAGGTCCATCTGTAGGCACTGGAGTGATGTTCAGCAGTCTTCAAGTCTTCAGAGATCAAGTCAGTTTTAAGAACATGTCTGAGTTTGTGTGTTGTGCAGCTTGAGAAAACAAACAAATATTATTAGCCTGGGTGGCAGGGCAATGCCAGACTGACCAGACAGCATTTAGCACCTTCAGCAATATTGTGCCTTGTCACTGTATCAGCCCTCTCAAATATGCTGGGGGAACTGGTGCTGTAGTGACACTGTGTAACAGAGAGATGAGAAAAATGGTAGCTGAGGAGGAGCCAAGGGCCACCTCCGGCTTCCCTGCACAGTGTGACACCCACACTGGGTTCTCTCTGTCCCCCAACACTTCACAGCTGCTATCCATTCTCCCATTGTATCCCAGACTCCAGTTATCTCTGGGCTGTGTGGAGGAGTCTCACCGAGACCCTGTTGGCACATTGTCTGCAGAGAAGCTTCAGAGACCAAACTTCCTGTGCTGAGCAGCCTGTGAAGAGAGTTATGCATTCACTTGAGATGGAAACCAGCTTGCTTACCTGAGCAAATGGAACACTTAGCTGGAAAGTCGGAGAGCTTACTTTACTGTGGCAGCTTACCCTCATTATCACTGCAGCGTTAGTAAATTATAAATATCTACTCATTAGGAGAGGAAAACTCAAACACAAGCTCTGTTATTTCTACTGGGCTTCCTATTATTTTATTATTTGTAATCCTGTAAACAATAATATTTCAAAAGTAAAATACGTTCATAGTGCATGTAACTTTACAAAGCAGCATCTTCTGCTACATATAAACAGCAGTACATGAGCAATTCCAGCTTGTCAAGTCTGAGTATGTACTTGCTGCACGCAGCCTCTAAACTGAAAGAGACCAAAATTTAAGTCAGAAATGTGTCACTTCCCCATATCCATTCTCCAGATCAGTTCTAAAAGGAATGAAAGACAGCTGCATAACATGGAAGGCCTCTGGTGTGCACGTTGCAGGGAGCAGGGCTGTGGCAACTGCTGAGGGAGCTTTGCTTCCTGCAGTGTGTGCCCTGGCAAAGTGTCTGCCATGAGGTATGTGTTGGCTGAAAGGTCTGCAGAATTACCTATGTATGTCTAAACAGGGATATAGCTAGAAAAGCAGGTTGGGTAGTGTGTGCAGACTTTATTTGAAAAAAAAACAACAAAACAGTCTGAGAACAAAAAGAGCTTTTCACTGCCTTGAGCCTGACTCTGGCCAAGTTCCAGGTGGATCCCTACTGCTGCCTGAAATTAGAGCTGTGTCAGTCTACACTAAGTTGTGTCTGGCTGCCTGTAGCCCTGGATGGCTCTTCTGAGAGCTACAGGTCATCCAGATTTGGGAGTGTCCATCTTCTTTTGCTTGGCCTCATTCCTTACATTAATGGCTAAGAGATAATACGATGTAAGACAATCTGAAAAGCTGCCTTTGACTCTACCTTTTCCTCTGAGAAAATCCTTTGGTTGGCAATGGTACACTTGGACTCCCTTTTGCACTTCAAGATTAAGAATATTGACTTAAAATATGCAGTGAGGAGGAGTTAACTCTTGCTTTCCATAAATATATAATGCATTTTTAGTGTACACATTTACATAACGATTAAAAAAAAACCACTTTTTTTTTTTTTTTTTTTATCAAATACACAATCAAAGTAAATGGAAAAAAAATTTTTTTTTTTTTTTTTTTTTTGCAATAAAGGACCTTTATTGATGCCTGATAATCTAAATAACCAGAAAAAAAGCTCATAAAAATTCCCTTACATGATGAAAAGGTATGAGAAAAAGTATTCAAGGAAATATATCTTGTTTCTTTGAGAATCTGAGCCTACAAAATCTATCCTAAGAATATACAACTTTGAGAATAGATTGAACTCTGAGGGGCAAATCAAGACCCTACCTTCTGCAAAGATTGATTTTAGGCTGCATTTGTCTTCATGTCTCCTGTAATATGCCTAAATTCACTGCTATATAATCAGGGTGGTTTGAGTTTTGAGTGCTGTAAAAAATGCGTAAAACCTCTGTATCTTTGCTTACTTTACATTTTCAGGTTTTCTTGTGACAAGACATAACTACATTAAATGTCATCCTGGCAGAACACAAGCATACTGTTGTGTGATGGTCTCACAGTCAGCAGTCTTGGCTTTACATTTTTGAATCTGAATGTGCGCAGCTCAAAATACAGGTTTATTAGGAGTCATCAATCCCAGTTTATGCAAAGAGCAGACAGTTCCTTTATGGTGGAGTCTGCTTGCTAGTCTGTTACACAGCTGGGTATAGCTGAAGAACAAGTAGGAGACAAATTAGGAAGTTTGATTCTTGAAGTAACTGGAAACATCCAAAAATATTCTCCATATCTCAGGTGGTTAACAAGAGCAAAGGCAGTACGAAGCACATCCTTCCGAGAATTCTGGCTCCTGAAGACAGCTTCTATGTCTTCTGGAAGGAGCGTACTTCTCTCTGAACTTCTCTGGAGACCTGTGTTGCTGCTAACGATGGCATGTGCTTACGTGAAGGCAGAAGGGTCCTGCCAGCTCTCAGCTCAGGAGAGCTGGCCTCTGCATTTGGCTTCATCCACTCACCCTACTCAAAAAACCCCACAACATCCTGCCCTACACTGCAGGAACTGGGTGTTTGATGTCCATTTAATTTCATTGCATCCTAATGTCTAATTACATCCTAATAACCTTACCATTTGTACTCTAGCTTGTACAACTTTTGTGTTTTTCATCTCTGTCTGTGAGTGGTTCTCTTGATATGGCTCATAAGTAACCTGTTGGCAATACGAAATAATGTAGGCACTAGGAGTGCTTATCTCTACAGTGTATCAGGGATTCTGTAGAAATAGCTCTTATGTAGATGTTAAACTAAATGCTGATAGTTCTCACCTTTTATTTTTAACACCTGTTAGCTCACTGCAAGATGTTCTGTAGAAATTGGGACTTTGTTTACTTCAAATGTGGAATCAACTTTTTCCTACTATAGAAATGGCATCAAAATTTTGGAAATACTTAATGCTGTCAATGATAAGAGTAAAGAGCTAGGAAAGAAGAGGAAAAATGCTAAAAGCTCTTCCACCTCCTGTTCTGCCAATCCATCAGTATATCCTTTATTACATTTACAGCAAGTGCTTTGTCCAAATTCCAGGAGATGTAATTTCCATCAAAGTTTTTTCCATAATCCAGAAGAACTTATTATCAGAGAAAATGTCTTCTCTATATTTTCACTTTATTTTCACTATACTACTGGCTGTACTTCTAGAGTATCACTCACAATGAAATAATAATTTCCTTTTCAAGTCTTCTCTCCACAAAAATCCATCATTGTGTTGCATTCTTAGTATTTCCTTAGGTGTTTACTTCTCTGTGGTTTAGATACGAAGACAAATTTTCCCGCTGTATTAAGGTATTCTGTGATGTTTTGCCACAAAAAAAAAAATGCATAAGGTTTACCATGAGGATGTTCCCAAGATAAGGGAACATCCTTCTGGAATGCCTGAACAGGAGATTATATATAGTTGATATGCATCTTCATTTCTTTCCAGATCAGCACTTTTTATCTATAACACTGAATGGACCTTGATCAGCTGTAAAACTATTCTGAGTTTCTCACTGAGTTCCGAGGCAACCAGACTACTTTTTGAAATCTGTGTATTTACACTAATTCTTTGGAACAGATCTCTTTCCTGTCTGGTGTTCATAGAACATACAGAGCTCATGTCTACTGAGTATTTCATGTGCACACAGTTCCTTTTTCCATATAAATTTTTTAATGAAACAAGATGTGGCTTCTGAAGCTGGTGCTGTGAGAGTTTTTCTTATATGAAAAGCCCCTTCATTAAAGATAATATTTAATTTTTATTACAAGCTTTCATTTTACAAAGATATTTTTCCTGTTACTTCTCAGAGTACTCTGTGTGTTATAGGTGGCAAATTGATTGACTCATGGGTAATTATTTTTCATTTATGCAGAATTAGTACTATTGGTGACAACTCTGAAAGTCCATCAATAGTCTGATGATAATACTACACAGCGCTACTGCATTTTCTGTCAAACAAAACAGTATTCACATCATGAGGCCAGAGAGAAGGCCAGTCTTAGAACAATTAGGGGTTTTTTTCTTTAAATAGATTATATTTTCAGTTCCTTGTTTCATTGTTTCCAAAGGTGGAGCAGGTAACACAGTAACACATATAGTTGTGTTTGACCAATAGAGTAAATTCCTAAACTTTCTCCTTCAGAAAAGTCAGATACAATGTCTAGGGTAGAAGTTAAAGCTGACTCGTGATCAAACTAAGGCACTTGACTGAAAGTCTATCCCTAAACAGCCTCTTGAATAATCCCTGAATAAACAATGGTTCTGTGAAATATTCTGCATAGAAGTACAAATGGGTAAGTTATAATAGGCTAGCTTACATGTGTTGTCAAGTGTCTTGTGGACATTTTATTGTTGCTGTGTCTGGAAACCTTCAAAGAAAGAAAAGAAAGAAAAATTCAATCTCCTTCTGAACGTAGGGATCCTAACATCTTAATAAGGCTGTGAAATCACCTTCAATCAAAGAACAAATCCTTCAAAAAGTTATTTGTTTTTCTTGGACACAATCAATGACTTTTCCAAAACCAGCAGGCTTTCAAGTGAACTAAGACAAAAGGTTGTGTGAAATCAGAGATGCTTACACTGGTGTTTTATGGGATAATGATCTTTCTTCAAGTCTGATAAAACATTTATGGAGTTGCTATGAGCTCCCCATGATGTTACTAATGTAGTTGATAGTTAGGGAAGAAACAGACTAACAGGGGTACTAACCATTGTCTTAGAGCAACTGTGTTTTACTGTCTGAATTCCAGATACTTTGTAAATGATCTATGAAGCTATTGCTAATTATTTTATGGAGTTATCTGTAGCTTTAATCAGGAAATTAATTACTGCTATAGCTGTATGTTTCTGTAATGTAAGATATCCTTTTCCTGATTCCCATATAGAGGGGAGTGATTACAATTTAATATGTGTCTACATGCTTTCAAATTATATTATAATATTGTAATACTTTACAGTTTATATCAGATTCAAAGCAATGCTTCAGTGCCTTCATTTGCCTCCTCAAATGGAGGGCAGTCCATGCCTGTTGAGGATGACTGGAAAGAGATATCACCTCTTCCTTCAGAGACCATACTATGGGTCCTTATGAGATGAACTGAATGCAGCTTTAATTAGTGAAAGGAAGTTAAACTGAAATGAAGTACTAGAAATCTCTGTTATTACTTTTACTAGAGAAACTCTTCCTAGTTCAGCTGCTCTTATTGAGACAGAGTTGTCGTTGAAAAAAATTATCTCATTTTGTCATGTCTACATTTTTCCATTTGCAATTTTTTTGTTAATATATTCCTTACCAGTCCTACAGCATTTGCCTACACAACCATATCAGTGAGAAGGATTTTCTCTACTTTTTAAAATGTAACATTCTCCTGTATATTTTCACTTGATATCCCACACAGACTTCTGATAAAGTAAAAATGCCACCAAAACCAACAAACAAAGCCCCAGTTATACAAGATCACTCCAAACATCTGGAAGCAGAACACCTAATAACAGAACATAAAGAACAGAACATTGATTTTCTGTAATTCACCAGTTGGCATATCAGCAGAAAGCAGAAACTTACTTTCTGAATGAAATTATCCAATTTTCTTTCCCCAGTCCATACCCCATTTCAGTGTAGGTGATGAAATTATCCAATTTCCTTTCCCTAGTCCATACCCCATTTCAGTGTAGGTGATTCAAAACTATTGATTTGCATATGCTTGCAGTACACTATTGCCTGAAGAACTCATACATTAAGAGTGAGCAAAACCACTCTTCCAGTAAACACTCTCTTGGCTATTTAGAATAGACACTGAGCAAGTGAAAGAAGTCTTGTATCAAAATTCAGCTTAGGTATTTTCTCATAAACTGTATAATCTTTAGCGATTGAAGTTGTACTGAATCAATAAGATGCCTTTATTCCTACCCAAAGGTTTTTTGGGACTACTGCCTAACAATCAGTTCCCAACCAGCCAATTGCTTTTTGATTTTTCTTGCACATTAGAAAGTAGCCAATTAAAAGCTGATTCCTGGAGAAAAAAAGAGGGAAGATAACACCTGCTTAGTAAATGGCATAAAATAGCGCTAAAGTAAGGATGTATTTAAAGTGAGAACGTATGAACGCAGATGTGCTTTTCTTTATGTGAATTGCTAATAATGTTTCTAAGACTTTTGGGAAACTTGCCTTTGTTGATCTGTTCATCAAAGAGTTAAAAGAACAAAATTGTGAGAGAGTTTTGCTTCACATCAATCATTCGCTTCAGAATTTGAAGATCACTCTTCCCTTTTAATCAGCACATGGAATATATTCTCTTTTCTTGGAGAGGGCAATTTGTTCATTACTAATTGAAGTAGACTAATTATAAATGATTAGCATTTGAAGAAGGCTTTTAACTGCTATATAAGACCAGTTCAGTGTGCCTTTCTCTGCACTTCTCATGAGTGTAACTTAAAATACATGATTCAATAAAGACCTCTGTATAAAATAGGATTAAATGTACTTATAAGTCTTTAGCAGTCATTTCTGCTGGTCTTTAATCCTAAACCAAATGATGCTAAATATGCAGAATCACAAAAGAGAGAAATCAGGTAATTCAGTATAAACATGCTTGCCTTCTGTGAGATATTCCTACTACTTTTCCAAGCACCATTTTACTGCAAATACTGTTTCACAAAGATTGTTAAAAATACCTGAAGCTTTTAGTTCAAAATGGAGAGCAACTCAAGAGGTAATACTGATCCTGTAAATCCAGATGGAAAGAGTCACAGAAATCTACACTGAAAATAATTGGACAGATTTTGTAGTTCCTTGGACTAGCCGTAACAGTATTGATAGGAGCATCAGTTTAGAATAAAACCATTAAAATAAATTGTTTACAAACCTACATATGTCTAGAACAGAAATAGATTTGTTAGCTCGTTGTCCCTCTCCTTGCTGCCTGGTTATGACAATAGATTCTGTATTACTCTTCACAGTTTTCATCCTGTGAACATGAATGTGACCCCTGCCCTTAGAATGGATCATGTTTGCAAAGCTAGGACAGGGAGAAGAGCAAAGGGAAAAAGTGAAGTGACTTTTTGCTAGAAGCCCTTCTGGGAGACCAGTTTTGCTCCTGGTGAAAAGATTTTTCATTTGACTTTTCTATTTTGTCCTGTGCAATTTGTGTCAGTTCTCCAGACTCTGTCTTCTTTGTGAAGGCCTCTATCTCTATAAAAATTCCTTGTAATTCTCCCTCTCCTTCCCATGAGACATTTTAGGACCACCTTTGAACATGAACAAGGACCAGTCTCGAACATGAACAAGGAGATGCAACCAGGTGTCCCCCCATGAGAACATCTCTACACAGCATCATAAATGTGGGAGTTGTGCATTTGGCTGTGCCCTGTATGAATGCACCAATGAATATGCCTGCCCAGCTGATCTGAGAATAAAACCAAACACCAGATGCCAAAAATTGCAGTGCACAAGAAAAGCACAGTCATGGTATCTTGTAGTCATAGACCTTAACAAGAATCACTGTCAGGTTTTCTGCGGCTTCATAGTAAGGGAAATTTTTTATTAATGGGGTGGAGAATGACGGGGAGATATTTTTTACTTTGTCGTGTGAGAGAAAGGTAGAGTGGTTAAAATATGGAGACTGAGATGAGAAGTTGTTTGGAGTTCCTGCTGCTGAATTACTGGAAATTGCTGAATGGGAAATTGGGTGGGGCTAGGATGTACTTAGCATTAGGAATAAAGACAAATAGATTGTGTTTCCTACAAAAAAGTGACCTAGTAGTGGAAGAATGTAAAGAGAGGGGTGATGTGGATACAATTTTGTAGTAGAGGACCAGTCTTTGCAGCAGCATTTTAATAAGTGGGGGGATACCAAGTATGTCTTGTATTTATAAACAGACATGGCAGTGAAATGCTGGTTGTTCAGATTAAAAAAAATGGGAAAAAATGGTTCAAATGAATATCCAGATGCCTGTTTTAATTTTGTAGAGTTTGAAACATTGATAGCTGGTCACTCATGAAAAGATGTCAGAGAGACAAGGAGGCAAGGGGTCAGGGATGCTGAGTTAGGGCTGTTAGTTGCTTTAAAAAAGTAGTTAAATTTAAATTTGCAGGTATGGGTAGACTGAGATAACTTAAAGGCAATATTGAAGGAGACAAAATAAAAATATTTTGGATTTGCCACCAAGAACCGGTAAAATCTAAAGAGATCTGTGGAAGAGAGATGGTGGGAGAAAATTATCACAGTGCAGAGTCAGAGAAAGCAAAAGGGGACTGATTTCAAGAGGAACGTAGCTGTATTGAAGGGAGCTGGCAGTTCAAGGCAGGACACAGAGTGCTATTTCTGAGCATAAAGAGATTAAACAGAGAGGAGAAATGGTAGTTAAAGAGGCTGGGGTGTGGGACAAGTGTGTTTGTGCTGTGACATGAGAGGATGGGAAAGTAAGGCAGCGATTAAAAGAGGGAATAAGAACAGAGACTTGCAAAATCTGAAGTTGTTGTTCCAGTTTTGTGATAGGTAAAATGAAAGTAAGTAGCAGGGAGGAAAGACAAAAGATGGTGATGAAAAGCAAATGGAGAGGACTGAAGTAAGTTCTAAAAATATGTCACAGATGTTGCTTGAACCACCAGACGGTGATCTTTCTGCCTACTGAGGATGATGAAAGTAGGCAGGTCCAGATATTACCGGACAGACTGAATCGTTCTGTACTGCTCTGATCCAGGCTGCCTTGTTTTCAGGCTAAGGCGCTGTAGGGGGAAGCTGGGGGTTGAATTCCTTGTAATTAGGCTGAGGTGGATAGGGACACACATGTTTCTGCATGAGGCTATTACACAAGATGAGTGTCAGCTAAACCACTGAGTGACTTTTGAAGAGGCAGTGGGTTAAACCTGTGGGTCAAGCATGCCATGAACAGGTGTGTGAACATGCTCTGAGCTCTGAAAAGAGAATCTAGAAACCTAAACATTATTCTGTTGATTTTTCTTATTCTGCTGACATTGCAACAGGGTGAAATTGAGACAAGTTAATGTAGAAATAAAGTTTCAAATCAAAATCAGATATTCAGTATTTGCAAAGCCTTATTATTCAAGGAGACAACAAACAGAAACATCTTGGATCACACAGTTGAAGTCAGATATCCAAAGTCACACCTATTTCAGAAGTCTGAGTCCTTTTACAAATTGTTTTTAGGCTTTCCTTTTCATCCCTTTCTTCAGAGTTGATCTGCCATTATTGCGTGCTCTTGTTAACGTTTAGTAACTGTAGGGATGTTGATGTTCCAAACAAGAAGATGGCTGGGGATGTCCTTCTTTTCCTGTCTCCCTTGTAGAAAAGTATCTGGTGTAGCATAGCAAGAGTAATGAGATTTTTGTATTATATAGATAAAAGTACATTTTAGCTGTTATCTTCCAATGTTGCCATCTTTTGCACAGGTACTCTCTGCACAAACTAAAACCATCTGTAGAAAAATGGGTTAAAAGCCTCTCCTTTAAATATAACACAGAAAACCATTGAAGGGTAGTATGGCAAAGTGAACTACAAGTAGGTTGCAGGGCTTATAGTTCAAGTATTCTAACAAACTCATCAAACCAGAATATAAACCACTAAGTATTTAAATATCCTTGCTATAATACAAAACTAAATACCCTGTATTTTTTTTTATATGGCAGGAGATTCTTCCAAATATATTTACCATAGTTTTTTTTCCCCATTATCTCCTATTTTTTTTTTGCAAATTTGAGCTCAGAAATACTTACCTGTATAAAAATTCGTGACATTCCTCCTCCTCTTTTAATTTCTCTGTTCCTCTTTCCTATCTCATATCAGAAGCAAAGTGTAAGTGTATTCGCAGATTTCTCTTTTTTCTCTCCAGCTTTTCTCCACCAGCAGGCCTTTGATTTGAAATTGTAAGGCTCTAAAATCTTCTGCCAGCATTCTTATAAACAGATTCAACTTGTCCTTTTATCGGTGCTTCAGCATGTAGCCAATTTCCTCTCTTTTCTTGCAGTTTAGAAGACCTCAGATAATTCTTCCTCTGTTCTCTCACAAATATATGAAATTCTAAGTAGTCATCTAACTTCACATTCATGAGGCAATTTCATCACGACCAAATTGCAGACTTGGCAAAACATTGTCCATCTGCCTTTAAAAAGATTTAAGAAAGGGTTGAATTTCAGAGATGGTGGTACAGACAGTTTAATCTACTACGTCTGCTTGTTCCTTTACAGAATAGCCTTGTTCTTTTGCATATCCCAGAATGGAATGCTTAAACTGTTGTTGAGCTTAGTTAAAGTTTCCATTCAATTCACCAGTGCTTCGCATTGTATTTGATAAAAGACAAGGTCACTGGGATTCATAGAATTTGACCTAAAACTGCTGGTTGCATGAAACAACGCAATTCTGTATCGGTCTTTAGAAAGGACTGATCTGATGTCAGTATGCACTCTCGTGGCTTGGCTCCAATTTTAGCCTGCTGAAGTAGAAGTGGTGAATGCTTTTACTTGTGTTCCAAACTCTTAGTTAATGCCTTTGCAGATAGGTTATCTAGGAACGGTGTGATATATTAATCCCTCAGGTTTGGTTAGATAACCCCTTCCAAAGCTTTAAGAAGCTGCCGCCTCAGATTCTTCAGTCTGAATCCGGTCAGATCATACGGAATCCAGTTTTTTCCCCCCTTTCCTCTTCATTTTAGGACTTTCAGTCTGCACGCTGTAAGCATCCACAAAGGAATGCGAGCAGCTGCAGTTGCAGAGACATGTCTGGTAAGCAGCAATGTGTGATTCGCAGTGGCACGGCCTGATGCATGGAATTCTTTTAAAAAAGTATTCATCCCATCTCTTTAACAGTGTGTTTAAATGTAGAACAAGCAAAAATTCTGGCTCACTGTCCTGTCTCAGCGGTCACTGTCCCTCAAACAGTGGAAGTCTAAATATTTCAATGTTAACCTCCAAGCACACGAAATCTGCTGCAGTCAGGAAAGATATTAAATACTAAAAAAAGAAACATACTGACTAAGTTGCTGGCTCTCTCAGTCTGAACAGGCTCATACATCTTTTACCCTCGATAGCTTTAGACTCTGACGTAAGAGAGGAAGAGTGGCCATGTACTCAGAGAGAAGGCATTTTCATTATGTCAAAAATAGATGGCTGAAAACTAAAGTGTGGCTAGTGCTGAGTGTACTTCCTTGGCAGGAGCTGATGCCATTCTGAATAGCAAAGCCTTTGAGATGTTTCAGTAGTCCTGTATTATTTATTTTGATCACATAAATGTTTATTGTCTGTCTCTAAAAATAGATGAAGTGAATTTGAGAATGTTGCAATGTGAATAAATGGTGAGTCGGTGAAAACTCTTTTGGCGATGTATCTAAGCCACAACCAACCAACCACACACAATTTTGTTATATAAAGATTTTGGGGAGCAGGGGGGAGTTAATGTCTGTAGGCTTATTGGCTCTGTGTACATTTGCTATGACCCTTTTGTTTGTGAAATAACCCAGGAAAGAGATAGGAATCAATGCAGCAGAGTAGGCAGTGTAAACGAACTTGTGCATGTTTCAAATAGAGTTGTTAAGATCTTATCTTGTCATGCTTGCCCAAATGATAACAAACCCCAAATACATTCTAACTACTACTAGCTACTCTAAACCACACTGTAGACATGGATATTTTGAGCAATAATCCAGAAATTTATAGCAACAAACTTTGCTTTCTCTTTTTGCCAACAGTACCTAACTGTTTGCTGCTGCAAGCTGAACTCAAAGATGCTGATGTGTGTAACGGTTGTGATGGGTTTATGGTAAGTATTTGAAGCAGAATTTTTCTTCTTTTTTTTTTTTTTTTTTGAGACTTATGACCTATATTTCAGTTAGTTGTGGAAAAGCCTTGGAGTGGTTATGAGCAATTCTTGTGATTTTTCAGCTATTCTGAAATCTTATTCCTCAGTTTGTGTCCTGTGCAGTAGGATACCAATTATAAAAACGTATTTTAGTGGGTTTTGAAATGGTGTAGTCTTCTAAATACTAGTGAATATTTGAATTGTGATCCCTTATTGAATTGTGCCCTTTATTTGATATGTTGTCAAATGCCATTTCAAATTTCTTTCTAATATTTCATCAGACTGATGCTTCTTTTGTCTCTTCCATCATCTCTTCCACCATTACAACATAGCAGTTAGAATAACAGTCCCACTTAAATAATCTGTTTAACATTTTTATAGGTTAAATAACATCTTTTTCCCAAGACAGAACCACTTTTATGAGATTTAATTAGACATTCAGCACCATTAAAATAATATTTAAAAATAATCTTTAACATTTTGGTCTTTCCAGAAAAGTTAAAAAAAAAAGAAAAAGAAAAAAATCTGTGTGATTAGGAGAATAGTAGCCCTGAGGTTATTCTCTCCTATCTGTTAAAATCCATTCCTACCAGACATAACAAGAGCTCAACTTCATGGCAAAATTGATTTGAAGTGCATCTTCACTCTTGACTTTCTCTGCGGTGGCTCATTTCCCTTTTCCGTGCTCCTTTGCAATGGCATTCTTCCAAGCCGTGAGACTGAGAAGTACAAGCCCAACACTGATTTCAGCAGGGAACTGCAGAGACATTTGCCCTTTATTGTAGATGCAGACCATAAATTGAATCCAGGGAGAGCAGCATCCTGAAATTACCCCAGGAGTAATTTTTCTAGACCAGACATTTAGATGATGAGCATTGTTCCCTTTTGCTAAGCTTTTTTAATATCATAGAAAGTCAAGCATGCTCCTACTGTAAACATTGTATATCCCTTTTTTATACATGATTTTTACAAGAACCCTTTTGGGCGGCAATACAAATGCAAAAAAGGATCCAAATTAATTCAGAAGATCCAATTTGGAACTTCGCGCAATAAATAACTGCTGAGTGTGGATTTTGATGGAGCATAATTTATCAGATAAAACTGCAGGTCACGGTGTATTTAAGGCCACTACTTCTAATACTGGATTTTCTTGTAAAATCAATTAATTGATTAATTAATTATAGTCAGTCATTTATCATCCTAATGCAGACACTTTTTCTCCCTGAAAGTCAGAATATGCCTGTCTCATAGGAGTCATGCTTTCCAGAGCACTTTTTATTTTATTGGATTAGTTTGGAAAGGGAGAAGGCAGACCTCAAAGCTACACAGGCAGACAAAACCAATCACTTTGCTTCCTCTACAGAAGCAAAAATCACAGGCAAAACGTTCATCTGCATGGAAAGAGATATTACCAACCTAAACTAGAACCTGAGGTTGTTGTCATCCTTGCCCAATTGAATGTAGGGATCGTATTCAGAAATAGTTTTTGAGACTTTTCACAGGAGTTGAGTCTATACAGTGTTGCCAGAATGGGTTTTTAGTAATAGTCAAAAATTCCTCTTAGCTTGCACCAGTTAAAAAAGAGGTTCCTGTTTGTTTGCCTGTGTATCGCCAAGGGGCGCACCTATCCAGTGGCATTTAAGCAGCACAGCATTCAACATGGTAGTAACCATCCTCAAAACCAATCACCATGTCAAAAATCTACAGGTTGTCTTTGTTGCCTTGTACAAGGGAGGGTTCAGAATGGAATCCAGAGAACACAGAGCAATTACATCCAGTTAATAGGAAATGCTGAAGATAAGAACCCATATGAACAACTTCAGAAGGTGTTTCGTATCCTTACCAGATTCTTTCCTTTTCTGCAGTTACTTATTTTTCCTATGTCTGTCACAATGAGGCACAGCCCGAGAGGTGGGGTCAGGGGAGATTGAAATCTACATCCTCTATGTATCTGTTTTGTCCAGTGGATCTTCTACAATTACTGCTCCTTTTGAATTTCTTCTCTTTTGAAAAGTGCAATTAAATATTCAAGGGGCCAGAAAGAAAAAAGGGGAGAAGTATCTGTGACGGGTGGAACTAATTATTCACATGCTGATATTTGAATCTAGCATCAAGCAATTCTTAGCTGGGGTTTATTTATGGACCTTCAAGTGTCTTTTTTTGATGTATCCTTCTATCACAGTTTAGCATTCATCGTTTAGCTGTCTATGATCAAATTTCCTATGATACCTGGAGGTGTATATATACTGACTATATATAAAAGCTTTGTCTCTAAGTTTTTTTTTGATTACACACCACTCATTTTGAGGAAGTATATGATTTAATCTACTTTAATTATGAATCCTTGTTTTCCTACTGTATGCTTTACTGCTCAGTTTTTTGACCATGTGATACATATATTTCAGTTATTTCTTTCATATAAATTTAATTTTTCCATGTGAATCCCAAAAAATAAATAAGCATGAAGAATTTATTAAATGTTAATTCTTCTTTGGAAATTATTTTTAGTGACAGTCTAGTCTGCATTGAAGTAATGTGTTATTCTATACAATTTTCTGCAAAAACAATAAAAAGGAAAAAAGAACAGAAACTCACAGGTTGAGTTTTGCAATCTTAAAATATGGCCATCATCATGAAAGTTCCTATTGAGATTACAGGATTAGATTCACAAAAGGAAGCATGCTTTTTACAAATTTAAATAATAATTATCCATTGGACAAGTTTTGGTCTCATTGTTCTGTATTCAGTGTAAGTATGATGGAGAGGAAGCATTTGCTACTCAGGGAATAAAAAGAGCTCCATATCTCTGTTACTTGCAATCTCATTGTGCGGCTTGTGTATGACTTCTTTTGCCATGTTCTTCATGTCTGACAAGAAACAATGAGAAACTCAGCAAACTGTGAAAAAGTTCCATTAGACAGCATCTGTTTTCTGGTGCTTCCTTTTTATTTTTTCACCTTGAATGCGGTCATCTAGCTATTCTCCAGAATGTTTAACAACACTGGTTGAGGAAGAGATTCATAGCATTAGTGGATCACTAGTACATTTTTGTCAGTGGTCTGTATTTCTCCTTCAATAGATGTTGTTGTTTTTACACTTGGAACTACAGCATGAGTTCATTGAGACTGAACTTTAACATGGAAGTAAATAGTGATTATATCATGAAGTTTTTCTCTTGTGTGGGGAAAAAATAGGTAAAATATCCTTAAACATTTATCTCATTCCTTGTTGCATCTTGTAAAGAAGTCAGCATAGCAGATTTAACCAGGAAGCTCCAAAGTATATTTGTAGTCTGGATATTTGAAAAGTTCCTTTATTATGTTGGCATACAATATTGCTAATAACATTTTCCAAAGGAGAGCTGGGTATTTAATGCAACTCTCAAATTTTTTAAACAGAAAATGGAGTCATATGAAAACGCTGAATATATTCTAAATAAATAATTGAAATTTGCATATCATAGGGAAGTGCCTGCCATAGAGTAGTTGATTATAATGAGATTTATTACACAGGGAAAACATTTTTATATGCTGATTCAATTAACTTTGAAAACTTGCAGTAGTGTGCTAGTATTTGTTATTGCCATTACTTCCTTCCAAGGCAACAAATTTATTGACTGTGTTCAGTATAAGTCCTAGGAATGGTTTGGGTTTGAAGGGACCTTAAACATCGCCTAGTTCCAACCCCCTGCCATGGGCAGGGACATTTTTCACTAGACCAGGTTGCTCAAAGCTCCATCCAACCTGGTCTTGAGCACTTCAAAGGATGGGGCATCCACAGCTTCTCCAGGTAACCTGTGCCGGTGCCTCACCATCGTTACAGTAAAGAATTTCTTCCTCAAGTCTGATCAAAACCTACTTTCTCTCAGTTTGAAGCCATTCCCCCTTCTCCTGTCGTCCCAGGCTCTTGTAAATAGTCCCTCTCCAGCTCTCTTGTAAGTTCACTTCAGGTACTGGAAGGCCACAATTAGGTGACTCCAAAGCCTTCTCTTTTCCAGGCCAAACAAACCCAGTTCTCCCAGCCTTTCCTCACAGGTGAGATGCTCCATCCCTCCAATCAACTTGGTTTCCCTCCTCTGGAGTCACTCCAACAGCTCCATGTCCTTCCTATGCTGGGACCCCAGAGCTGGATGCAACACTGCAGGTGGGTTCTCACCAGAGCAGAGCAGAGGGGCAGAATCCCCTCCTTCCCCTGCTGCCCATGATGCTCAGAATGCAGCCCAGGACATGTTTGGCTTTCTGGGCTGTGAGTGCCCATGGCCAGGGCATGTCCAGCCTCTCCTCCACCAGCACCCCCGAGTCCTTCTGGGCAGGGCTGCTCTCCATCTGTTCATCCCCCAGCCTGGATTGATAACAGGAGTGGCTCCAACTCAGGTGCTGCAGCAGCAGCATTTGGTCTTTTTAAACCTCATGAAATTGCCATGGGCCCACTTGCTGAGCTTGCCCTCTGGATGACATTGAATGAACATATTATTTCTGCAGAGGCAGCGTGGATACATCCTGATGCTTAGTTTTCTTGCAATCAGGGTTATGCCATCAAGTCTTCTAGTTTCAGCTCTTCTAGGGCTTGACCCAGAAGTGTTACAAAGTTTTGGCCATTGAATTTAGTCAAACTGTACTAAAAATTGCTTTGGTATTCCATGGAGTTTTTCAGAGCTCAATTAAATATTTTCAAATAGCATATTACTGCAGCTAGAGTTATTCATTAATGCCAGATCCAGCACCCTTTGAAATAAATGTATTTTTAAGGCTCTGAACTTCAGACCATATACTCAAAGACAAGGAGGTATGTAAATGGAATGTGATTCCCTGTCCAAGATGAATACATGCTTCTGATCATATCTGTATGAAATATTTAATTCCTGGTTTAAAGCACTTCAGTGCTATTTTAACATTAAGCACATGAGTTGTCTGTTGGGCTGTTTGGGCTTAGAATCAGCCATGAAGCTGAGATCATGGTAATCAAGAAAGTTCTCAAATACTACTTAAGACTTTTCTCTTGGTTAAGAAATATAATCAAATAAATTTTCCTGTTTGATTTTCAAATTCTGAACTAATGGTTTGTTAGGTCATTACTATGCTCTCCTTCAAAATGATTCACTGAGAATAATAATACTCTATAAAGTAGCCTATTATTATAAATGAATAAAACACAACTTCTTAAGCAACAGGAACGTGTGAAATGCATATCTTGGTCAAACTCTTTCAAACATGGGGAATTTTTGTGAGAATTATGGTACTTCAAAAATTATGTTTCCTTAATTTCTGCTATAATTATTTGACTTATGTCATGGAATCACTTCTTCTAACTACCTAATGTTATCTACTTTAAATGGTAACAAGCTTTATATTTATAACTTTACAGGATGGCTCATAGGTATTTCTAGAAGAACATCTTAAAAGAGAACTTGGGGCTCTAAGCAACAAAGCAGAATAAACCGCTTAAATTAACAAGCAACTTTTACTCAGATTAACAATTAGTGTAGTGAAAAAATATCATTGGGAAACTTCAGTAATGTGTTGCAGCAGAAACAGCTATTTTCAAAATTTCTCAGTCATTAAAACTCCTTAAATTTTACCCTTTCTCTCAGTCTATAAAACTATGTAAAGTTATACGGGATCAGGAAAGAGAGGAGGGGAAGCATGTAAAACTGAGCTATTTGTATCTTGAACTGGATGAAAAAGAAAAAAATAATATACAGTTTTTTGGGTTTTTTTTTATTTTTCCACAGCAAAAGACATACAGCTAGTCTTGATCAACTATGTTGCGGGATGAAAAACAGATGGGAAGGAGAAAGTTTGAATTGAAAATATAACCCAATAGTTATTTACTTTCCAGGGCAGAGATGGGAGTGACTATTAGAGAAGCCTCCTGGGTAACAACACACTAAAAACTCTCTGCCTGTACGGATTGGAAAATATTTAACTCGATCCTGAAAAACTCTGTCGCTTATGCATTATGTAGCTGGCAATGTCAAGTATTCAGCTTTAAAAAGATCATCCATTAAAGGTTATAAACCTGGGTAAATGTGCAAATGAGAAAAAATAATGGCTGAAAGTAGAAAGCAAACTTGTTTATTTTGAATGAAATAGGACATAGATTAAATCTAATGACAACACATCTCCTGGCAAATAAAAATGGCCATTCAGTCCTGAATGGTGATGCTTGTGGTCTTATAATTATTTGAGCTTTCTACTTTTCCCTTGAGCGTTATGGAATAATGGTCCCAAACTCTGAAGGGAAAGGGAAAGGTGTGTGTTCAACTCTTTTCGTGAAAAAAATTCAGCTTTTCTTTATATCTTCAAGGGCTTTATTCTCCTTATTTTGTCTCCTATTTAAAATCAACGTTTTATGCATTTTCGTCTTCTGGATGATACAGAAAGCTTGCTCTAATTCTGTCTTTCCAGTGACTCTAAGACTTGCACTTTTTGCCTTTCTTCATGTGTTGTTTAGCCAAGTCATGTCTTGGTTGCCATTAACTCAGTTTTACCAATACAAAAAGAGGCAATATTTCATATAAAAAACTTCCCAATGTGTAAAATTCACTACCACAACAGTGCAGCCTTCCCGTCCAAACAAACAAATGCTATCTGACAAAATAGTAGCTGGTGTAAAACTGATAGTTTTGAAGGATATGCTACAATCAGATAATCTTTTTCGTGTTGTTTTAGCAGGGTCTGATAAAGAATGTTTTCTCATGTAGGACATAGGAAATTTGTATTACTGCACTGAATTTGTTTAGCTGAAAGAAGTGGTCTATTTCCATAGTTTGAGACTGCTTGTGCAGATTTCCTTCCTACAAAGTAAAACCTGTTGGCTTCTGCTGCAGGGGAAAACACAGGCTTTATGACCCATTATGGAAAACATTTCAGTTCCTTAAGATGAGGCGAGACAAGAGACAGTTGTATAGCAGTATATCAGCTTGCAGTGAATCTCCTCCATCATTAGATTGTGTTAGGTTAGTTATGTCCCTCTTCTTGGTGAAATCCCAAGGCTCTGCTTAGTCTTTTGTGGCATTGGAATTCCTTGTGATCTATTATCAGATTATCCTTGAACAAGTACTGTATCTTTCACTCCTAGAAATAAGCAATCTGCTCTGTAGCACTCACCATTACATGGAGTCATTTATTACAGCAGAACTTTGTCATTCGATTATGCTTTTGTACGGAGCACATGGCCAAAAGTCTCAATCACAGGTGTCTGAAGTTGGTTAAAGAAGTTGTCGGTGTTCCAAACTTCAGAGATCTGGTGCTGATGTGCCTGTCTGCTATTAACCATGGCAGAGAGGGGCCTACGGCAGTCATTTGCTGACTTCTGATCCTTTTGCTCTCTCTTTTTTTCAGACTGTGAATATTTTCCTATGGCATGTGAAATACTTTTCCTTCTTTTGTATGCTATTTTTCTCAGCATGCAGTGAACTGATAAAAGAGAAAAATACTTAGCTAAAGCTTTGACTATTTTAGCCTGCTTATTATGTTCAAAACCTTGCTGTATGCCTTATTTTAACTTCTTTTTATCCACATTTTTGTGAGGAAAAACTGATTATAGGTATTACAGGTAGAGACCTGACTAACAGTAAGAGACTTGTGGCACAGAAGAAACCTGTCAAATTCATAGCCTAGTTGTTTTTGTGTGAAATGTTTTGTTATGCCATGTAGGTAGGGATTTAAATAGCTGATAATTCCGCTCCCCAAACAGGTTATCTTTGGTTTAGACTTAACTGCTGCTAGTAACTGCTTTATACCCAAGATAGGAATTCCTTGTGTTTCTGTGTGTAGATAAACCACCATATTGACATAGCACAATATCAGCAAAGGTACTTGTGTAGCCCAGACAGCTGTGTCTGTCTCTTGTTGAACCTTGTGAAACCCACTAGCCATGAACTATTTGTTCTTGCAGTTAGCCCATTCCTTTCTTAACCCACAGGCAACGTAAAAGAATATCATAAAGAAATGGGAGAATTATGTAGAAAAGGTAATTGTGTCTGTTCTATTCATTCCAGGAGGCAGGAGAAGGAGCTTCTGTGGTGGAAAGTTGGTCTTTGAGTATATAGAGACCCTGGAAGGAAAGAACAAACCCTCAGAATGGCACCGCTGAAGAAAGCACTGCTGAGGAAGGAAGCTTTGGATTTGGTCAACTTTTACTAATTCCTTCTTCAAGTCACTCCAGAATTTTCTGTACACCTTGTCCTTCCTTGCTGGCTCTGCTGTGAGGTCAGTTGTTGGCTAACGCATGCAAGAGGCTGTTAAACACAGTAGAGTGGAGACAGATCTCCTCAGATATCAGGAAAAATGGTGCACAATCAGGATGTGTAAAAACCAAAAAATTTTTATCTTTCTTCCTATTTCAGCTGCTTGAATCATGATTCATTTGTATTTCTATTGGAAATAATATGTATCCAGATGAAGTGTTGATCTTTCAGGGCAACTACCAGCTCAAGAGTATTATTAAGTGTTTTCTGTGCAACATGGTACTATAATTGGGGCCTGATTTTCACAGAATCACAGAATATGCTGATTTTGAAGGGACACACAAGGATTATCCAGTCCAACCCCTGGTCCTGCAAAGAACCATCCCGAAGAGTCACACTATGTGCCTGAGAGCATTGTCCAAGTGCTTCTTGAACTCTGTCAGGATGGTTCTGTGACCATTCCCTGGGGAGCCTGTTCCAGTGCCCAACCAGCCTCTGGGTGAAGAACCTATTCCTGATAACCAACCTAACCCTCCCCTGACACAACTTCGGGCCATTCCTTGGGTCCTGTCACTGGTCACCACAGAGAACAGATCAGTGCCTGCCCCCCTCTTTGCCTCACAAGGAGGTTGTAACTGTGATGAGGTCTCCCCTCAGTCTCCTCCAGGCTGAACAGACCAATTCCACTCAGCCACTCCTCATACAGCTTCACCTCAAGGCCCTTCATCATCTTTGCTGCTCTCCTTTCAATGCTCTCTATCAGCTTAATATCTTTCTTGTATTGTGGTGACCAAAACTGGTCAATATGGCATGTAATTTTCCCTATTTTATAGAACTCACATTACTCCTATTTGTCATTGTCTTGTGTAAAGCTCCCCTCATTCTAATTGTGTGTCATCACTTTCCTTTTGTGCTGAGAAAACATATTCCACTAATCATCTGACTCATTCAGCAGTTACTAGTCCTTAGTATTGCTGTGCTGCTGGTGCAATAGCTGTTCCTGCTTCTCTTGAGTCCTAGACTACCATAACAGGATGCTATTTGAACACGTTAATGTTGATAAACAATCATTGGTTATTCTTTTCAGAGAAGACGTGAAAAGTCACCTACTACTAAAGTAGTGAAGCATTCAGATTTTCGTCATCGTACTGGGAACAGCAATTCCTTCCCAAGTATCTTGTTTGAATCTGACAGTGAAAGACCATCATTAGAGAGGAGCAAAGAAGGTGTGACAGCACCTTGGGCAAGCTACCAAGTGCATGCAAAGGTCAAATAGTGGATGAAAGAGGAGAGCAGGAATTAAATGAAAGGAGGAAAATGCCAGCATTATGCTGACGTTTTCATTAAGAAAATCACTGAATAGATGAAACAAGCCTGACATTTACTTATACGGTGGTGGAAATCACTGCACTGTGTGTACTGCATGTTTTCCTGTTCAGTCAGCATATTGTACAGCTGTGATAAAGGGGGCTGTATTCATTTAGCAATAATGGTGATACAAAATTGTTCATTGACTCAGCTTTTCCTCCATTATGTGAAATATATTATAACTGGCCATATAAGTCAGTTTCTTTCACTATGCCTCCACACACATCATGACTGTAATCATCCTTTTAAAGAGATTTCTCAGATGATGCTACTTTCTTCACAAATCACCCACCTTTCCTCTATCTTCATGTAAACAGGTATGTTCACTGAATTTCTGTAACTGGGCACATACATTGTAAAGTCTCATTCGTTACATAGCTAGAAACTTTCAGTGCAATGCTGCTTAGTGAGAGGAGAAATTCATTAGGCCTGAGTGACAGATAAATTCACCATGGACTGTGGTGGGGTGCATTTCTGCATTCACCA
This sequence comes from Corvus brachyrhynchos, assembly GCF_000691975.1. NCBI lineage: Eukaryota > Metazoa > Chordata > Aves > Passeriformes > Corvidae > Corvus > Corvus brachyrhynchos. The sequence goes on along the minus strand of NW_008238452.1, from coordinate 188,362 downwards.
GCTTAAAATGCACATGAAAGAGTTAAGTCTCCATTGGGCTCATCCAAATTACATCACTTTGGCAATATAAAGGGGTCATAAAAGGGTAACAGCTTTAGAAATACTCCTTACTTGGGAGGTGTTCTGGGGTTACAGGCAGGCCCAGAGTGGTCCATTATCTGGCTCTTCTGGACAGGTGGATGGCTCATGAGGGATACTTGCAGCCAGAAGAGTAGCTTTAAGCTTTCTCTAATTGATGCCAGAAGTTCAACAGGTTCCCAGGCAACCTGAAAATACAAGAAATACAAAGGTGATTCTGAAAGTTTGGTAGCACATTTCCCCCCCTGGAAACTCAGTAACAAAATTCATACTTTGAGTTTGAGTTGGAAACTCAGTAACAAAATTCATACTTTGAGTTCAAGCGTGACGGAGTGGGAGGCCAGATTTAATGCTTGATGCTTAATCTTCTTGGAAGATGCTTGTAGCACTGAGCCAAAATCCCTTGGGGTATGACACATGGCCTGTTCATTTCAATTTCATGTCCTTTGAGTTTTGTTCCGTCTGCTGTTTCTTTGTCTGCATTGGATGTTTCATTTGCACAAAGAATGGCATTAAAATCAGTGTCCATCAAAAGACATAAAAAGGTCCTTCAAACGTTGATCAGTTATATTTTACCACACACTGATGAGATGGGATGTGCAGTGAACCAGTTCACAGGCCACTGGAAAGGGATAGAAGGAATATTGGTTCTGCAGCACTAGTCTTTGTCTATCATGGGATTATCACTAGAAATGGGGAGATAAATCAAACAGAGAAGTTCAGCCAGAGGATAGCAGTGACCACCTAGGTTGGTCTGTGCTGCTTCTTGCTAATACTGGGTGGTAACAAGCAACTGGGGAAAAGTGGTACCCTAAATTTTTCCAACTCTTTCTATAGTTGTGTGTAAGCATGTAGACAAGTCAGGCAAGGAGACACTAGTAGGTAAAAATGCAGTGGAATTGAGAAAAGGGGGATCTTTGTGCTTGGAAGCAGAGTCATGTCCTGACTTCCCAAAGACTCAGTAGACCCTTGGGAGCCTGCTTGACTAACATACACAGTGCCTACTTTTCTTTTGGAGTACACCAGTCAGTTCCTTTTCAAATCAAACCTGGATGAGGGTTTGCAGTCAATTCACTCCAGGGACAACTCAAGTTTGTGTAAAGCTTTTGTATCTTTGTTTACATGATCTTCCCGCACTGTCTTGGCAAACCTTGCACCCTAAAATATCTTCATATGTCACATGCTATACCCACGGCACACAATATAGACTCAGTATTGTGTTTAAAAAATACCTTTCCAGCAGATTGTTCCAGGTTTGCATGCTTTGAACAGGAAAAAACAACCCCCTTTTTTCAGGATGGGTAACAAAACAGCAAATGGGGCCAAAGGGACTAAAGCCGAACACTGAACAGTGTGGTCTGCAGTACGCTTTGGGCAGAGTTAATCCTTTATTGATGAAACTGAACCCGAAGGAAGTGTAGATGCAAGTGCACTGTACCAGGTGGCCTGATACAGAGAATGTTTCTTGTAGTGTAAATGTAACCTTTATCTTCTTATAAGTGTTGCCAAGCAAGGCCAAGGTCACCAAAAAGGGCTGATTGGGGGCTGACAAGAAATAGAGGAGTTTGAGTTCTAGACATAAACTTTTTTCTGAGGTAGAGGTGTTTCTTTTCATATGAAGTTTCCTTTCATGGCATCAAGTTAGTTAGCCTCCAAGAAAAAGTAACAGGATACAGCAAAGGTTGTGGCCTTATTTTATAAATGATAAAGTGACTGAGGAATGTGGGAGTGAAGTTCCATATTTCCATCCTTATCCTTCAGATTAAATTGAAGTCCATACCAATAATTTATTGAATCTGATATTTCTCATTAAGTGGTCACAGAATGAAGAAATGAATCATTGCATTCCTCTCAGTGCTGGCTGGGTTTAACAGGTGCCACATATGGAATATTTACTAATATTCTTTTCCATGAGCCACAAAATTGAGTCTAGCTGAAGCAGGGATTTCTAACTTACTGCCCTGTAGTCCTGTGGGCAGAGCCCCCTCCATATGTACTGGACTGTAGTCCTTGTAGTTAGAAAGCAAATAGCATAATCAATCCAAACCCACTGTCAGTAGAATAAAAAGGAGAGGTCAGGAAAAAAAGCTGATGTGTTCTTTTTTCTTCCTGGGTAAACACAACATTAATATGCTGATAATAATCAAATTATCTGTTTTCTAAGAAACTATATTTGTAAACAAATGTGTTTTCTGTATTTGCAGATGTGATAAACCAAAACCAAATGATGTACTGAGGTAAAAGGCATATTTTACCAGTCCTACTGCTTCAGAAAATAGGGGTTTAGTCTGTCTTCTGTTTCTGTATCTCCATAGTTGTAATGTCTTCTGCTTTCCTGTAATGTCTTTTGCTTTCCTGTTTTCAGCTGTTTCTGTGACCGTGTCACATAGTCATTTCTGTTTAATGATCATAATTGTTAGCTTGAACTTGTTAGGTGTTTAACAAACGTACAAAAATCAATAATAGATTGTGAAAAACTAAGAAAATGAACTTATTCCTATTTCTATCTGCTTTGAAAACACATGCTGTAACTAACCATTATCAGATAAAACATGAACACTGAAATAAAAAGGTGTGGGAGCTGAATTTATGACCCGTAATATAACCAAGTGGGAATGAATGCAGTAATATAATATTAATATACTTTTAAGAAGCTAGATGCTTGTTAAAATATGAGAATTTCACACTCATTATATTTTTGTTATGAAAGTAGTTTCATTTGTAATAGCGAAGTATATGTGTTGCAGCTAAAATGCATGTATATATTTTCATAGTATATATTTTTTAAATAAACCTATCATCAGACAGCCCAAATGCCTGAAGTGCTGAAATAAACTTCTGATTCAGGAATGTCCTGGAGATGGTGATTAGGTGACGTTGTTGGAGGCATATAATATATAAGAGGAGATGGATAATTTAAGGGGGCAGAAGACTTCTCAGTGCAACAAAATGCCTACTGCAAGTAACAAGGGGGCTTTGAAGAAATTCCAGTTGGTTCTGGAGGATGCTAAGCTGCATCTTGAAAAGATAATATATAATATCTAGTAAGTTTTAATATGGGGCAGTTTGAAACAATTTTTTTAGCCTGGGTCAATTGTAATATGTGATGAGAAGTATTTAATGTAGCGGCTGTATATCAACAAGCTTGTTTTGTTCCAGAAATGAATGTCTTTTCTGCGGCTCTCAAACATTTCCAAATGGGAAATAATTACCCAATACTAATTACTACCAAAAGAATAAGAAATAACCCAGCATTAAAATGCTGGTTTATCTGGTAGGTCTCACCCCTAAACATATAAAACAGTTAGGGTGTCGCTGGAAACCGAGTTACTGTCCAGATTGTGCAGCACACTGTCTGATTTTCCTGAGCTTTTTAAAGAGATGTATCTCTCTGGTATAGATCCCTGTGGTCTACTTACAGGGAAATTTCATTACCATGCTGTGTGGTCCTCACGGTGCTGAAAGTAAAATATTGGATTGACAGGTTCTTGTTGTGGAGCAGGGCTTATTGATGATGGAAAGACTGATTCAATCTCTAATCCTGAGGAACGACCTGCCACCTGGAGTGATAGTATACAGATGGGTGCAATCTAAACTCTCTTTCCGCCTCAAGTTGCATTTGGCTGTAGATTAACAATGTGATTCCATATAATGAAGATGGTTGCTGGGTGCAGTGGCAATTTTCCATTACTGACATGCCATGTCAACAGTTCTGACAAAGCTGTAAGGACAACGTTTAAATGTGCTACATCTGGCTGGGATGGTTGCCAGGTTATTAACAGCCCCATTAAAATTACCTGCAGAGATCTACGTTGGGAGAAGGGAACATAGTGCACTGCTTCCCCTGCAACTGTCTGTGCAGGCATAATTACAGTCCGATAGCACACACTTTGAATATTACAGTGTTACGGTGGTAGAGTAGCAGCTCTTTTACTGTTTTATTTTGGTGAGGGAATATTTCATAGCTTTATTTGTATCAAATCCAAATCCCACAGCCTTGCTCAGGCAGATATACCATTGAAGTGAAAGAAAACTTCACCTGAGGGTGGAGTTTCATCAGTAAGTTTTGATTTTATTAATGGTATTTCAAATAAAAGTACTCTAAAGATGCTTGCATATTTATATATACATATATATAACCATTTTTAAAGAAATATATAACTATCTTTTTAATGATCCATTATTTTTCTTTCCTCCTGCATGACTGTACAAGGCTCCCAGTGAAGCATATATAATATGAAAGGGGTTTAAGGCATTTTTCTGAGTACGAGTAAAGGGCCGTGCTGTCCCAGAGGACACTGCAGAAGGCACAGCACATTTTCTGGTGAGATTCCCCCCATTCCTTTTGAATGCAAAGGGAGCACTTGCCAGTGTAATGATATATGGGCTTGTGATCCTAGCTCTCCATAAGCAGTTTCTAGTACAAGTTAAAGCACTCTAAGTTCAGTACTTGAATGCTGAAGGAGATTCTTACACTCTGTCTCTTACAAATCCAGGTAGTGCCTGCCCTAATTCAGTTCTAAGCTGTGTCTGTTCATGTGTGTGAAAAGGATCTCTGCCTGCTGAACAGTGCCTGCTTCCCATCCATGTAGCCTGTGAGCCCAAGTCCAGGGCTTGTGGTGGGGTTACCTGGCTGTGCCTGGGACTGTGCTGCCTTGCCAGGTCTGCTCAGGAGGGCTGAGCTGGGGACAACACAGAAATACCAACTGCACCTCAGCCTGTCTTAACCATTCCTGTCACTCCTGGTACCAAGTGTCATCTTCAGGGTGACTTCAGGGTTAGTGCATAACCTGCAATGAGAAAAGGAGCCCAAATGTGGCCATCTTTGCTTATTATGGTTGTGTGATCAATGGTGTCAATAAAGAGCTGGAGGCACTTCACATCTGATTATAGTTCTCTTCTCTGGTTTGCTGTAGTGAGCAAATTCATTTTTTTGCAGCCTGAAGAAAAGTACAAGTCTCTGGGTGTTTTTGTGTGGGGATGTGCAGCCTCTGGTCTGTGTCCCTCCTGCTTCAGCTGCCTGATCAAGGGGAAGAATTTTCAAAAATTTGGGGCAATGCAAGGGCTCTTGACATTTATTACACATGGAACTTTCCACATGTGGCAGAAATAGAAAACTATGTTTAGAACAAGCAATATGACTTCATGTCTGTTATGCCATATGTTTTTCCTCCTGCTGCTGTACCAGAGAAAAGGGATGTGGAATAACCTGACCTCATTCTGACCGTGGCTGTGTTTGTAACTCCTTGGGGCTCTTACAGCCACATGAAGAATTATCATTCTGTTGCACCATAGAATAGACGGATAAAATACACATCTATCACAAAACCTGGAGCAAAGGGAGTACAGTTTTGTCATCTGAATTCTGCATAAAACATGTATACTCAGAAACATCTATTGTCTCTTATTTAAAATTATTTTGTTAAAGTAACCATGAAGCTTTTGGAGTTGATATGAGACATAGCAATATACATGTAATGCCTATGTTTTTAGTCATGAATTGTATGTGTACCAAGTAGGTGATATGAAGAGTTCTGTGCAAAGACAAAGGATAAAACACATAAGTTTTAATTTGACTTGGAGTTTGGTCTATGTTCTGTGCTTTAGAAGTAAGAAATGAAAAGCAGTGAAGACCAGTCATTTTGTAGTGTGGCAGTGACATGTAGGTTCACATTTTGACTCATTTAATTGTCTGGTGACAGCTCAGAAGTAGAAACACAAGCCTGTGGTGTGAACTATCTGGCTTGGAAGATAGGGTTGATCTGACAAATGAGCGTCCTTATTTTGTTTTATGTTTTAGTCACATACTGAGATAGGTGTAGGTCTTTTAATACACCTTAGGAGAAGAAAGGGCTAAGAAAAATAATGAAGGAATCTAATAAAAAATCTGGCTTTTCCACCTGTGCTGAGAAGTTCCAGTGACTGAACATCCAGCCATGTTCTGTGCACAGAGTGTTGACTTAAAAAGGTGACATCCAGCTGAGATATTCCACAGGGAGTGTGCAAAGATCTGTATTTACATGACTTTGTGGGACTTGTATCTGCCTATACTAGCAATTTAGCTTCATATTTTTAATGTAAGTATCTTTTACTTAGACTGTGTTGGAACTAACAAATTACATTATCTAAATTGGAAAAGTAAACACAAAATGTTAAGCTGCTCTTTTTGTTATAAATACCCCTACTTTTCTCATTTGGAAATGGGAATAGTCAATTACAGTCTATTTCACTTTCAGATCCCAATACTTGGAATATACTTTTTAATCTTTTCTAAAACTAAACATATTTTACCTTCTGATGGAGAAGGAGGAAATCATCCTTTTCCGTCTCAAATATATTCCACTTAAAAGTATTTTTATGAAACTCATTTGTATAGAAATTAATATTTGAGACAAATCTGGTTAAATGGTGTCTCTACTGAGAGATATATAAAGCAGAGTATTGCAAGCTCAGTTTGCTTTTTCTTCAAAAGAATCTGAGATTGTCTTAGCACATTCACCTTAAATTATGTGGTTAAATTAGTTTCTGGTGCTATTACACTAGATAGGTACAATAGTACCTGTGTTTAGGTACTACTCATAGTAATGGGTATGTAAGATGAATTGTACCAGTCCTATTAGTGCACTGTCTAGCTATAGCCAGATAATTCCTTTATTTTAGAATTAATATGATCTCTGTTTCTCATAGCAGGTCTGGCATCATTTTCATTTCTTTTTCTATCCCTTCTCAGACACTGATAAATAATGATGGCTCCCTTACATTTCAGAGTCCTATTGTAGTTTCAGTTGTCTTTTTCTGTCTTTCTTCTTCAATGAGTTTGACTCCTGGAACTCTCTGTTCTTTGCCATTTCCCTTCAATTTTTGTTACTTAGCTTTTATTTAGCTTTGCACCTTGACTTGTCTTGCTCATTTTCATTTTATTTGTAGTTCTGGATCAGTTCCTTCACTTATAGTCTTTTCAGGATGTGGGACTTTTAAAAGCCTTCTTTTCTTCATGGTCTACTAGCTGCAAATTTCTTAAATAATCAGCTTGTTTTGTCATCTTGCCTATTGAGCTCTGTCTTTTGTCCTACTTATACAACCGCTAATGTTTAAGATTTTCTCTCATTTGATTTTCTCACCTTCCACTCTAGGATTATGTTTATACTAGAGAGTAAGCCAGGTAATGGGCTAAAGCCAAAGCTCATCACAGTCCACTTAACTATATGGCTGGTAGAATGCAAGTGTCCCTGTATTTAGTAATCACACACTGCCTAAAAATCCTTGCTTTCCATGTAGCAGTTGGTGCCTAAACCCTCTGGGAAAGTCTCCTCAAGAGCAGGTGGGATGTTCAGTAGCAGCCAATAAGGCAGGGCTGTGTTCTTCCAACCTACAGATGTGTCGGTAGGTTGGGCCGGTACTACAGAGTTGAGTAAACCTGACTTTTAGGATTGCCCAAAGTCAGTGCCTTAGTATGCATTTGTAAAATGGGCCAAAAATTTGTAGAATGTTTTGTCTAAGTATTGTACCATCTGAGGTGTCTTCTCTTCCCCTGTATATTGATTTTAACAGGCTTTGATCTACAGAGAATTACAGGAGAAACGCCCTTCTTTCCAGCCCTGAAACAGACACCAGCTAGAAATCTTACTTGATGTGTTCTTTTATCACTGTTTTTTTACTTTCTCCCTGCCTGTTTTTCTCAGCAGCAGTTCTGACATTGTCCTTGCTTTGCCTTTCTTTTCTTCCTCTCTTCTTTTTTTACCTTCAGATGTCTTCTCGTCTTTATTAAAAAAAAACAAAAAAAACCAAAAAAAACCAAAAACCCACCAAAAAAAAAAATAACCCCTCATGTCACCTTTCCAGCCACCATATGGCAAGTATTAGGCTTGGATATGTAGTCTCTATGTTGTTTTTACAAGAATAAATGTTCTCAAGAGTTATCTAATTTCCAGGTGTTGATGGGAAGAAAAATACTACAAGTAATGGTGGGACCCAGACATATTTTTGCATGGATTTCCTTACTAGTAAAATTTTTGAAAGTAATGACCATGTTGTAGAAGATCAGCCATTAAAAATGCAAAACACAAAGAACTGTAAACAACTTTGATGGGCTGATTAATAATTCAGTTAAACTGGAGGTTAAGAGATGAGTCTAGCTTCACTTTAAAGGCATGCAAAAGAAAGAAAAAAAAGAAATTTAGGAAATCAGTTGGGTGAAGTAAACTGAACATACTCATTTCTAGCATATTTAGAATTTATTTCCATGTAAGCAAAAAAGCTGTGAGGATGAACCTCAGGCTGCATAGATAAATAATAACTTAAAAGAGACTGTTAGGGTTATACCTGAAAGGGAAAGATAAACTAACCAGCAAAGACAGCTACAGCATGGAGGTTAGCAGCTGTTGGGGTTAAGTGAGAACCGTCAGTATTTCATCTGTTAGACCTTAATAAGGATTTTGGATCTTAACAGCCTTGAGGAACTCCAGGGTGGGGATTCAGAGGAGGTTTCTAGCAGTCCAACATTCTGGAGCAGTCATTTAGTGATGGCAGAGAGAGACTTCCAATTGAACTTTAAGATAGGTTTTGATGAGCCTTCCTCATCAAACACCCACTTACCTCACTCCTTTAACACTTTTCCAGCCAACCTGTATTTGTCGTCTATGTAGTCAGTCTTTGAAGTTAAGGTCTCAGACTTGCCTACCACAGTTTATGTTCACCGGACTTCAAGTACTCTTCTTTTTAACACTTGAGAAAGAGCAAAGCAAAAAGTAAAACCAAACACATGTCAGGCATGCAATGAATACAAGTTAGGAAGGATTTTTTTTTCCAACTGAAAGATAAATATACTGGAACAATGTAAGGCCTCAAACAACTTGCTCGATGAGGCTTTAAAAAGGGCTTTACAGTTGTTCGTCTGCTCTGAGTTAGATGCATGGGATATCCTCAAGAGGTCAAAACAACGAAAAGACTACTGGCAACTTCAGAAAATCAAAGAACTTCTGCAAAATATTTAGTGAAATACTCAGTCAACACAAAACACTTCTGAAAGCATTAATTTGGACTGTTCAACTTAGGGAACTCTAAGCTCGTTTGATTTTAAGTTACTCAAAAATTCTGAGAAGAGGGAATTAGAAGAGAGAAAGACAGAAAAGATACAGAAAAGGACACATATAGCTACCAACTCCTGGCTTCCAGCAGTGTTCAGCTGATAGAAATTGCAAGTGGAGGTAGGGTCAACATATGTGCTTGCCTCATATTCAGCCCTAAATGCCCTTTGGCCTTCCTGAGGCCTTCCCCAGGTGGAACTTCTGGTCATTTGGCTACTCAGGAGCTGGGTTAGGGGCTCCAGAGGTGAGTGTGGAGCATTTCCTCTGCTGTGCCAGTGATTGGCAGCCACTGCCAGGCTGGGATACAGGCTCTGGAGGTGGGGTGCACAGGGCAGGGCACTTCCTCACCTGGGCAAGGCCTGACCTGCTCCTTCCCCCCCACACATGCACCCCAAAATGTCTCGAGACATCAATCTTTCCAGTCTTTCACAAAAAGAAAATTTTCATTAACAGCTTCCTCCCCCAGTGTTATCTCATTCATGTTTCTTGGGATTCTTCCTCCTTTTCTATAGTTTGTCTAGCATTAAGCTCACAGCTGAACAATTCTCTATCCCCAAGGTTTGTATTTGCAAGGAGAGACATGGGCACTGAGCCCTACGCTGACAGAATTCCATTATTACCATCTACATTTCAGTCACTTTTCAAACTCTGATATAGATTCAGCACCTCTCTTTTTAGTTCCAGATGTCCAGCACAGTAGGGTTTAGACCTCACAAGAGCAAACTCAGAATTAACTATACATGCCTCTGGAGCATCAGCTAAGACATCCAAGGTCAGGGTGCCCATATCACCATCCAGAGAGTTCCTCAGTGCTAATATGTTGCAATGTGTCAAGCACATTTCTATATGGCACTTCACTGTGGGTTACCTGGTGTCTGGCTGTCCCAAAATAATTTTGACAAGAATCCAGTGCATGACAAAACTGCATTCTTTAAATAAGGTTATCTAAAATGGATTTAACAATTCAGGACAGAAAAATATAAGTTCTGCTTTTAGCACTTCTCCGAACAGATATCAAAATTTTCCTCCTACTTCTATTTCTGTTCCTCTTGCCCTTGGTCCCTGGAGAAGGCCTTCCCACCTTGGGTCTTAACATGGTCTTACTTTTCTCGTGCCCTTGTTCTGTTTGAGCTGCAATCTATACGCTGGCTTAGATCTAACTCTTCTTCACAGGGGCACCTCATTTTCCTGACATCTACTGTTACTTGTCCATCAGCAGTTTCAGCATCTTCCCTGTCATTCAGGCTTACAGCTCCTGTGTCAGTTTTGACACTCTCTTCCCTCTTTGCAGAGCAAGTTGTCACTCCATCATGTCACTGTTCTCTGTCTGACTCCGTCTTTACCTTCCATGACTGGAAATGTTATTTGGGGTTTAGTGTCTCAAGCACTGTGGGTCTAATGGCAACTTGCACCCCCTGTAATTGTCCTAGGAGTATCTAGGAGATCCCTCTCACCCCTGGCACTGTTTGGCATCCCTACACTGCACATTCTTTGTCTCCCACAGCTTTCAAATTTCATGTGTTTCAGAGGAAATTGTTACACTCTGGGACTGAAAACCGGCAGCAGACAACAGAGGCACTGTGACTCCTTACTAAATCTGTTGTGCTGGCGCAGTAAACCCAGCAAGGTTTTATTGTCCAAGAAACCTGGGCAGGTTCAGTGCCCTCCCTGAATCGCTCGAGTCAGTGTGCATCATTGGCCAAGTGATTTTTGGTGGGCAACAGGATCCTTTGTAGCATCATCTGATCAGTTCCTCTGACTAGAAAGAGATTTGCACTGTTCTCTGGTCTTGACTTAAATAATAGATTACTTGGGGTTTTTAAGTGTTTTGAGGTTTTGATGTATTCAAAAACCTATCAGGGAAAAAAGTATGTTTTGTTGTGGAGGGTTAAACATTATTTCTGATATGATGGAGAGGTTCAGTGTCTGCGGTGTGCCTATGTAATGCTGCAGTTAGCAGTGTGATGGGACAGTGTGATGCTGTGCTGCAGTTGTGGCCTGAAAAAACAAAGGCCCTCTTATTTATTTCTGTTACTGTTATGATATATGATCAGCAGTTGCTGTTTAGCTAGTGATTCTTGACATAATGCATCATCAGCATAAGCCTATTTGCTATTGTTCCCTTCATAGTGAGATTTTATACCAGCCCTGTGACTGTACTTCCCAAGCATCACAGTGTTACCTGCTATGACACAGTCCAAAACTCAGAAACACTGAACTTTTGTTTACTGTTTTTTAAATTGTTTCAGAAACTTGATGTGGACTATAAAAGCTTTCACAATAAGTGACTGTTCTAGTTCTGTAAGGTGCAGTCTTCCAAAATTCAATTTTTTTTGGTCTTAGAATATTAAATTGCTGTTCATCCTTATTTGACTGATTTAAAAGGTTGAGAACTACAAGATTATCGATGTTCTATTTTTTCCAATGTCTCTTCTTTGTTGCCTTTTTTCTTTGTTAACTCCCCTCTTTTTAAAGTCTTAGTGTAATCCTCACCCCCCTCTACATGGAACTGAATACAAACAGTTCCCTTGACAGGAGTTAGAACAGGGCTCCATAAAGAGATGGCACAAAATTAAAGCAGCAGTGAAATTTCCAGTAAAAATATTGCATAATCTATTCATATAGATGGAATATCTTTTGTAGCATAATTATGAATGTGTCAGTCTCCTGATGAAAGAAGCTTGAGATATTTATTACCAATAACTAAAAAAGTTATCTTCAGTTAAGATCCCTTTATCCTTTTTTTTGTCCTCTCTTTATTTTTTGGTTTCTCCGTGTGTAAATGAGTTTCATTCTTTCCTGTCATTCATTTCTAGGGAGGATGACTTCCCTACTGCAAGGTGAGGGATGGTGATGTGCTGATAAAGACTATTAACAGTGTTCACAACAGTGAATCACTTTAAAATCAAGGGACTGTTTTCAAGATAAGGTGCTTCTGTGAACCCAGTCAGGAATGTGTTGGTAGTTGTGAGGGGTCCAGTGTTGTGTTCCTCTAGTCTGTGATACTGAGACTCAACAGTGACAGAATGATTGCTAGGTATGTCAGGGCACCCCTGCCCTCATCTAAGTGTGTGTTTAAGGCATGTCATGCAGTTTCTTTAGTAATGAGAACACTTTGACACTTAAGCATGACAAATGAACACATAGTGCATTTAAAACTCTTGTACCTGGTTTTTTTTTGCATATGTGGTCTCTTCCCTGGTGTTTACTCTGGCGTTTCAAAACAGCTGCCCAAGTATCATCTGAAATGATGGCAGCTAGGGCTGCCTGGCAAACAGATCTGCTTTCTGAACATTTTAGCTGGAAATTCAGTTTTTATCTCTTCTTTAGATGTTTACAGCTAAAAATACATATTCATGAGGGTGAGATTGATATTAAAACTGTCACAGTCCCATTTGCTATGGCACTTCCTTGGTACATAGGAGATAGTGCTTTTTCCTACCCTCCTTGATTGCAGCCATGGTCTTGTGGTTTATCAGGGACTGTTCTTGTGTAAAAACCCCAGCTGAGTACGTGTAGAGAGGCACAGCACCAGCTTCTCAATAGATCTGTAAATCTGAATGTCTCCCACTGCTTTGCATTCAGCATATCATGCTATTATGTGTATTAATGAAAAGGCGTGTAAGAAAACAAAAGTGAAGCAGAAACTATAAATGATACTGTGATTTTAATTTCCATTTCTCAGTTTCACATTGCCTGAGAGAAGATATTTGGCTAGCTATTTTTCAGGACAAACATGGCAAATAATAAATTTACTATTAGCGTGTATTTGCCTGTGTACTGGAACCACACAAAACAGGATGGAAGAGCAACAACTTGCTATTGGCTTAGTTCTCTATTCCAGCAGAGCCTTGAAATTGGCCACGATTTCTGTGTTCTTGGATGGGGTTTTTTTGCTGCTCCAAATAAGAGTGAAGAATTCCTTCCTGTAGTTAAAATATGTTTTGAATGAGCAGGTGTTGATTCAGTCAAATTTTCAAGCTAATTTAACTTCCTGGAATTTCAACTGTTGAGGCACCAGGGGAAACATTTAAAAAGTGCTGGCAGCAGTAAGTGCCTATAGATCATTATTTCAGATTGTTGTTGTGGGAGGAAATGTGATGCAGTGTTTGGTTCATCAGCTAAAGTTCTATTTTAAAGCGTCAGTCAAGCTCAAGGAGGTCAGACCGTACCCAGAAAGATGTCTTGTGAAACCCTTTAGTTCTCTAACTCCATGAAAGAATAGTTGGAAGCAAAAAATAGACCATGCCAGATGAAAGTTGGTATTTTGGCATAGTTCCATTATCTTAAATGGTGTGATACTGATTTACACAAGCTAAGTGTCTGCCCTTAAGTCGATTGTTTAGAAGTCATCCAGGGGTATTTTCATACCTTTCAAGGGGAAGTTCAGATGGTCTTTAAAACCTGTGACACTTCACTAACTGAAGTGTAAAGCTGCAAAGCAGTAACCAAGGCACTTTCTTTTTAAAAATTGCACTCCTAAGAAAAATCAAATGCTACAAAATAGCTTTATAGCTAAAAAATCGTTCTGTCTTGGCAATTTGGAAAGTTCAGGTGCTGTGGACTTAACTGCTTGTATTCAGGCTGTGGTAGGCATTCTTCTATTAACAATGAGAATTTCTTTACATGCTGATGGTGCAAAATGTATTCTTGATCAGTGAATGGCATGTGATCAGGCAGTTCCAGATTATCCACACTATTATTATTTATCATGGCAGCAACAGGAAATGTTTTATGCTATTTCTAGATCAATTAGAGGGATTTTTTTTATGTAACACCACTGAAGAGTTTCACTCCTTCTAAGAGAGAAAAGAAAGGCTTGAAAAACTAATAGAACATTCCTATTTCCTTTTGCTTTTATTAATTACCCTTTTTAGTCATTTTTTAATGCATGAAGTCTTTTTGATACATAAAGTGAAATTATAGAAATGGTTTGCTAGTCCAGAAATTCTGCACTGGGAAACATGTACAGACAGATCTGTCTGTGTTTTCTACATACCCAGTACTCCTGACATATTTCATGGTATCCCATTTTCAATCCCCTTCTTCTCTGTAGAGAGGGCTCTTTGTCTAGGCTAGATGGCAGACGATGCTCTTCCTTTGACTGAAGTACAGGGGAGATTGGGTGAGTTGGAGTTGGTGCTGTCCCAGCATCTCATCCTCCCCTGAGAGGGTTGGACCGCAAGAAGAAACGAAGCTTTGTAGATATCTTGATATGCTTCCCTTCGGAGGGATTTGTTCAGACAGAATTAAAAAGCAAAGCAATTATACTGGAATAAAATATTTTTTATCCTTAGAACAGAGTATCCACATGGGGGAGTTATATCAGCATGGCTATGGCACTGTAATTATCCTTTTAAAGTGAGGCTGCTCAGATTCTCCCTCTAGCTAAACCCCAACATGACCTGTTACCACAAGTGGGAAGAAAGGGAATAAAGCAGGTTCATTGGGCCCTTCATCACCTCCCACGTAACACCTTCAGATAAAAACTGTAATTCTGGTGTGGATAAGAACAGCAATGAATGAAATAAAGTGAAGTATAAAAGCTTTTTTTTTGGTTTTTTGGTTTTTTTTTTTTTTATTTTACGTTATTGAAATGTTCTGTTAAACAAAATGAGCCTGAAAAAAGAGAGAATATGATGATACAGCACAGAGCCATGCTCCATGGAGAAGTCTAGGCAGTTCTGAACACCTGGACTAGTGTAATCAGTAGCTTATCTTATTAGTACATTGAAATGCATTTTTAAAGGCAGTATTTTGCAATTCCTGAATATTTAATTTTAAAATTAAAAAGACATTTGAGAGTTGAGAATAATAGATGAGATTTTTTAAAAATAAGCAGTTTATTTACTTTGCTAACAGAATTTGTGTGACAGACAATAAATCATGATTTCAAATTCTCTCAGGAGATTAAATACAGGGCTCTCCCAAAGGTTTGAGTCATAATTCTTGGTCAGATTATCTCTTGAAATTCATTTCTAGATAAGAAATTTAAAATACCCCTTTAATTCATATTTTTACAGTAATATGTTAACTCAGTAATTTGTTCTCTAAGGCTGTTTAACACTGCATGTTATCAGTGTGTATCATAGTGCCTTATTTCACTTTAATCTTGGTGAAATCTAGTGTCCTTACAAGAGGATGTTCTTGGTAAAGTCAGTTCCTTGGAGAAGTTGTTTCTCTTGTTTTTTTACCTAAGTTGCTTTAAGATACTCTCTTTTTCCTTGTGATACAATACTTTGCAGAAATACACAAATTGTGTAAAAGAGCTGTCAATTATTTGATCAAGGTAAGAGACATTCTCAAGAAGAGAGTTTATTAAAAAGGAATTGTTGATCAGTTTATCAAAGAAAGATCTGATGTAAAAATGATATGGGTGCAATGTAAGGGTTACCAATTCAGTATGTGTCATTTACAAGTTCTTATAGTACAGTTTGTAAAGTAGATGCTTTCTTGAACTTCAGGCTCATCAGGGAAGGAGCCATTCTTTTATACTTCTCTGTTAAGCAACCTATAAGAATCTGGATGCCCAGAGATGTGAAAATGATTAAAACACTACTAATTAGTTTGACAAAGTAAGAGATTTAAGTGTGAAAAACCTCTAAGAGATCTATTAATGTTGTAAAAATTAAAAAGGAAGTTAATAAGCCCATGCTTGTGGAGTAGAGAACATACCTCAAAGCACTGATGGCAGCTTCCTCCTTGCAGTGGGGTCACCAAGAAGTTACTAGGGCTTTGGGGATAGGACATATGAAAGAGAAAAAGCAGAGAAATGAACTGGCTTTTATTTCCAAATCTTGCACATCTCGAAAACTTTTCAATGTCCTTTTGCAGTATCCCAGCTGCAGAATACATGGCCAGCTCCAAAATCTGTGGCTCAGGGATGACATCAGTGGAGAAGCAGGATAGTAGAAGCAACTACCAGCCCCTCTGAGGTCTTGCCAGCAGCAGCAGCTGTTCCCCAAGCACAGCTGGCCAGGAAAGTGTAGTAACAGCAGCTGGTTTTAAAGCGACTGAAGGAAAAACGTTCAAACATTTCATCTGATTTATTATGGGATGCAGATAGGTAACAAAGCCTATTCCTATCTTTCCCTTGGCAAGAATCTCATGCTTAGGAGTCTGTGTGGATTTTAGAGTAGAAATAAATTGTGTAGTCTGTAAAGTTGGGAAGCATCAGCCTTATGACTGCCTATGCAAGCTTAATTTTTACCATTTTATAGAACACATACAGACGTCATTAGACACTGAGATCACCATTTCCTCAGAGGGATTCTCCTTC
>NW_008238452.1:165246-171884 GCF_000691975.1 Corvus brachyrhynchos | reverse complement strand
TTCTCACCATCTCTATAAATATGTTTATAAGCTTTACCTTTGTCCTAAATCTCTTTAAAGAGATTGGGTTTGTTCAGTAGATATCATTTTAATAAAATATGTGTTTTCAATGTTGGTTGCTTCTTTTTTGGGGTAGCATATCTGAAGCAATGAGTTTTTTCAGTGTAAGAATTCATTATTTTCAAGAAGATAACCTCAAAACACGTGGACTTTAGCAAGACTACATACCACTAGACTATCTATTTGTATTTTTAAGGTAAAAAACACAAAACTATGTTTCATGTGCCATTGTGGATGGGAATTTGATGGATTATGCTTCATAAAAGCATTATTTTTTGAGTGAATCCTTATCAATGTCTATTGATTCATCAAATATTTCTATTTGATGTATAGTGTGACATATAAGTATGGTGTATATTTACTTATCAAATTATCTTAGCAATGTCTATCAGGACCTGCAGGGAGGGTGTCAAGGGGATGGAGCCAGGCTCTGTTCTGTGCTGTTGAGCAGTAGGACAAGAGGCAATGGCCAGAAAGTGAGGCACAATGATGAAGTTCCACCTGAATATGAGGAAGAACTTCTTTACTGGGCACGGGGTCATGCAAGGAAAAGATTACCCAGAGAAGGCGCGGAGTCTCCCTCACTGGAGATTTCCAAAAGCTGTCTGGACACAATCCTGAGTAACATGCTGTAAAGGACCCTGCTTAAGCAGGGAGGTTGGACTAGATGACCTTCAGTGGTCTCTTCCAAACTTACCTATTCCATGATGCTGTGTTTTAAGTAAGAAATTATTCCTAAATTCAAAGCTTAGTTTTTGTTTGGAGCTTTTCAGCTGTTACCTGCTCTGGTAGAACAAAGCTCAGTTCACTGCATTAACAATGGCTGCAGTGAGCTCTCAGATCAGCCACTGCATATAATCACCTAAAGACACAACAATAATAAAAACATATTTTCCAAATAGTTATTTGGCAGCGACTGTGCTTGACTGTATTCCCAGCGGAAAAAAGGGAATGGCTTGGATTTAACACTTTCAAATGAATGTAAATTAGTTTAATACAAACATAAACCTCACTCTGAAGTGAACACTAGTTATTAAAAAGAAATAAATCTGAAACTAACATGCTCCAGTAGAGAAGATTGGCATGAGAGTAGCAGCTATGCTAAAAGGTATTAGATTAACATCCTCTAATCACACAATTTGTCGGCTCTCTCTGTCTCTCTCTCTCTATATGTGTGTGTGTATATATATGTATATATATAGGAAGTAATTCATCAGAAGATTTCCTTTTCTTAGCATCACAGAAACATGTTTTAAAAATCTTAAGATGCAAAATAAATGTGTGGAAAACAAACAGAATTAGATTTACCCAGCCTTAAAGAACCATCATCCAAAAGGTTATGAAATTTTAATTCCTACACAAGCTACCAATAATCTTTTTTTTACTGGCAGAATGTGTCACTATTTCTAGGTAACAATCCACTCCTTTTCTTCACTGGGCATGGTTACCACTGAAATGCAACCATTAGTATGTGTTTGTATTTTGACTCTAATCAGCAGATTTGAATGTAATTATGTATTTTGCAGGTGAGGTGTTAATGCTAATATGGCCCATCAGCTGTGTGCTGCCACTTGAAATGGTCCACTGGAAAATCTTGAGACAAACAACACTGAATTAGGCGCACAGCCACGAGCAGCTGTGCTAAGTACCACTGGCATCGCCTCAGACATGCAATTCTCAGAGTGAGCCTACTGCTAGCTGCTTTTAAAATGTGTTTATGGTGGTGACAAAAACTTTCCATCATCAATTCTTCTTGGACCTCTCTGCCTCTTAGCTGAAAAATTACAGCTGCCTGCAAGGGGAGGGATGCTCAGTCCTATTAATTTTCATTGGATGAAAAGGATCTTTTTTCCTTCAGGCTAAAGGTTTAACCTTTATGAGTTTCATGAGTAACAAAAGGCAGCCAGATTTTTATTATATGGGGTAGAACTGCACATTTGTTCAAAATAATCAGCACTGGGCAATTTACTGTGTATCGATCCAAAACAAACCTTATTACCCATGTAAGCTGTTTCCTTCTCAAGCCTACATTTGGCATAGGAAAACAAACTTGTTTAATCATCAGTTTTCAAATGCTCACCATGTATGTCACCACAGCCTGATATAATGTTTGAGATCGATGAAAGGGATACTATCTGGAGAAGTGCATCAACAGATTTTTGTAGGATATTTTCCCCTCTCAACAACCCTTCATGTATTTAGAAGTTACCTTTCTGAGTACACAAGCATTTCCACCGGTACCCTGTCTGGCTCAGCAGTCTAAAGAGGAAAGAGCCATCAACACTTTTACAGCAGTGTCTTTTCAGCTGTTATAAAATTAAAGGCCACAGAGGTTTCTTAATTTATAGAACAGTGCTGGTGGATTGCTTCTGACTTGCTGTGGAGGCTTTGCCAACCTTCACAGGGTTGGAGAGTGGAATACATACTATGAGGGCCTTTTTGGAAAGAATTTCTTGAGCAAGCTCATCATTGAAGAGAGGAGAGGGAAAAAGGAGGAAAGAAGACAGAGAAGTGAATTTACAATTAGTTTTGGAATCCTCTTTTAGTTACAAAAGCCAAGATAGTGTAGAAACTGTCTTTGGACTTGTTTCTCTGTTGAGAAAACCTTCAGCTTGGTATAGTTACAAAGACATCATGAAAGTATGATGGATGAGGCAGCAGTAGTTGGGAGATGAAATGTAAACTCATGAGGTCCTTGTATCACTTGACAATGAGGATATTTCTCTGTTGAAGGGATTGACAAGAAATGCTCACAAGCAGAAGGGCACTTTGATCATAAATGGGAGTTAGGATATGAGAATTGGATTTCTTTTTTCAGTGTCTGTCAGCCCTCTCAGTAGGTAAGAAGGCTTTTGTTCAGCCTTGATTTGGACCTGTGATTGAATACAAGGTGTTGCACTATAGTCATGAGGTGACTGGTGCTAGAGAGATTTACAAGTCAAATGGGCAGTAAAGGGTAGCAGCACTGGGGAGACAGCAATGGAGGGAACTGAGGCACACGAGGGCCACTGCCCTTGCAGTGTAAGCATAGTTTATACATGCCAACAGTCTATTCCTATGTGCTTTTAATCTCTGGTTGTTCAAGAAGTTGTGAAAGATGGGAAATCTGCTGAGCAGCTGCTAGATATTTTAAAACTACAAAAGGAAAAAGTAAGCATTATGATATCAAAGTTATGCTCTTCCCCAATTTTCTGTAATCTTAAAAAGGGGAATTAATCATAATAAAAGAAAAATCATAAATTTTGCTTCTAAGAGACCAAAAAGGCATTTGGAAGTAAAGGAGTCCTGCTAATGGGTTAGTGAAGTCAGCTAGCATGTAGGTTGTAATGTTGAAGGGATTGCAGATCTCTGGGCATTTCAGATGTATCTTGTGCAGAGTTAATGCACTAATATGTCTTTGTATTGATAGAAATAGCGTGAATGGCTGAATGAGAGCTCTTAGTAAAGCCTTTAAGTGAGACTTGTCATCATACATAGAATATGATTTCTCTCTTGTTTTCACTGTTTGGTGTGTTTAATGTAGTAAGTGAAGTAAAGAATGTGGAACTGAGACTAGTCTAGTAGTCATATTCTCCTCAAGTGCAATTTTAAAACTTAATTAAACAATTCTTTTCTACACAGCATTAAAAAAAAAAAAAAAAGCAGCAAAGTATGGACTGTGTGATGTGGTTTTGGTAAGCAGAAATTAAATAGAAGACTCCTTCTTCACCACTGATCTTTTAACCCAAACTTACTTACACTTAGTAGACCAAATAACAATCAGCTGTACAGCAAGGTTGCTGGATTCTTCTTGTACTTATCTGCATAACAAAAGCTAGTTCCATACAAAATCTAAGTACTTAGTCTATCATTGCTGGTTTAAGATGTACAACAACATTCCTCAGGCATTTTGTCTTGGAAGAATATGGTACTTCATAGCCTTGTATATCTCCTTCTAAGGAAGATGGGAATAAAGTAGATAAGATCTAGTTTAGTCTAGTTCTGTGTATTTTCAGAGTGCCTTGCAAACACAGTTCTGAGTGAAAGCAGTTTTTTCTGTATACTTTTAACTAATACAATTTCTGTCTGTTTTAGAAAGAGAAACAGGCTAATTTTACTCTTGGTATATTAGTTTCTACTTCCCAATGTAAAACTCATTTTTCTATAATTTGGATTTTCTGTATTGTTTTGCATCAGTTTTGGTGGGGATTTTTGCTGGCTCTCTGCATTTTAAATGTAGATTCATGTATATATTTTATCAGTGATCTCTTCAGGTAAATGTGATTCAAATCATTTAACCAAAAGATGAAAGTAGCTTTTAGTAGGTATTCCAGGGAATTTTGTTTTCTAAATTTACATCTGTTGATGATAAGAATTCCTTTTCAAGCGAAGAGTTATTTTGAGTCTTTAAAATTATGTTCTGCTTCTCCTCTTCCTCCTCATTTCTCTGTCTTGTATTGTTAGCAGCATCAGTCAGTGATATCTAAGTTAATTCATATGACATTTTGGAAATACACAGAAGAATAACAGAAAACATCCAATGCAAAGTCCGTTGTGATGATACAGGAGGAGCTCAGCCCCTGTGCTGTTCTGTTTCTTCTGCCACTTTCAGAATGGCCCTTAGGAGAATTAATAAGGGCGTACCTGCATGGAGAGATACTCTGTTGTTCTTTTAAGATCTGAGGTTTGTATTGTTGTGTTTTGTTTGGTTTGAAGGTTCTTTTGCTACTTTTTTATCTTTTCAGTTGGTTCTGCTGTTTCAAGGAGAAAGAGACACCTCAGCGAGAAGTAATATCCAGTGTAAGGCCTTTGAATACTTGGCCATACAGCAATGAAAGATGTCTTACATAACTCGTCTTCTAAAAGCTCTTTTTAAATTTAGCCTTCCTCTTACAATAGCAATAGGAAGGTTTCTGTCTCATCTTGTGGCTAAAGGAGCTTATGCAGCACTGTGTTGCTTAAATGAGGAGTTTGTCTTGGAAATGGGGTGGAGACTTTAACTTGCATTACTCAGAGATTGATACTACCATTTTGCATATAAAACTATTGTCCCTATTTTAAGGATTGTTAAAAGATTGGATGGATTATAGAAAATAGTTACAAAAAAAGAGGAAATATTGTATCAAGTGTCTTTCAATAAAAGATTTTTAAAAGTCCATCCCTTTCGCTGACTCAAAAAACATTGAGAGATTACGTAATTGCAGTATATAAATGAATGTTTTGATGCTAAGACACTGTTGAGTTCTAAAGGCTTTTTAATGACTCTTCAGCAGTAGTGCAAAAAGGGGTAATAAGAGAAGGACTAAAACATTAAACCACACAACTTAAAATTAGAATTGAGGAATGTTTTAAATGCAAAGGATATTCTTTATGATTGGAGGTGGCAGGTTCTCTTTTATCTGAAGGTGTTTTAAAATTCCTCTGAGATGATGTTTGCATTTGAAATGCACCTTTCAAGAAGGCTGATATGGATTTGGCACAGGCATTACTGGTTGATGTTAATGATCTTTGGAGTGTGGCCCTATTTCTTTCACTGTCCTTCTTGCCTTTAAACTTCATGAACTTTAGATTCACTTACGAAATATTATTTGTGATTTTATCTTATTGTTTGAAACATTTATTTTTTCAGGCTATATTAGGAATGAAGATATGATGGCCTTATTTCACATGATTTTATGTCCTCTGATTTGGCTGTTTTGAAAGCAAGATGCTGGGGAATACTTTCCTCTCCTTTTTTCATATTGACTGGTAGAAAGTAGGTGTTTAAAAAACTCACTCTACCCGAGACAGTGCTAATGCAAACCCAGACTTGCTAACCCAAGAGACTTGAGTAAGGCTATTGGAAGAAGTAAGTTAGATTCTTTTCTGAAGTGAGTCTGTCATCTTATGAAACTCTCTAACCTCTATGGGACAGTATAGGACCAAAAAAAAAAAAAAAAGAAAAGAAAAGAAAAAGAGAAAAATATGTTTTGGATTTGGTTTTCAGAAACCTAGGGAATAAAAAAAGCAGGTATCTGTAGAAACACCTACACTTACAGTCTTACAGGTGTCCCAGATTAAAAAGGCACAGAAAAGACATTTTAAATTATGTTTCCCCTTTCAATTGCGAAGGAAAAAAAGATATCTTCCACTATTTATGTGCTTACTATAAGGCCTCTTAAAGATGGTTGTGGTGCTGTTCAGACTACTGAGTGTACTAGGATCCTGGCTGATAGCCACCATCAGGCAATGAGGCGCCTGGACGTGGTGGGAACAGGAAGGTATGCAGATGGAGGAGTGTTGTGGGCTCTTCACAGTATTGTCTACTCAAACATCTGAAACTTGAAAGGAGATGGGATTCTTTGGGGAAGAAAAACATGGCATAGTGGAAAATCTGCATCTGAAAGTAATATAATTACTGCTGTGCATCAGATACACATTTGCACACTTGAATTCATTGGGAAAAGGTTTCTAATGAAAAAGAGGCTATTTTATCCCAGTAGAGATGAGAAGCAGTAAGATAATGCAGTTTACAGAAGATAAGGGTAAAGTTTTCTTTTATCTCTCCAGTCTCTTCCTGTCTCTCTGTTGTTCTCACACAGACTTGTATGTCTGCTAAC
>NW_008238452.1:140209-165210 GCF_000691975.1 Corvus brachyrhynchos | reverse complement strand
CAGGAAAAAGTATGACTTAACTGTGCTATCTTAGTGGAAATGTGTTTGCAAGAGAGAGACTTCTGGCAAGAACATTTACGTCCTTAAAGCTGCATAGGAGTTATCCTTCCCTCATACAGAAAAATGCTTTACAGTATTACCATTGGAAATTAACCCCGGGAAGACATGCCATGTAACAAATGTAGCACAATGAAATGGTTTCTCTGCTACAGTCATTTACAAATTTATAAACTTTAAACTATAGTTAAGAAGTTTTGTTTTCAGGCTTTTCTTAATATGATGCAGAATATCTTTTAAAAATATTCATGGAAATATGCAATGTCCTTTCTTTTTCTCTAATCCTCTGTATTACCTGTACAAAGAACAAGGATTTGCACACCCCCTCCCCGCCTTTTTTTTTGCTTATCTATGCTGCAGTCCTACTGTCATTGTTTGATTCTGCTTAAATCCCTCTGTACCTAAAGGTACAGCCTTATCAATTGAAAAGCTAATGCTATATAAGAAGTGAAAAGAACACAGAAAGGTTTCCTAGCAACTACTGTGAATCCTTCTAAAGTAAGTCAGTTAAAACCGTGTAGTACGTGCAATGGGTGTAAATTAGGGAGCTAAGCTGATCCTCAGATTTACAGATGCCCACTATAAAGTACAATAAAACCCGTAATAGAAGGTGAATTGCTCAAGAAGAAAATCACATCAGTCTTGACAGCTTTATCATTATTTAAATGATCCAGCTTAAATTCTACTATGTAGTTAGTAAGACGGAGTGTCAGAGCTACATCAAGGGTTTACAAAGCAGAGTTAATAGCATTGGTTAGTGTTGCTGCTGTGATTATGCCTTTTACAGCTCCTTCTGAAAAACAACCAGCATACATAAACAAACAGACCCAACTCCAAGGGGCAGTTGCGGGGGAGCCATTATAAGGTGCAATTATACAAACTCATGTCTGTGAAAGACGGTCTTTGTTCTGTTCTGCTTTTGCACACCATGAATTAAATCAGACCTTTTAGGTTACTAAAATCTGTTCAGTAAAGTGTGTGGAGGCTAACATTTCTCTGTCTCCATATACACTGCTCTCCTGCACTCTTCCATTTCTTCACTCAACACTTTTTTATTGTAGATTTTTTTTTAGAGAACTTGTTGGACTGAGATTATTTAGAGAATCAAGCTAAACCCCTCACTTTTATTAAAAAAAAAAAATTGTTATTTCTGCAGAATGCTTGCTTGACACTTGTGTTGTTTACATAAAATATGAAAAGTTTTCCCAAAAAAAAGTTTGTGGCTCACACAATTAATTTTTTATAATTTATTTAAGTCAATTGGTGGGTTCAATTTTAAAACAGGTAGTGCAATACCTTTTCACTCAACCAAAATATTTTTAGTTTACACTTAATCTGAAATGACTAATAATATGTGTAAGAGAAATATGTGGACCTGCAAAAGCTAAGTCCAAAATATTTAAAATTTTACACTACTGCTGAAATTCCTTCCATATTCCTGAGTGATTTATAGCATTGAATTAGTTCTTCAGAATCTTTAGAAACAACAAATAATACAGGAATACAGTGAAGTATATTTACAAGCAAGGGTACTATCAAACCAAGTTTCTCCATTGTTCCCTAGTAAACAAATGCACCTTCTAGTAAAGACAGGATGGGCTTTAAGTGCCACTACCTAGAACCTCAGCCCAACAAGACAAAGCTGTATCTAGAGAATGCCATTTGGGAACCACATTTGGTGATGATGGTTTTCTTTTTGTTGTTCAAGTCATCACCCCTGAAATGAGACTCACATATGAAAACAAGACCCAAATCACAGCCCTGTTACGAGAGCAACAGACGCATGCATGTGAGGGTTCCTGTTCTTATTTTAACAGCTTTAGTCTTTGGTTTCTTCCATTTTGCAGATTTTGATAAAGAAACCTGAAAAGTTCTGGAACACACTCTCGTACTTACCCAATGCTTATTCCTCCCTGGCATCTCTGATCTGAAAATCAGGTCGAAACTGTCAACAGACTGACTTTTCTCACCCTATTGTTTTATTTCTGCTTCTCATTTTGACTTCTAACAGAAAGGGCAAAGACACAGACATATTGAAATACAAAAAAACCAACCAACCAACCAAACAAACAAACAAAAAAACCAAAGCAGGAACAGCAGCGCTTTGAACACCAAGCAAGTTCAAGTTCAAAGTTGTTTTGAAGTCTGGTAGTAGTCTGAGATGACTTTTATTGTTGAGGTGCCTATTCATCCGTTTTGTAGTGTGGAGAGTGGGCTGACTTTCCTAACTCTTCTGGAGGGCAGGCATGAAAATTGTGAAGCAGCAGGTTTTGACATGTACTTCTTCCTTACCCTCTCCAGCCTCACTTAGCAACCACTGCACTTTTAGTAGCACTATGGTAGAAATATTAATTCATTCAATATATTGAAGTAGATTCAGCACCCTCAGGTCTTTTTCATCAGGCAGCTTTCACAGGAAAGCAGCATAGTGAATGCTGCTTAGGGGCATTGCTCACTTTCTTCTTTATGGCATAAGAAATAGACTCATCAACTACCATCATTCTACTAAGATATGTCAGTGCAGTACTGGAGAGGAGGCCTTCCAATCGTTTGTGGAATTTAATTTTTACCCTCTCCATAATTAAATTGCCACTCTTAGAGATTTGTAGGGGAATAATTTAGACACACAATGTAATAACACTTCCAGATGGTATGTTCATGAATCTGTTTTCTAATGGTTTAATTAATTATTCTAGTCTTTCATAACATGTGAACCATCATTATCCACCACAGTGTCCTTAACCTGAGCCAGAGTCTGAATACCTGCTCTTTATGTTTCTTGATTGTATTCTCTTTGCATGCTTGCCCGAATCAAGGAATTATTGTAAAGCAAAAACAATAAATAACTGAAAGTCATAGAGAATAAAAATCTGTTTATTAGTACCCAGTATGGAAATTATTGGTATGCCAAGGGTGATTTGGGTGTATTATCAGGATCTGACTTTTTATTACTCTGTCTGATAGTCTGATACCAGCAGCAACACTGTAGTCATAAGAGTAAATGAACTTACTTTACCTTCTGGCTTATATGAAATAGGCTGAAATAAATTATGTGGTGGGTATTTTCTGCTACTGCTTTCTCTGTGAGCATGATTCTGTGTTCTCATTCTGCATGATTTGCAAAAAATCATCTTTTAAAAGAAAAAAGTGCACTATCTGTAAATCTGTAATTGACATGGGATGTTTATTCTAGTTTATCTAAAATTTATATGTGAGTGAGAATAAATATTGCTTATCTACTCTGCAGGTGTGTATAGCCACATAATATTTATATTTCACCGTTTGCCAGGTAATTTATTTATTTTTGGCAGTTGATATTTTTTAGGATAGTGCTCATCTAGACTTTCATGAAATTTGCTTCCTGCAGGAAATGTCTTAAGTTTTAAAGATGTCCTGAACAGTTTCTCAGAAGCACCCCTAGCTGTCAAATTCTGAAACGTATTTTCATCAAGATCTTGTGCTGATAATTATTAATATGTCCACGATTCTTGGGACTGGTACAAGATCTTTTATTGATATCTAAATGTTCGCAGGGTAGAAAAACTATAGAACTTTACAGATCATTAGACAGAAAGCTATATAGGTAATGAAACTACTCATCTGGACTTGAAAGTATTTGCCTTATGTTTATGGAAAAAAATTCTGACACGATACCTAAAATTCACTTCACCCAGCTTCCTCTTATGTCATCAGTTAGGAGCACAATGCTTGGATACATTCAGGACCAAAAAATCTGGAAAAAAGCTTTCTTGATTTGTCTTGAGAGTTTTTGAGTCATCACAGAAGCCCCTGCACAACACAGCATTTCATTTTGTATAACTCACGGTCATGCATGAAGCAATTCCCTATACATTGGATTTCTAATCTGTTTAATCCTTTCTCCTCACTGCTCCTGTTCTTCAATTAGTGCCTTTTCACACACTTTTCTCTAATCTTAATCTTATTTCATCTTCCTATACCCTGGGAATTGCAGGATCTATTCAGTATTTTTTGAAGCTGATAAAAGCTGGTTTGTTTTTCTGAGGAAAAAAGAAAACCTAGTGCTATGCCCAGCTGTGGTGATAATAAACTTGTGTGCACCACCCACCTTTCAGAATGTTCCTGTATTTTGTTTCCTGAAAAATGACATGATATTTCTACTATCAGGAATGCACAATAGCATAATTAGGGAAAAATGTGGTTGATTCTCTTCTTTACAGATCAAATTGCACCTCACTTCTTCTCATGAGATTTGTATTATCAGCGCTGCTGGTAATATAAAGAAAAAATGACTATGTTTTTCTTTAAAATCCTCCTCCTTTTTCTTCTTTCAAATAGGAAAAGAGTCCACTCAGAATAAAAATATATATAACTGAAAAGGAGGGAAACATCCAATTTTACAGTATTATCTCATAAAACACTTACAGTCCTCCTGCACAGCTAAACTATCACAGGAAAAGACGTGGAATGTTCCTTAAAGGTAAAATTCTATCTGTACAAGGCAATGCATCACCAAAGTGCTACTTAAACCCTGAAATAAGGGAGCCTCAAGTAGTTTGTAGACCATCCCATAATGATGAATTTCACTCTAAGAAATATCAAGTAGTATTTTTCAATCTGAATCAATGGTCTGAGAAGCACAATAGAGTCAAAGTACTGTTGATTTATAAAACTGTGTGTATAGGGCTTACATAAATAGAAATATAAGCAAATATATATGTATATAGACAAACACAAAATATGAACATTAAAATGTATTTAGTAAAGTTTTACTGAAGTAACAATCTTGTCTCAAGAGGGAGATTACAGTTGCTTTTTCTTCTTTTTGTGGAAAATTTTGCTCATCCAAGCACTTAAGAGAAACAAACATCTTGGAAACATGGGCACAGTTTTGCTTTACCAACTGTAAACCAGTAATAATGTTGATTTTGTTTAATATGGTACCTAAGGATTACAATACAGTAATGTCATGCAACTATTCTGAAAAGAAACAGTGATTTGGGCATGAAAAGACTAAAATTTCAGGAAAATGGCCCTCAAAATTACATGCCCTCTGATAATTAAGTCCTTGGTGTGCAAAAAGCCAGAATATCAGATATAAGCCTATTATACTAGTTACCTGCCTTTCAGTTGGAAATTGCTGCAAGCCATAAAACATAGTGGTGTTCACACTGCTCAAGTTTAATTCCATCAGATTTGTTGAAGCTTGAGTCTTTAATGAAGGACATTTTCAAGAAAGCAAACTTATCTCTTTCCCCTTCAGGGTTTTCTCCTCTCATCCTTTCCTAGTGAAACTGCTAAAGTAAAAAACAGGACCACAACTGTCTGCTATCATATGGCACTTTAAAGTTCCACCATGACATTGTTTTCCAGAGATGACTGATACAGATGTTAAACAGAATGGCAGCTTCGAAGGATGCTCAGAAAGATGTAAAATGGGTTCTTTAATACTGACTGAATTAATGCATTAACACTTTGACCTTACCTTCCATAAATTCAAAAGGGCAATGGAAAACAAAACAAGCACAACAAAAATCAACAAGCCAACTGAAAATATTTACATCTGACCTCAAAGATCAATAAATCAGAATTTCTACTTCACTAGTTCTGGTGGAAAATCGCCATTTCTCTTTAGGCTAGAGAAGATATCCTATGTGTTTTATACTGTATGTGCTTTTTTTGTATATATTTTTTTGTCTTTTGACTCTGTAATTTCTACATAAATCACCATAGACATAAACAAAAGATGTGGAAATCTTCATTTCTGTGGTCTGAATAAGAGAAAATTAATAACTTTCACGGTATGTTGTAGGTATTGAAGTTAGCAGTGATTAAATCCATGCATAGTTGCTCAAGACTAAAAGAATGGCAAATGGCCATTGATTTACAGCCTACACAAAAATTTTGTTCTCCATCCTTGACATTAAGAGTTTATGTAGAAAAATATATTGCATATATGCATCTTTGTTCATGTTCACAAGAGGTAGTAGCAAAATCCCTCATATTTGTGGCTAAATTATGTGTGTGAACATACAGATTCTGATAAACATTTAGGTTCCTTCTCTGTACAGCTAAGAAATGTGTTGGCACTCTTAGTAACTCTCCCAGAAGGTGTCAGTCTCCACACAAAGAGAGTGTTTTTCTCTGTTTCTTGTTCGATTTTTTTGTTGTTGTTGTGTTGCTTTGTTTTCATTAAGCTGGTTAAGAGCCCCTTAAAATCTCTAGAGTTTGGTTTCTCTTTCTGCTGCCGTGGATTTTTATTTTGGTGACAGAAAGGTAGTAGTTCCACATTTCATTATGTTCTCTGTTCTTTCAAACAGACAGCGCAGCTCAGAAAGAACAAGGTGTACCCTTTCATACTCTGGGGAATTGTAACAGTGTGGTAAGCATGGCAGTTGCCTTTACCACCTCAGTTGAAAGATCATCAGATCCAATATAACAGGGTGCTTTCTTGTGTACCTGCTTCTTTGAAATCATCCTTTAAAAAAGCACAAATGATTATATCATCCTATTACTTAAATCAACACTTCATATTACTTAAATAAACACAATTAACTTCCTATTACTTATACCCATAGGCATTTTTCTCTGTGATCCAGCTGGCAGATGAAGTTCTTTGGTTGCATTAATGGAAAACACCTGGATTTTGGGCCCTGTGCTTGCTTCTATAAGCTAGATTAAGTGTTTGGGATTTATTCATATTTGATTCCCTCCTCAGAAGGTTTCTTAGTCTTTAAATTAATCAGGAAAGACCATTGAGCTTCCTACTCCCTGTTCCCTCCAGCCAATATCCCCTAGGTGTAGCAAACCAGGCTAGTGGCTTCTCCATGCCTTGGCTGAGTTTTGCACTGGGAAACAGGGCAAAATGAAAATTCCAGAGAAAGTTTCAAGATCATAAATTTTAAATCCCATCTGAAATTGCAACTTGCTAATCCTTCTTCATACAATTTCATAACTAGGATCGATGGATTTGGGGGCCATTAACCTGAATCCTGCCTTTAAGTGATGCTGTCACAGAAAGGTTGTGGTCCAGTGAATCATCTGTGTCCTTATCTTTTCTCCTTCTGCCAAATGGATATAACAAGACTAACAACAGTTCTAAAGTTGCCTTCAAATTTTTCTGATTTTTTCTCTGACATTAATAGTTCTAAGAGCAAAGATCTTCAGGTTCTTTGTTCTTTTATTAAAAAATTTCCTTTTTGGTTGTTTTTTGCAGTTTTGACTTGCATTAAACATTTCACTTTGTGGTTCTCAGGTATGGAAAAGAGGCACACCTATTTGGTTAGAGAAGTTACGGAATGAGAGTCATGTTTTTGTCCTGCTCCCCAAAAATAAATCAGGTAGCTGAAATTCTAGCCATTATAAATTCAGATTACAAGATAAAAATTTTTAAAAACCCAAGAAACATGTCTTTCAATTGTTGTCAGCCAAAAGTGGCTAACAAAGAGGTAAATGGTTTTGTACTAGTCCTTTGCACTATCAGCCTGGCATAGAAAAATTATTTGTTAGAGCCAGAAATCTGGATTGCAGTGAAGCTGAAATATATTTTTGGATGATGTATTTTGAGATGGCACCATTAAGAAAAGGTTGATCAGTATGGAGTCAAAACTAAATAGGGAGTTGAGCTGCCTCCTCCTTGTCTTTCGGCAGGGTTGTTAACCTATATCAAATTCTTCATCGGCACTCTGTTGGCCTAGATTTTATTTTTTTTATTTGAAGAAGAGTTTTATGGCACAACTTATAAAATTAATGCCAAGGGATAATCTTTAATTACTGACATATTTTTTTTCCTTTAAAATTAGAAGCACTTACCAAACAGTAACTCATTGTCATGATTGTAAAAATGAATATATTATACAGATATTGTCATCACAGCAGAAATAATGGCCTGACCCAAAGTCCGTTAGAATCAATGAGCCTAGAACTGTATTATTCAGATTTTAAAGATTTTCTCAGTAGCCTTTATGAATCTATGACCTTCTTATTTCTTACTGTGCTTCTGTGTTCATATAACATGGCATTTTGTCTTTTCTTTGCAAGGGTTAAAGTATCAATCCCTAACAAAACACTGCCGGACACAAAAAGCCTGACTGGAAAGTTTCCAATGCCTATTGTAATCTTTGTAATGTTTCGGGTTTTTTGGGTTTTTTTTTTTGTGGCAACAAAACCTACCTCAAACCTCCTGAATAGTCAGTAATCTGTATTTAGTTCACTAACCAATCATTGGGAGAATTTAGTACTTGATTGGCAATCAGCTACAGAGATTGCCTTTATCACAGAATGTTGTTAGCCAGAGCCAGACCTCTTCCTTGAATATCATGGATAATTTGTTTTCTTAATTTGGGGCAATATTGAATTTCAGTTTCAGAGAGTATTTCTGCAAAAACTAATGCATTTTGGTTCCCATTATTAGGCTCTCTTCTTGTCAACTATGTTTGTAACAGAAATGTTACTTTCACAAGTAGCTATAGAAAGAATTTACCAAGTGGGCATTACCATGTACAGAAAGAAATTTTTTGAAATGTCTGCACACTTTTTTCTTTTTATTCATCTATTAGTCAGAGAACAGACAAGGTGCTTTGACTGACTGACCAGGGGCAAACTGTACAGAGTGAATAGTGAATTTTAAATACTCTAGGAAATGACCCAGAGAGGTCGTAATGAATATACTCGGGAAATCCTTATCTTCTTATCAGTATTCTAAAAGCAGAAAATAGACATTGAATAAGTTAGGATAAAATTTGTAGTCTAAATTGTCTATTTTTTATTCTTCATTCGGCTGAATTGTTTTCTTTTTTTCTAATAAGAAAAATAGAGAAAAAAAGTCTCTCATTGAGATAAGGCAAGTGACAACTATACTGCAGATGTGTTACTTGCAGTGTTCTTAATTTTAAAAGACACGATATAAACACAATATGCATTGGAAATGTTACGATTTCCACAGGTGTGTAGGTTTAGGAAATACTCTGTGCTGCTGCATCCACTCAAAAGTGCTTATGTTTTTCAGCAGCAGGAGGGGACTGAACTGGCTATTCTTTATTTCCCAATGCCAGGGAGTTTCAAGACATAGTTTGTTAACATGACAGAATATGAAACTTCCCATTTTATAGTTACGGGTAGGGATATATGTGTGTGAGTCTTAAAATTTTATAAAGCATGGTATTTTAAAAATCCTTAGGAAAAAAGGTTAGGAATTTGAACCTGCAATTATCCTCCAACATAAAACTTAGGCTATAAGACTAGTGGCTGTGTCTCTGGTGCTTCACTACCTGTCCAGCCCCTGTGCTCACCACTGTGTGCTTGAGGCACCTGTTAGGGCACGCCTGGTAATATTTGTCATATTGAAGAATAGAGGTTTACCGGGGATACAGCCACGACACTGAACAACAGACAGAAAAAGCTTGAGCTTTCACTTCTCCATTGCTGCACTCTGGATTAACAGAGACATGCAGGCTATTTTGGGGGTGAGCTGCGTTTGGGCTCGCACGTGAAATACAGTTTAGATCCAGCCTACACACTGTCTCCATGGGTGATCTCATCTAAGAAGCAAAGTGAAAACTCTATCAAATGACATTAGACCCTGGAACCTGATAGTCAGGGCAGGTTAATTAAATGAGCAGCTGCCCACAGTGTCTCTGCTCATTTGGGATTTTGCAGTCACTATGACAGACACAAAGAAGTATCTCTTGTTTTATACTGCAGCTGCATCTTAGGATCACATGAAATCCCTTCTGCCTAAACTAATCAGATTCAGAGTCATTCTCCTGTCTCCTGATGCTCTAATCTCCTCTCCTTTTGCATCATCTATCACGGGACACCGATGAACTGTGCTGACCTGTGAGAATAATGGAGAGCGCGGGGGCATTTGTAGGTTAATGTGTCAGCTGTGCTGGATAACAGATGCCTGCAATGATCTGGCCCATGATGCGATGCTACAGCCAGAAAGGTAGCAACACTGCAGAAGCAAGTCACACAGAGGCATAGAGAAAGCACTGGATGGAGAAAAAACAAACAAAAAATACTTGTTAAATGTACAGGGAAACATCTTCAAAGATCAAGGGAAAGATGAGAGAACAACAGAGGATTTAAGGTTCTAAAGATGAGGAGCTAAATAAAAATAATTGTTTCATTCTGCAGCTTAGGGCAGTACTATAACTCTTTATTAGGCAATTATTTTCTGTCATTTTGAAGACTTTATCTCTTCCAACAACATAAAGATTCTACCTGAACTCTTTGCAGCCTTGTTCCCTTCACCCCTGTAATAGCAGTATGCACCTACTCTGTAATTCTTCTTTGCTCTTCTCAAGCACTGGACTTCTTGTGTTATCACAGCAACCTGTCAATACCTGCATAGCAAAACTGATAATAAAACTAACACTTTTAGTATACTAATGTGTTTTACCTCACTACTCTGTGGGTTAGATTCTGATAACCTCATTTATAATGAATAGTATCTTCTTCTGAGTGGTAGATTGCCTAATAGGATAAAGTGCTATCAATACTTGTCCCTGAAGTTTTGAATTAAAGGGTCACACTTTATCAGTCAGTGAAATACCAGTGGCTTTGGGATGAGATGTGACAACAGCTTAACAGTACATACCACCTGCTACCCAACAGTTTAAGACAGAAAATAAAGAATACCATGGCCACTTGAAGAGACAGAGGAAATTGAACTACTATCTGCCTTGGATAGCTTTGGTCTCTCTGGACACACCAGCAGTTACAGGTGGTGTTACAGGCCCCATCTAGGGGCTGGATAGGTTAATTTAGCCTCAGGTCTTGGCCTCTTCCAGCTACAGGTAATTGATTAGGTGAACCTTCAGTTACTGGAAGGGTGCTGTTCCACTTCCCTTCCTGCAGGAGCAGAACCTTCATTTTGTCTTTGCTCAGCTTTTTCCTTATGTTCCCCTTTGGAGAGCCACTATAGTTCTCTTTTACTACATTCCTATATAGAGGATCCTTTTGCATACAAGCAACAGATACTTTTAAATTATTTTATTGTTTCACTGATTTTATATTTATATCCTCTTCTTTTTTTCTTCTCTCTTTTCTTTCCACAACCTTTCCAGTGGAATATGGTTTCATACTGGTTCATTATTACAGTAGAAAAAGGCTAAAAATTATGTAAAAGGAGGTCACAGCTGTACACATCTCTGGCTTTTACCTGCAAGTAAAGTCTTTGATTGCCATAAAGTACTTGCATGTTTTATCTTTGTATGATTTATTGGAACTATTAAATGAGATTGTTTTGTCCAGGAAACCAAACAAACCACTAAATTATTCCACTGTCTCTAACGGAGCCTCTATTGTGACTTTTGCAGTAGAAAACATCCCAGTTACTGGGTTTTTGATTATGAGTAGGAAATATATCCTCTTTTGCAAAATTAGCCACCTAAGGTGCTATCTGCTAAGCTGTATGCCAAGAGGTACATACTGCCTGGAGACTGACAGAGTGATGGCAAGAAAATATTCTACGTGCATAGATAGAGTCAAAGAGATTTTGAAAGCAAGATGAGGGAAAAGGAGAGTGACGGAGTAGGGTTAGAACAGTGAGGGGTAGAATTGGACTGGGGAACTGCAAGATGGCTGAGGAGAGATGAAAGGCATTGGAGCAGAGGGAGGAAATAAAAAGGAAAGTAAAATAATCAAGAAGCTGGAAGACAGAATAAAAAGACTGAGAAAGAACAGGAGAAGGGGGGGAGGGGAGGGAAAGAAAGTGAGAGATTAAGGAAGTTGAAAAAGAAAATCCTGAAGTACAACTGGTATTATCAGCCCAAACCCCAAACTGGAACCATAAATGTTTGTCTTTTGGTTTTTATGAAGTTCTCTTGGTTTATGTCAGGTTTCATGAGGTATTACTGCAGCATCAGGATACTGACCTAGGAAGGAAATAGATAGGCAAACAGATGTCATAGAATACAAATTAATATAGCAGAGGAAAAGGAAACATAAAGTTAAAATTCACCAAAAAAAATAGGGAAGGTGGATAAAATTAAGATAAACATCCTGAAGACTACTTTCCATTGACTCCACTGGCACAGTGGAAATAGAGAATCCTGCTGGGCTAGAAGTTTATTGATGCATTTCAGGACACTTGTGTGGGTAGGCTACTTGTGGCAATTAATTCCTGCATACACCAGTGTTGGTAGTAAAGCATCTGAAGTCTGAGTTTCATTAATGCTACTTGGCAAGGCTTGGCTGGTAACAATAAAGTATGATTAGAAATCCCTAATTAGACTCCTTAAAATATTGTGCCTGAATATTCATTGATTATATTTTAGTTGAAATACTTTGGTTTAGATGGTTTCCTTATCCAAGTGGTAAAATTTATTGACTATTGGAGAAATGTTATTTGCATAAATTATATCAAATATGTAAATCCAGTGAAACTTTTGAATGTAGAAAAAGAAAATCATCCATATCTGGAAAATGGTATGGTGATGTCAGTGTGAAAAAGGTGGGGAAAGAGATAAAAACATTGCTCTTTCTTGAAGAAATGGATAGCGTACAGTTCATTCGCTCCCTTGTTTTTTGCTACACCCTGTCTGTGATTTAGGTTTGTTTACAGTTATTACATGAACTATTGCACTGGCAATAGAACTTTCTCCTCCCCTCCCCCCCCCTTTTTTTCTTATTTTCCTTTCTGACTTGACAAACGCCATTTCCAGATGTATATTTATCCTACCTAGTACATAAAGTACTTTGAAGAACATGAATAAAACAAAAAACAACGGTGTGTATATTACAGAAATGTGAGATTTCATTCACAAGTTGTCCCACAGACTGTTTGCTAGCCAGTTACTATTTCCAGTATGTATTGCTCAGTGTATTCATTATGTTCATAAAGGTAAGTGCCATTTACCTAGTGCATTAATTCAATTGGAGTAACTGTGATTAGTTCAAATGCCTGACGTAGCATAGGGCTGTACTAATCAAGGTATTTGCTTAAACACATGACTCAGAGCTATGGAAGACAGTAGGGCTAAGCACTAAAACATGTACTTAAGACTAAAGACTGAAATATGTGTTAGGGCTAACTACATTCTTTAGTCAATATACTAAGATCCTGATAGTATTGTATATATCCCTCTGCTTTTAGAGACTTGTAAGGCGTGGGGGTTCTGCCATAGTAAATCTGTCAACACTCTCTGATAAGATCTTGTGCTGATTCCATACCAGTAAAATCCTGTACATTCCACCGGCCACAGGCAGAGTTACGATCATCTGTAGATACAGTCACATGCTGCAGTGATGAACATGTTATATGAATAATATAAAGCTTTCTACATGGAAAACATTTAGTGAGTAACAGTGGGTTTGTTTGCAGTATAAACCATACCCATAAAGGCTTCACTGGATTTCTTTATTTATGTACTTACTTGACATTAGCACCACTGTCATTGTGATGAAAATCTGAATCTCTAGTGATGAGCATACACAGGCACACAGACAGCACCTCTAATTGGCAGAATCACAAAGGGGAAATTCACAAGGCTTGGCTAAAAGAGGATGAATGCTTCTGGTGCTGCTGAAAATCTCTCCATACCTGTGCTCACAATCAGTTTGTGTGAAGTCTGTGTACCTCAGTGAGGACTTTGGAAGCCTGCTGTGTCACTTCAATCACAGCTCCGCCAGAAATGATGTGCCATAAAAACCTGTGTCAAATTCTGCCTATTAGAACTACCTGGAGCATCAGCATGGGTGAATAAAATAAACTATCAAAGTGAGATGCACAGTTTTGTATTACAAGTGTTTGTTCTCCAGAGAAGGCAGAATACTGAAACAAACCATCTTGACTTATGTGTCAGTTTTTAAGTTCAGCATGTGTCTAATACTTACTCCTGAAAAGTGCTGAGAACCCATGACTCCTATTGAATTGGTATTTGCTTCCAGCCTAAAGAAAATTAGAGAAGGCTATTTCTGAGAGCTGAGGGAGCTGGCACTGAGAGTAAGTGATAGGGATTGGCTTGGCAAGTAAATATCATCATCTTCCAGAATTGTTTCTGATCCAATTCTCATAATGACAGCTAAGCTTCCAAATCGAGTCAGTCAGCAATGCAAACAAGTTGGAGCTCTTCCTTTGCAGACTCTAGGTGCTTTTCTGCCCTCCTCTATAGTCCTCTGTTGGTCCTTATTTCCCTCTTTGTAGGTCCTTTCTCACCCCTCCTCTCCCTCCCCATGACAGGGTGCCAAACCCCTGACAAGTCAAAAGCTCTCTCTGCTCCACTCCCCCAGATGCTGGCTAAGGAGCAATGTTTTCCAGCCCCCCAGGAAGATCAGCACAAGCCCCCAGTGCTCTTTGCAGATGTGGACATAGCACGCTTCAGCATCCCGTGTGTTTTGGAGCTAGGTTTTAATCCCAAAGCAGCTGGGGAAGCAGCCTGTGAACATGTGCAGCCCTTAGCACTTTCATAATACTTCCAGTGGCAGCAGAAGGTACTCAGGGATTAATTCTGTACCAAACCTGCTGCTTCTGGCTTCAGCCCGAGGAACTGTGCTTTCCTGGCTCGTGCTGCGGGATCTTCCTTGCCAGTCCTTCCTCCCCAGACACACTTCTTTTTTTGCCTGCCTCTCTCTTTTAGGCTTGCACTTACTAAGAAGGGCAAAGAGGAATTATCATCCACAGAGCAGCAAAGAAAAGAAAAAAGCCACCAGATATTGGCACATTTTCTCTGTTTCAAGCAGTTGAATGTTTTTGGAGGTTTGGTTTTGATTACTAAAAGTCGGCAGGTGCCAACTCAAAGTGCTGAGCAGTTCTATCAAGTCTTAAGAAATTCATGGAGCATTTTAGCAAAGAACCAGGCTCTTAATTTACTGACTGCTAAGTTTGTATCAAACATTTTCAACTGGAAAGCTTGCAATAATGATTGGGGAAATATCTCTGCCCTACATGCAACCATTTTTGGTGATGATAGAGGTGGGATGGGAAGGGTGGTGAATCTGATGTGAAACAGACACTCATTAGAGTTTCATAGTTGGGCTGTGGCCTGTTAAATCCTGTCTTCCAAAAAACGTTCTTATGGAAATGACATTTCTTTGTTTTGATGGAAGATTTTATGGGAAATTTTTACTCGTTTAAAAATAGGGAAAAGCTGAGTAAAGTGTCCCTTAAATCATACTTTGTCCTGTGAAGAACATCTAAATCACAAAGTATCATGTCTCAGTAAGGCCACCATATGTAAGGACATGTTCTCCCTGCATTTAACAGAGATTTAACTCAACTGGACTTTGAATTCTGTCTAAAACAGTCTGCTTGCAAGCTGTATTTCCTAACCAGGGGGAAAAAAACCCCTTTCCTTAAGTATCTCCTGTGTAACTCAGAGTAGGATATGGCCTGGTGTCCTGCTAAAAAAAAAAACAAAAGCATTGAAATTTTTAAATGAATAGATGATAGATTGCACTTCCACGCTTTTTATTAAATGTGTTCTTCTGGAACGAAGGGCAGAAGGAGTACATGGTATTCATGGAGTCACCTTAGCTCAGCAAGCAACAGAAATACAAATACTTTTAGCTGTAATTATGGATTTTGCTGGCACATCACTAAATTAGCCAAGTGACAAAATTAGCTGGTTGATTGGCTAAAGACCAAAAAGAATTAATCTGAGCCACTGATGTTACTATCCCTGGGCAGTGCAAGGCTTTTAATAAACCACAGAATCAGAAAGAGTAAACCGGGAAAATGTAGCTTGCCACAAGCAGTGGTTGGTAGGTGGAGGTCTCTTACAAACCACCTAACAGATGGGTAAAAGAAGTGCAAGCCATGAGGATGAGTAAACAGACCTGATTTTGCTTCTTCTTGAGATAAACAGACACAAATTTTACAGACCCCAAACCAAAATATTTGTAAGGAGTAAGTATAAGAATATGAGCCCTTATAGGTTAGACACTTTGGGGAAAAGGAGAAGAGAGAAGAGAGGCCAATTCTTTCGTAAGGTGGTGACTTTTCATCTAAATAGAAATGCATAGTTGTGTACAGCCTTCTGAACATGTTCAAAACAAAGGAGATCATTCTGTGCATCTAATAAATATACATATGAATAATTTGAAGACATAAAGACTAGTAGGAATATCAAAACTTTAATCAGTATAGACATAAATCTAAATCTCAGCCCTACCTTAGATAATGCCTTCCACTGGTATATCAAATTTGTCCTGGCCCTTAGAGATTTAATTTTCAGAACTAAAAGACTGCACAGTTTCCTTGAGGAGGCTTTGAAATCTTATACATCAAACAGACATGCCATTGGCAGCTTTCAACCCAACAATATTAGCACTTCTGATCTAAATGGGATAACTACAGTAAACTACTGAACTGAGAAAATCAAATAATACAAAACTTTGGTTAAATTAAAGCTACTAGCATTTAGGAATTGAGAGAGAAATGGAATTAATGGTAAAATGCTTTGTTGTGTATAGCATCAGTAGGAGAGCGTATGGAACTGCAAAAGACAAAACAGCAGGATCTTTCTGTGACAGGAGATGGAAATGAGTAATAATTATCATTAAATGTTAATTTTATTCTCATCCAGATATAAAACCAGGACATCCATTTATCTTGCAGTATTGCTGCTCTCCTCTAGGTAAATTCTATCATTATGACCAGTGTTTTAGAAAGGTGACTGTACAAACAGTGACTTCCAAGGGATGCCACTTATAACAACATTCACATGTCAGCAGGTTGGTTAAAGTCAAACTTAGAGCTGCTGGATACACAGCCAGGTGCCATGTATGTGTGCATTCAGAAATGAAGGAAGAACAGTAGAAATCATAATAAATAAATATGAATAGTTTAACATTGGATTGTTTTTTTCTCTGGAGAAGAAGAACAACACGAACATTTAAACCTGCAGAGAGAAAAAGATAGTGATCTTTTCCCCTCAGCTGACCTTGAGGGCTTCTAGGACCAGACACCACTTGATGCACTGTGGCATTTTTGCAGAGCTGCTTACTGTAATCAGGCCACTCTCTCACATGTTCAAGAGTGCCCCCTGTGCCAGCAGTTGGCCAGGAGCAAGTGCCGAAAGCTGCCAATGGGGCTTTCTGGCTGAGAGATCTCAGCTGGTTCCTCAATCCAGCTTTGTAAATTGGCATAACAATAAGGTTGCCACCTGGCTAGTTAAAAAAAAAAAAAAAAAGAAAACAAAGACAAAATTGGTCCTTACTTCTTTCTGTGATGATTTGCACGTGTGTTGACGCACTCAGCCTGAGGTTTTCAGGAGTACTGCTGCACAGGAACGTGGTGAGCCTCATGCTTGGCTGGGCTGCTGTGGCACATCCCTGCACTTCTGGCCTTTGTGAGGCACCTCTGCTCCCCCTGCACCCCACGAACGCTTCCCCCCCCTGACTGCACCCACTGCTGCTTTAGCGGCGCCAGCGGATCAGCTGGAAACGGTCCAGCTGCACAGGGGCTGTGGAGTAGGACGTGGATGGATAAAGTGTTCTGGCTCAAAGCGGTTTGGCAGCTTTGCAGTGCTCTGGGGATGCTCTTCAGACACTTCACAGGTGGGAGAACGCCCGTGGGAAGCAGGAGAGGTGAAGTGGCTAACTCACTCTGCAGGGGAGGCGCAGTTCCCTCCATGATGAGCTAACACCACACACTGCTCGTTCCCATTCTCTTCCCCGAGGTGTTTGGGATGTGAACAGCAAGGAGCTGCTGGCAGCCTGTGTTCTGCCTGTCTGTGTCGTCTTCCTCGTGCTGGGCACCTGTGTGTCATCTGTGAGCCACACTAGTGGTGTACACCAGTACCCTTAGGAAGGGCTTTATTTCTCACTCCAGACACTTTGTTACCTTGCCCAAACAATAAACAAACACAAAATATTAAGAATTTACAGAACCACAAAAAATGCTTGATAATTCCTATTACACATATGACTTACATCAGGAGTCTCTTGTAAATGTCATAAAAAATGTTTCCCATCAAAGAACAGAAATGTACATTGAATGCATTTTTTTAAAAATACTGTTTTAAAAGCCAGGTGGGAGACCTGTGCTGAGCACATTTCAAGCATCAATGACACAGTTTAAGAACAGATAAAAAGATGTCCTTAACCCTATGTTAAACTAGAGAAAACATGAGTGAGCCTAATAAATGAAGGAGATTTTTTTATTGTTTTAGAGATTTTTTAAAATTAATTTTAAAAGTTCATTTAAATGTCTGAGAGGACTTCAACTTCTGGAAATACAATTAACTGCAGAGCAGAGTATTAAATAAAAAGGATACTTAACAGCAAAGTACAAGAGGAATGAAAAACCTGAAACAGCAGAGAAGCAACAGATGAAAAAAACCATCCAGAGTAACTACTGATCTTCCCACTTACCTTCAAAAGCTTATGAACAATTATTAAAATGAGAAGAATAAGCCTGACTTTGTATTTCTAAAACCCTCAAAACATTTCTAGATGCTCTAAAAAAGAAGTTTAAAGCATTTCTAGAGATCTGGAAATATTTTTAGATAATAACCCATTTTGGCTAGTGATGACTCTTTCTGCTCCATAAAAATCTTAGTGCAAGACAGAGCTGCAGGACTGCCATGGGGTTAATTAATCCAGAGGGTTAATGATGGAGCACTTCTCCTACGAGGAAAGACAGAGAATTCAGTTTTTTCAGCCTGAAAAAAAGAAGGCTTTGAGGTGACCTAATTGTGGCCTTCTGGTACCTGAAGGGAGTGTGTAGTATCAGGACAAGGGGGAATGGCTTCAAACTGAAACAGAGTGGGTTTAGGTTAGAGGTTAGGAAGTTCTTTACTGTGCTGCTGGTGAGATACTAGAACAGGTTGCCCAAGAGACATTATGGATGCTTCATCCCTGGAATTGTTCAAGGCCAGGCTGGATGGGGGTCTCAGCAACCTGGTCTATTGGAAGGTGTCCCTGCCCCTAACAGGAAGGTTGAAACGAAGATCTTCGAGGTCCCTTCCAACCCATTCTACTTCTAATAATTCTATGATTACCTGAAGAGACAGACTACTGGAAGATGTTTGTCTAACTTCCTTTTATGAATGTCCAGTATCAGGGACTCCAAAATGCCCCAGGAATAAGTACCCTGGAATCCACTGTAGTATCTTACTATGTCTTATTAGGGAGATGTTTCTGAAATGTCTAGCTCAGCTATTGTTGCTGTTCAAACTCATTGTATTCGTTGCTTTCAGACAGCAGATTCTCCTCTGCATTATAAATAAGCACCACCCTCTCTGAAAGCTTTAAATAGCTGCAGACTGTTATGTTGACCAAGCAAATAAAATCCTTTTAGTTTTTACTTTTTCTTATGGCTTTTCAGAGTTTCTTTTTTTTTTTCT
Source organism: Corvus brachyrhynchos (assembly GCF_000691975.1). Lineage (NCBI taxonomy): Eukaryota > Metazoa > Chordata > Aves > Passeriformes > Corvidae > Corvus > Corvus brachyrhynchos. The sequence continues at coordinate 145,882 of NW_008238452.1, read as the reverse complement.
GTGGTTTTAGATTCTTTTAGGAGTCCACTGTATATTATTCAAAAGGAAGATGAAAATTATCAAATCCTATCTTTACCTGTGAAATTTTCTATGCTAGTATTCTTAATCTAATGTTAGATTTTGCTTTGAGAATTGAAAGGATAAACCTATTTTTAAAGCATTTAAAGGGTTTATGTGCAATCAAAATAATATATTTCATCAAGATGGGACAAATTTCTTTTTTCCCCAGGGGTGGGTATGCAATACTGTAGGACTGCAGTGTATACAACATTTAAAAATTTTTGGCAGTTTACTACCAGATTAATTATTTGAACAACTTGAGTTTAAATATTCCATAGGAAACGAAGCCAGATTAATAAAGAACAAACTATATTTCAAACAGTACAATTAGATAACCCTGTATGAAACTTCTCAAGACATAGATGGAAAATATAGATTCTAGGAGAAAATAGTAATCACTGGTTCCTTGATTTCTCCCTATCCTACCTTTTTCCTAATTTTTCAGCATATGAGTTTTACCTTCCAAAACACACTGTTAAACAGATCCAGAAAAATATCAGAGTATAATTCAGTGAAATTCAGACTGGATCAGCTTTTGCAATGTGCTCTGGAAAGACAGATGATCTGTCTGGAAGGAGATCTTTTTATTTAAGCGCATGACAAGAAATATTTGGCCTGACCTTGGCCATAAAAGAAAAGCACTTCATGCTGTCCTGAGTTAATCAAAGTTCAGTGAGAACCAGAACTGCCACATGGAAATCTGCAGGCTGCCATTCCAGGGTTAGAAAAATGATTCTCCTTTTTGGGTTGAGTCATTTGACTTGCACTGCAGAAGTTATATGTTTTCTTATCTTTCAAGAGAACATTCCCCTCATGTTTTCCATCTTGATTCATGATTCACTCATGATCATTTGATGATCCTGAAAGAACTACGACCTTCTTTTTGAAAGCATGCAGGCAGTCCTGGAAGCGCTTGTGGGTGCATGTCAGGAATACCAACTAGGTTAGAAATATAAACAGGAAATTCAATAAGGCTGGATTTTGTCACACAAGAGTCAAGGGCCAGCTTTTCACTGACTTGCATAATCGAGCCCTAAGTGAACTCAAGAGAGACAGAATGGGTGAAAAGAAAACATTTCTTCATTTCACTACATGGTTCAGTGCTGGTTTTCTAAGTAAGACTCTCCTGTCCCTAATAAATTGTACATGGTAGTAAATCTGTCTTCAAATCATGATTTTGGCTAAAGATTATCACTGAAAACTTGGCTTGTGGAATAACACAGTGACTTTTTTTACCAAGTTTCTTTACAAATAATGAACCATATTCATTTGTAATTGATACTTGTTAGAAGAAAGAAGATGTCTTTTCAGCAAAGTGTATGTCCTTAGAGGTAGTCTGATTTGTGTAGAGACTACAAGAAGAGAAGAAAATGTTATTGAATCTCTGAGACTGAACATTAGATGGTAAATTCTCAACGTAAATTATTTTGGAAATTTATCTCAGTTTTTCAGTTACTCATGATTTTCATCTGTATTTGGCAACATGGAGGCTTGTCTGGAGGAAACTGATAATTGGCACATTACTTCATTCTACTACTACTACTACTACTTTCATCATAATAATTCATATTTCAAATGAGTTAAGAACATCTGACTGCAAACAAAATTAACAGAATTATAAATATTTCTTTGTATCTTCATCAGAACCTGGGATACTGCACAGATGTTTTCAACATACCTCAGTACGTATTTTAAACTTCATAATGTGTTCATTAAACCAACTATTAAGCAGATATAAGAATTTTGAAAAAGAGTACCATTCTCTAGCAAACCAAAACTGCTCATTTCTTGCCATTTCCTGGTAAGATGAGCCACAGGGACAAACTGACTATCTTGAAATTCTCCCTCATTTTGATGGGGGTGAAAAGGAGAAGTACAGAGTGAGGTCCCCGGCCTGTCCAGTGATGGGCAGAGGACCAAAGTGCTCCTGGTGCAGGATGAGTGCTCAGCCTGTTGGCAGCCCCAGAGCACCCAGGGGCTGCGACCACAGCCCTTGCACATCAGTCCTGCATTCGCTGTGCCTGTGGGAGTGCAGTGCTGATGAAGTTTAGGAAAGGGAGGACTTTTGTGCAAGGAGTGCCTTCCTCTGAAAATGACCATTTTCTCCTTAGCTGAGGACACTTTTAACCCCAAATACAGTATTTAGCACACCAGGGAGCCATGCAAAGATTTGGGAGGGTTTTTACCGTGTGGTTGAGATACTTAAATATGAAGAAAGAACCTGTGTTGTTTTCATTTGTGATCAAAAGTAATGTGGTACTTTTTTCCAGTCTACTCTAGAAAAATTCAGTACTCTCTATTCATGTTAATAAAAGTCATGGAATATGAACACAAGCCAACACTGAAATTATCCCACAGTGGTATTTAAATTAGCAGAGAAAAAATATGTTCACTCCCTGTAATACTGGATTCTTTTTGCCCCTTTCTTTTTAATTTCTATTAATACAAATTATTTGAGCATTAGTATATTGGCCTTAATTAGTTTTCATCTTTCCCCTTTTGATTTAAATATTGCCAAGCTCCATTAAACTGGCTGCGTGAATGCCAGAAAATGGTCTACTACTGAATTCCAAGTGTGTGTCTTTGTCACAGTGTAAATTGAAAGGTCACAACAGGTCATCTAATTGCTTGGTACATATTCTATTAATTGCACTTTTAATGTGTAAAGCACACTGAAATGATCAGATAAAGGATCCTATATTCTGGTAAAACATCAGGCATGCCAGAATTATAGTCAGACAACATAGGAAAATGATTCTAGTATCTGTTGAAAAATTTTTGATGTGCGTCCATTTCCCTTTTATTTTAATTGACAGTGACTTGCTCACCTCCACTGCTCCTGCTGTCAGCTCCTTTGCTTCTCAGAGCAGGGATACGTGGAAAATCCAAGAGCAGCAAGCTGCCCTCTCCTTTTATTTGTGGGATGTGCTCTGTTCAGGCAAGAATGAAGGAATTCTGCGGTACTTCTCAGTATTTGTCTCTCTTAATTCCTTCAGAAGGTGTGTTTATACTGTATCATTTCTCTAAAGAAACACTGTCAAGATGAAAAATGGAAGGCCTAGGAGTGAGGAAAAAAATTAAGATGGTGGGACTCTGCTTTAGCTTTATCTAGTATCTGCAAAAATTGATGAATAACAGCTGCAGAATTGGTATTTGCCTAATCCTGCAAAGTGTTGGCTCCTCTGAGTGATAAAATGCACCCTAAATTCCCAGTGTGTAACAGAATATATTTTTATCCTTTTTAATTAATCAAAAACTTACTGTCTTAGGCCAAGGTCTCATCACTCAATCTCCACTTTCCACAATCATTATTGCTTCCTGGTGCATATGTGGAGCTTATGCATCACTACTTCCAACAATATGTCATCTTTCAACCAGATATCATAAACCAAAGACCAGTGAAACAAAACTTGTTTTAAAGCAACTCACTCAGCATCAGATTGGAGCTCTGCTCACTTTTTGGGATGTATTTAGTACTCTATCATATTTAGTTTTGAGAAGCTGAATGATTTTCTCCCTGTTTCAATTTATGAAATGATGACGTTTAATCTTTAAAAACAAAGCAGGAAAAAATTTAGTGTCTTACTTACGGAGGTTATGAAACAAAAGCTTTCAAATTGCTTAGCATTTGTAGGAATTGTTATGGTGGAAAAGCTGAGCAACCATTCTGGCTCCAGTAAAACTTACGTACAATCAGGAAAGCAAGATGGCAAGATAAATATTAAAAAAAGCATTCATTGCAATATTATTCTTTTGCAAAAGAATTCAAATTTTTCTTCAGAAACCTTGGCACAATTTCAAATGTCAAAATTGCTTTTATTTTGCCTCAAGAAGTTATATGTTGTCTAAATTAAACTGCCTTTTCCCTAAAAATTAATTTTTTAAGCAGAAATTTTCAAAACTGAGTTATTCAGCTCAGCAGCCAAAAGAAAACAGTAGTTCAATAGCTCTGTTAATAATGATAATGTAGAAGATATGTGTTAAACCCCAAACCTAATTCACTTTCTTATTTGTTGCATATCACTGAGTGTGAAAAAAAAATGGAAAATATTAGAAATAAAGTGGCAGCCTTGACTGTTACATAATGGCCAGATTTTGGTAAGGGACTTTCTCATGTGACTGAAATACAACACAAGGGGAATTTAGACACGACACTAAAAGAAAAAAAAGGACACAAAAGATCCTTTCCACAGGAATTTTCATTCAGTTCCAGATTCACTTTAGCTGGAACACATATGCAGATACCAGGAAGGTCACAGACCTGCAGCACTTAAGTAACTGCATTCAATTCTTCAAAATATTCCCAGGAAGTGCATTTCCAACCCCCCCGTGAACATATTCTTGAATATTCTTGAAACAGAATGTCATCATCTTGTGCATAAATATTTGTGCTGGGAAGACTTTTCCATAAATAAAGCTTGGAAACATAATCATGCAATTAGAAAGAGGTATGTTTCTTTTATAGATAAGGAGTGTTTCCAAAGTGTTGACAACCAACCCAAACAAGAAAACAAAGAGCTTTTCAGAGTATAGATGGATGTACTAATAATTTTAGCTGTGTCAGGATGTTACTTGCCAAAGTAACAAATTTTATATATTCCTGTGGTAGAACCAATTTTGGTTCTGTAGTATGTTTTCAGAATTGCTGTCCAATATTTAAGCTGATGCAATTCAATATAGATTATTGAGCAGAATATTGTCTGCACTTATTTTATTAACTATCAGTCTACACTGTGAAGTTATTTCTATTTTGTCTTTTTTTGAGAAGAGACTGCCCCAAGAGATGGGTCCCAAAAGGCTTGACAATATCACTGTTGAAACTATTTACATTCCTGACACTGCATAATAAAATTTTTATTCTGTTCTTTTGTGACTTTTTTATTGCTTGCTTTTGAAACATCATGTTTTATTATCTTTCAGTCCTGTTATCAGTCTTGAGCAATAAGATGACTGTAATGACCTGTTTTAATAAGCCTATAACAGATTTCTATGTTGATTTGACATACCTAAGTGTAGTAAAATGGTTTACGAGGAATAAACAGCTGAGTAATATCACATTCATATCCTTGGAGATGAAGTGATTGTAGATGAGAAATAAATAATTGAAGAAGACACAGCCTGGTTATTTCAGTTTCTGAACTCCTGTGAAACAATGTGAGACTGTGTCACAGATAGAGTCATGCACTTCACTCATAACAAAGAAGACACAGTACACTTTCTTGATACAAAGGAGGGAGTTAAGCAAGTTCAGAGGTAAATGTGATAGTGGTTTGAGAAGATTTAGTGGCAAGGTATGCTTGGTTATTTACAGCATTTAAGACAAGCTCAGACAAAACTGTCTGGGAGACCCTACTTTGAGTCATGAGGCTCAGAACGGATGGCCTTGTTTTCCAAATTCCTTCTCAGAGGGGAGTCTGGGTGCAGATAGATCCACTCTTAGTCCAAGACATGGTCCGTGGTTTATGTCTAAAGGATTATATATGCACAATCAATACTTTATATCACTTAGGTAAGATTTCAAAGCTTAGCATGCTATTAATCACTTGCAGAGACTCTAGTGTGGCAAAAAATCTCTCAGCCTCAAGGACTAACCTTGGGAGGGATTACTGCTGG
>NW_008238452.1:133466-140151 GCF_000691975.1 Corvus brachyrhynchos | reverse complement strand
TGGAGGAGAGATCCTGGCATGCAGCCTGCTGCTGTGCAGTAGAGCTCAGCAGGCCTGGAGCTGTCCACTATTTATGGAGTAAGATAATTGACTTTTACCTATATTTGCATAGCAGGAAGATGTCTGGCCACCATGCCAGACAGCCCTTGACTACTCTGTTGCCATCCATCCCCCAAAGTCCAGAGCAAGGTGGTTGCAGCCGTCACAACCCCACTGGGAGTTATGGCGTAAGCAAGGCGACACCCGCAGTGTTTTACACCCTATAGGGCCCCCCCTTGAGATCTAGGAACTTTATGGTTTGATCAAAGATCCAAAGAATGGGTCAGGTTGGAAGGGACTACATGCCTCATCTGGTACCACCTCCCTGCTTAAGCAGGGCCTTCCCAGAGCACATGGCGCTGGATTTTGTCCAGATGGTTCTGGAATATCCCCAGTGAGGGAGACTCTACACCCCCTCTGGGCAATCTGTTCTAGTGTGCAGTCACTGCACAGTAAAGTTGTTCTTCTTCACTCCACAGTAAAGCTGTTCTTTTTCATATTTGGGTGGAATTTGCTGTGCACCAGTTTCTCCACTTTGCCTCTTGTTCTGTTGCTGGGCACCACTGAGAAGAGCCTGGCTGCCACACACAGCCTTTCTCTGTACGTATGCATTAATATGGATGTAGATATGGTGTTGGAGAGGTTTCTTTTTGAAAGTGTCTGAGTTCTAAAGGGTCGTGGGCTTCAAAGCAGGCTCAGGCATCTGTTTTTTGGCTCAGAAGCATATGGGCTTGACTGGTGCAAGAGTGAACCTGTTGTATTAAGAAGCATGCATACCTATGGCACCACCTTCTTAGAATTCATGAATAGATATATAGGAAAGGCAGAGATGTACTTTTATGTCTATTTATAGACGTCTATATTTTCACGTTGTGTGTATATAGACCTTTACCACTAAGGCCTGGGAAACTTGATCCTTCATTCTGTATTGTGCCTCAGACAGGTGCAGTAGTGTACTTGGAAGCCTAGCACGAAGGTTGGCTCCACTAGGGTGACATTCATCTGCTCAGTAACACCAATACAGGCTTCTTTATGGGCAAATGTGACCCCAATGGTACCGATCAGCGCCAAGCCAGCATTTAGGGGCATGTCTTTACTTTTGGGTTCCATTATGCTGTATGAACAGCTGGCAGCACAAACCAATACTGGCTGTTTTCTCTCTTCACTCGCTCACTTCCCCACTACTCAACTGTTTGGACATTGATACTCTTCTGAGGAATCTATTTTCCAAACTAAACTATGTGTGATGAAAATAAGCTGTTATTCCCCATTTGAACACTTGGAATTTGGGCTTGGGTTTTTATAGCAACAGTTGACAATCAGAAAGGAGAAATGCTGTAAGATGAACAACCGCTTAGCACACCTAATGAAAACAGTAGTGAGAAGCTTGACTTTTTCTGGGATGGTGTTAGACACATATTTGTTAAACACCCTTAAATTCTCAGAAATCCTTATTTTCTTCACAGATTCAAAGACATCAATCTCCCTGCATCCACGGTCACATAATTTCAAGCGAATGTCTTCTGTCTCTTCAAATTGTACCGAAATTAATAGGTAAGTTTAGAATTCAATTTTTATGCACAGTATTTATGAACAATAACTTATATGGAAATTAATTATGTAAAGTATATTGGAAAAAGTGTGCTGTGGGTCACATGGGACTTAATTTTATCTAGTAGTCTGAACAGAGGGAAGCTCCCTTAGCCCTGCACTCCAGCCAGTCCAAAATTGTAAAATCCTATTAATAATCCACATAGTGTGATGATATAGTCATGAAGCTTTCACTTTTTGAAAGCAAAATACATTAGTTGTGAAGTATATTTAATATTTGGCATTTTCACTACTCCTGTCAGGAGACCATATTTGTACTATTGTATTTAAATGCTTAAATTCTGTAATAAAAATGGTCATTTTTATTCACTTACGCAGAAAAAAGGGACCATCATGGGGGAAGAAATCCTAATTAGGACGAAGTTATGAAAAATGAACATTAAGACCCATGAAGTTTCAAATAATCAAGCCCTGTAATCTACCAGGAAATAGACCTTTCAATCCTTTTAAAATGTATTTACTCAGTTTCAGTAAACAATAAACTTGGGATATGGAGAAGTCACTTCCCAAAACACAAGGGACCTTTGTCTTTTACTAAGGGGAAGGGAAGTTAGTCAAAGTGGTTATTTTAGCAGTTTGGTTTACAGTAGCTGGTACATTATAAACTCACAGTGCTGGCTTAAGGAGCAGTAATTTAAGAGTATAGTTGGTTCACTAGGTTGTTTTGGGATAAATTGATTTTTGCAAGAGACCTGGAAATTTGAGCACACACTCACCTCTCTTACTCATTTCTTCCTCTGTTCAGTTAGAGAAGATTTGTGCAGGCTCTGAAAGCCCTTCTACTGCAAAAACAACCTGAATTTTAGCTCAAACCAAAGGGATAATAAAATATTTGAAATGTAAATAATAGTTCCTTTACTAAAAAATTCTCAGCTATTTTTGATGTATAATTTTCCATTTTATTGTGACCTATCCACTTGTATTTCAGATCTGTTTTTGCATCCTGTACTTTTCTTCGGGAACACTGAGGGAAAAAAGATTATCATGAACCTTTCAGAGACAGAAGAAATAGTTTGTAATAATCATATACCATGTGTGTCCTTTTCATAAGCTACCATCACAAATATTTATGCATTATGCACTTGTTCCAGAAATTGCAGTACAGTGTGTATTCCAGAGATAACATGTAGAGGAATCTCCCCCTTATGTTTTAGTTTGTTTTGTATGTTGGCATATATTCTAATAATAGACGCAACTTGGAGATTCTTTTTTTTAAAATGTATCTTTTCCCATATATGGAAATACATATATGTCTTAACTGGAATCAACCAAACACTTTGACTACTGTATTGACATTTATGCTTGAGAAAGTTCAGGCCTGGAAGCTCTTGCAAGGCAAGTCAAAAGGCCAATCCCAGCCTCTGACCCAAAAGAGAACATTTAAGTTCAGGCTCAATCACTTGAAAATGCAGGGCAAAATATGCCTTTAGATGACAGAGTTTGATTTACAAGATACACAGATATTTTCCATCACGCTGAGCTAATTCAAGTTTGTATTTTGACTGTGTACGTAGAATATCTATAATTTATTTACGACATATTAAGGAGATTGTTTCCAGCATGCAAGAAATCCTAATTAAGACCACTGTTTTTAAAAAGGAAACTCACAATTTCTTTTATATCCTGTCATCAAAGGCACAAAGGAGAAGGCTTTTGTTCTTGTTTTTGTTGGGTTTGGTTTGCTTTTCTCCTTGGTGTCTGTTGAATGTCAAGAGGCCATACACCAGCTATTGAACAGTCATGTCTTTGAAGTCCCCACAGAATATCAGAATTCTCCTGAGGAGTTTATTTCTTGCAGTACTTATTTCCTCCATGAAATCAGGATTCCTGAGGGACCTGTGATGCCATATCATCTGCAAGGGCTGTTGTCTTACTCTGAGCATGGGAGGCACAGCATTAAATTATGTTTGGGACTTTTAATGTATGCGCCAGGGCCTCATGAAGAGACAATGGCATGAAGATAAAGCCTTCCAAACTCATTCCCATTCACCCTTCTTGCATAACATGTCCTGGCTGCTGCCCCTAAACAGGGATTGAGGTGGAAGAACAGAAGGCCATAGGCACCTGGGGACACAGTATGTACAGATCAGAATCAGTATCAGAGGGTAATAGACTGAAAAGTAGGTAATGGATAATTAGATAAAGATACAGAAAATCATAGTTGTCCAGATGATGGACAGAGTGGCTCAAAGACAGCACAGCTCACTGCTGCAGGGTTACTTGGGACCTGTTTAATCAACATAATTATTCCCACAACACCCACCCTTGGGCAGAAAGGTGTAGCAGGAGTACAGCAAATATGCTGTGAAATATGTATGTTTTTGCCATTTTCCTGTCAATATCATGAATTATGCTTTGATTTATCCTGAGACCAGAATGGGCAGCCAGGACTGAGTGACACCAAAGCAGGATTTGCATGCAGCTTTTCCTGTGTCAAGGTCCTTTCAGATCTTTCTAATTTACGAAACAATACACTCCGCGATTTCAACTTTATTTCCTTAGCTTATTAAACAATATAATAAACATGACAAACCAAGGCTCCATCATCTTTTACCCAAGCTAGTCTATCACGTTAATCAACTTATTCACCATTCCAGTGAAGTTTTCACAAGATTTTGTTGCTTGATATTACTCTTGATAGCATATGCCTATGAGAAAAAGGAAAGAATTGGTTACCTAGCCAACAGAGAAAGTGCTGACCTTTCCTCTTCCATCACAGTGCAGGCATCCCCTGCATCCCCTGTATCACACCAGGAAGCAGAAAAACCTCAGCAGTCCAGCTGCAGCTGGATCTATTTCAAAATCTTTTTGGGTAAGATCGTAGATCCAGAGAATGGTTTGGGTTGAAGGAGACCTTTACAGTCCAACCCTCTGTAATGAGCAGGGACATCTTCAGACAGATGTGTTATACTCTCAGGCTTGGAGGCTTAGTCTATCCCGTTTCTGTAAGTTAGTGGATTCTGGGGACACTGCCAGACAAAATACAGGGGCTGCTGGAGGCAGCAATTTGCAGGCCATGATGGCTGAATAGTAGCCTTTCAGCTCTTTCTGGCCACCTGTTCTGCCTACCTGGTGCTCTCACCTTGACCTAATGCTGCTGCTGTCAGCATGAGCCAGCGTAGCCAAAATCTGAACTGGAGACGAGTAAACAGTCACACTGTGGACCACTTTGTACATCATACACATGTGCCTCAGCACCACTGGCAGTGCCAGCACAGCCTGGTCCTGGGGTGTGCATGCCATCCAGAACTCTGCTTCCCTGTAGCTTAGTCTCTCAGCATTGGTTGGTGTGGAAATGGAATAGGATAACTGAGGACAACCAGTTTGTGCATTGTGTGACAGGAAAAGGGATGCAATAGCCTTGCACCTACTTTCTTCTTTTACCTTACTTGAATATTTCTGTCTCAGACTCCTAAGAGAAATACACATGAAAAGTGTGTTTGCTTATAACCCATGACCTCATTTGTACTACTCCCTCATCATAAAGTTGCCTCTGTCAGGGACAGGAGTATTAATGAAGGTAAATACACAGTCCTACTCTCCCTGTATGGCTGCATAATTTATTCTTTTACATTACACGGAATCAGCAGGATTTGAACACTATATATACCAGGACAATGCCCAAGCAACCAGTGTGGAAGCCTCTGTTCTTTCAGATAAATTAGTAAAAGTAATGGGGTGGATCCATCTTATTATAGGAAACTGTATTAAGGCAGATTAATGCTGTTAGGCTGAATAACACCATAAAGCTGGGAGACATTCCCAGGTTCAGGCTAACAGACTGCCAGCCCCAGTGAGAAGTGCGGGATGTGCCTTTCAGCTGTGAATACCAAGGGAAATGAAGCTACTGATGAGACCAAAAGGCATCCCATAAAGACAGAAGTGTCTCCTGCACCTGAAAGCATGTTTATCTTTACAATGGAAGCTTTTTTGGGTATCCTTTATTTCAAAAAACATGAAAATAAAATTAACTGCATTTATTGGTTCAGTTTTCTGGGATTTAAAGGCCTGAAAATCTTGTTAGTTATTGAGAGGAAAACAAAAGAACTCTGGGTCAAAGCTCACTCCTTTCATAGTCTTTTATTTCTTCAGCACGGACTTGATTTCTGCATAGATTTGGTATTATCTAAACTATTTTGCTTGAATGCTGTCATGTCATTCTGTATACTGATCCTGCCAAAGGAATATTCACTGTTGCCTGTTTTCCTCTAAGGCTTTCAGGTGTGTTTTTAGAAGTGCCTCTAGGGCTTTTTGTTTCTTATACCTCAAAAGAAATCTTGCATGTGCATCCTTTCTTTCTTCCTCTTTACATTCATCAAAAATGAACAAAGGATGATGCGGACAGTGAGTTACAGTCATACATAAACCATACCTCTGTCTCAAGCTATTGCTGCGAAAGCTGTGTTGAAGGCAGTATTTAGTGAAAGCCCCTTTTATATATCAGTACTGTGGAAGTCACCAGGGGTACAACAAAGTACCAGCAATTATTTGTTGTTTTGGCTGTTCAGGTACCAGGGCTTCACACGCATATCCAGCGGGCTGCCTCCAAAAGGACAATCACATCAGCATATCCCTAATGGATTGCAGTGCTGCGGGTCCCTCCGCGAGGATTTGGAAGGTCTTTCTGCAGTGGCAAACAATCTCTACTAACTTCCTGGGCTTCCAGAAATACTAATCAGCAGTTCTAGTCTGTAGCACATTTATTACACCCTGACGTGCTGAAGACAGCCTGTTACAAATAGAACTGCCTCGTGAAAAATGCTGTTCCAGTGTTTTATAATAAAGTGCACCAATTAGATGCATTCATTAGGACAAACTGCTTGTCTTTTCTTATATTAGATCTTTTAAAAGGCACAATGCATTTCATAGCTCATTCCGCTCTGTATTATTATTAATTGAACAGAGCACATTACAGAGTTTTAATCCAATAACTGTAAATACATAATGAATAATATTTCCTTGGAGGCTGCCAGGGTTGTAGCAGCCTCCTGTGCAGCTCTGCATACTCAGAGTAAGATATATCATTGCAAAGACC
>NW_008238452.1:130613-133286 GCF_000691975.1 Corvus brachyrhynchos | reverse complement strand
TCTTCCCTGGCTGTAGGTTCCCCACAGGTATTGCAGGGACACCACCAGAGCAAGGAATAGTGTGTATGTGCTAGAAGACAAATGCACCATTCATTAAAAGGCAAATTAGGAGCCAAGCCTAAACTGCAGCCTTTCAGCTTTTTCTTGTTGAAAAGGGTCACATGCTCCAGTTCTTCATGTTGTCTTGCAGGTCCTTGGATGCCAAAGGGAAAACAATTTTTTAATTTTACCAGCATGAGGGTTCCTAACTGCAGCATATTATTTATGAAGGGGAAATGGCAAACACTAAATGAAGACAAAAGGAAACATTCTGTTCCTCTCTGGAGGAGCACAGCATTATTATACAAGGTTGTGATTGGGCATAGTAAGATGAATTGAGCAGCTGTTCCTCCTGACAAGAACATTACTTCTCAGACTGCTGGTAATACATGAGGTAGCTGGCACTCCCTGGTTGTACTTAAGTAACAGATATGATCTCGGCAACAGTAGCCTGAACTCGATGATGACACAGAATTTTATATAAAAGAAAGGCTCTAGGGCATGTTGAAGTGATTCTTTTTTTTCATTGTACTTACTAATATTTTCATACGGAATAAGTATTTGCAGTAATTTATGCCTGGACAGTACTCAAAGTGTTTAGCAGGGCTAATTAGCTTGAAGAGAAGTGGTGCATTAATACAGTCCTATGACCACTAATGAAGCCCCATAACTTCCAATTTTGAGCTATTTTATGGTCAATTGCATGAAAAATGGTCAGAGAGGGAGATAAGGCCTCTTTGTAGGTATCCTTGTAGCCATATCTGTTAACCTGCTGAAAGTTACAGCAACATGAATTATTTTCAGAAATTCAGATTTTTGCTCTTAATTAATGAGATCTGTTTTTCCAGGATCTAGGCCTTTGGCACCTAAGAATATGTGATCCAATAATATTCATCTCCCAAGACCTGATCCCATGACAACTGAAAACACTAGGAGAAAATTAAAGAGGAGTTTTGCACCTATTGCCATTTTGGCCTGAAAATATCCTATAGCTGTGAAAATTCTAACAGTATCCAGCAGGATCAGGGCATAGGGAAGTGAAGAAGTAAAATATATACCAGAAATAAGAAAAAGGAAAAATATCTGAGCATAGTAGCTACTGAAAAACTGAAAACCTGGGGAATTTTTTTCAAAACAGGTAGTAAATCTTAAATTTGCCATCCACTGGTTTTCCTAATATCATGAAATATATGATGTTGCTAAGCACTATTAGGACTCTGTGGATATCTAGGATTATTAGTACTTTCATTCTTTAATTCTCATCACTTCATCACCTTTCTATTAAGTGCCTGATGATGAGTCTGAAGAAAGGCAGTAGAATATGTCCCACACCTGGAGACAGGGATGGGGAAGCTGCAGTGCTACACTTTTCATAAGTGAAGTACTTCTTCAAGGTTTTGAAAGCACAAATCACAGTGATGCGCACTTTTACCTGGCAGAGTAAGATCCAATATTTATCCCATTTGATTGAAATGGTTCTAACCTTTACCAATGCCAGTTGGGGAAATTCATAAATTTCATTACATTGCTGAGGACATATTCCACAAAATTCTTTCTGTCGGTAAAAGTAGGGTCACTTTGTCCATATAGTCATTTTTGAAAAGAAGCAACTTGATGCTTGAAGACCAATCTCAGACACCTAACTGTAATCCTGAAATCCACCTCAGCTACTGCCTAATTCTGGACACACCTGACCTCCTTAGGTACCTCCTTTTTAATCAGAAGAATCCCCAGGTATTGATAAATTGACTTTTTAGCATATCTAATTAAAACTTTGTAGAAGACTGAGCAGATTTACAGATTTAAAGACGCCTTATCCAAGGCTGAGCTTCACCACAAATGCAGTAATAGTAACTATTTTCATGTAAGGATGTAAGGAAGAACCAGAACATCAAGTCTGCTGTATGTGCTTCCACATATTTGTGCAGGCATGGTCTTAAAATGGTGGTGACTAAAAAGAACCTCTCAGGATGCCTAAATACCAGCTTCAACTCAGTCTTGGGCCTTGTCTAGAAAAATAGAAGAAAATAGAGCAGACTTCTTCCTTCAAGTTTGTTTTATAAGAAATCTATATCATGTATCTTAAGGAGATAAAACAAGTCCCTTCCTACCTCCAGTAGAGTTTTCCAGGGGAATCCTCTGTCAGTAACCCGGAATGGATGCGTGAGTCTTAAGGAGAGAGTATGAAATGTGTTGCAGCGGGGATTACTGCAACAAGCATATTTCAAACCAGGAGTCCCGTGGAAACAAAGTATATATGGACAGATTCGTGGTAGATGTTTCAGAGATGTTTATTTCTCCAGCCGCATGGCCGGGGCTCAGCTCAGGAACTCCGCAGTCATGGGACCCCAGGGTCCTTGGCATTATCAGGGAATCCAAACCAACCAATGGGAAACAAAGGTGACCAGGGGCAGGGAAACCCCGTGTCTCCCCTCAGGGCCCCTCTCCCAGGGCTCCATGGCAGAGGAAGGACCCCAACATCTCACCCGTTTTATTTTAATAAAAGGAGAATGAAAACAACTGGATAAACATAACAAGAACTGTTTCAAGACAAAACAAGCCACCCTCCTGAGTCTTTAAATGTCCAAACAGATTCTGTGGAACATCTTAAGGCTGACAGAAGGGAGACAGAAC